>NW_003852553.1:3424436-3425519 GCF_000181295.1 Otolemur garnettii | reverse complement strand
TCACAGCAACCCCCAGCTCTTGGGCTTAGGCAATTCTCTTGCCTCAGCCTCCCAAGTAGCTGAGACTACAGGCGCCCGCCACAACACCTGGCTATTTTTTGTTGCAGTTTGGCCGGGGCTGGGTTTGAACCCTCCACCGTTGTTATATGGGGCTGGCGCCCTACTCACTGAGCCACAGGCGCCACCCTGATCTCATGTTTTCAATGGCTCTTTATTACTTTAAATACCCTTGTGATTGTTGTGGACTCTACTACCTTGAGAGTGAAGTAAGGTTTGCTGGCTGTTTTCAAGGAACCACAATAGCTACAGAACATGGCAGAGCCTGCTCAAATTGAAGACCACTGTGCAAAAATTATGCTCAAGACTTAGCCAGGCTCAAGATTGGTCACTTAATTCCAAATGAGCACCTGCTGTTTGTCAGGTACTATGTTTGGAAGGAGAGGGAAAGATTGAGACACAATGCCTTAAGTCAGTGGTTCAAAGTATTCCATGTCAGATTTATGCTAGTCTCACCTAAAGAGGGGTATTGGGGATAAGATGGTGCCCACTAAATGGCTATCAGTGCATCATGTAGGAATTGTGTTTGGCTGGTAGTAACAGACACTCAGTAAAGGTTGGCTTAAATAAATTGGAAGGTTATTTTTGTCTTTTGCAGGTAGAGGTAGGCAATTCAGTGGTGGCATGGAGAGCCTATGAAGTCATCCAAGCCCCAGGCTCCTTCTATCTTGGTGCTTTACCCCTCTTAGCATACCAATTTCTAGTCTAAAGTTTGATTCATGGTTGTCATATGGCCACTGCAACTTCAGCCTTAATATCTGCATTCCAGGCTGAAGGAAAGAGGAAGATAGAAGGGAGAGGGGGCAAAAGAGCACCTGCCAGGTATGTCAACCTCCTTCTAAAAGAGCTTTCCCAAAATCTCAATCCAAAACTTCTGTTACTTCTCATTAGCCAGAACTTAGTTGCATGGCCATTCATATCTGTAAGAGAAGATCTCAACAAAATCAGAGTTCTGCAAGTACTTACTCATTTGCAAGTACAAGTCCAGGTATTCATTGTATTGGCTTACTTGTCTTTTCATTTGGT
>NW_003852553.1:3414267-3424349 GCF_000181295.1 Otolemur garnettii | reverse complement strand
CATCACATCTCACAGCAACCTCCAACTCCTGGGCTTAAGTGATTCTCTTGCCTCAGCCTCCCAAGTAGCTGGGACTACAGGCACCCACCACAATGCCTGGGTATTTTTTGATTATGGTTGTCATTGCTATTTAGCAGGCCTGGGCTGGATTTGAACCTGCCAGCTCCAGTGTATGTGGCTGGCACCTTAGCTGCTTGAGCTACAGGCGCCGAGCCTCATTTGGTACTTTTAGAATTAAATTTGCTGATTTCTTTCCATCACCCAATTATCTAAAATAATCGTCATCTATGCACAAAAAGAATAGTTATTAAAATTGTAACCCCAAAAGAGGGATAGTCTGGAAAATATATTAATTAGGAGGGGTAAATTAATACTAGGCCAAAAAGAAGGAAATCATATATAAGAGGATCCTAATTTTGAGGCTAGTGTTTTCTGCTGGCACTCCTCAAGAGTATTATGATTATATATACGTTTTTATACATAGTTCTTGGCTCATAACTCTCATTTCCCTTGTTATAGTCTTTTGTTGTAATGTTGGAGCATTTTAAGCCTCAGAAACAGGCCTCAGGAAACAAATCTCAGGGCTCTAATCTGATCGTGGGTCATAAGATCCTCATTCTAAAGAGTTCCCTGGAGGAAGAAACGCTGTACAGAGAGGCCAGAAAGAATGTGAACAAACAGGCCTTGCTGGGTCTGGATCATGTGCTTTTTTCCCAAATTTGACACGGCTGTCCGTGTTTCCATGTTTCAGTTGTAGACAATCAAAGAAGTCTACACAAAGGAATAAAGGACAGGGTTCAGTGAGCTTCCAGATAGCAAATACATGGAGGTTCCTGGAGGGTGGCTCACTCAGGAAGATATGGAGGCTCCATTCTCCTTCGCCCATACCTCACCTTGTGTATCTCTTCATCTGTATCCTTTATAATATCCTTCATAATAAACTGGTAAAAATGTTTCCCTAAGTTCTGTGAGCCATTCCAGCAAATTAATCAAATCCAAAGAGGGGGTTATGGCAACCCCAACTTGAAGCTGGTCAGTCAGAAGTTCTACAGGCCTAGACTTGGTATCTGAAGGGTGGGTAGTCTTGGGGACTAAGCTCTCATCCTATAGGATCCGATACTATCTCCAGGTACATAGTGTCAGAATTGAATTGGACACCTAGCTGGTGTCTGCAATAGAACTGATAGCATGCTTGCTGGTGGGGAGAAATCCTGTCTCCCTACCACATTTGGTCACAGAATTCTTTTGTGTTGATTGTTCTTTTGTGTTGTAAAGTAAGAGCACAGGAAAAACATGGTCTGGGTTTTTCCAAACAGGTATAAAAGTATGTCTTTTCCTTATGCTTTTAGGCTGCAGTCTTTAACCCCTGGGCTGTAGACCAGGGCCAGTCCAGGGCATATTAAGAACCGGGCTGCACAGTATGAGGTGAGCATTGGGTGAGCCAGTGACACTTCATCTATATTTACAGCCGCAAACTACTGCTTGCATCACTGCCTGAGCTCTGCCTCCTGCAGATAAGCAGCAACATCAGATTCTCATAAGACTGTGAATCCTACCATAAACTGCACATTCAAGGGGTCCAGCCTGCACATTTGTTATGAGAATCTAATGCCTGATGGTCTCAGATGGAGATGTAATGTGCTTGAACCATCCCCAAACCATTCCCCCCAGCCCATCTGCGGAAAAATTGCCTTCCATGAAACTGGTTCCTGGAGCCAAAAAGATTGGGGACTGCTGATTTTAAGGACACAGTCTTTTTTTTGGTCAGCTTACTCTTTTTTTTTTGAGACAGAGTCTTACTATGTCATCCTCGGTAGAGTGCTGTGGCGTCACAGCTCACAGCAACCTCTAACTCTTGGGCTCAAGCAATTCTCTTGCCTCAGCCTTCAAAGTAGCTGGGACTACAGGTGCCCACCACAACACCTGGCTATCTTTTTGTTGTAGTTGTCATTGTTGTTTAGCAGGCCTGGGCCGGGTTCAAACCAACCAGCTCTGGTGTATGTAGTTGGCACCTCAACCACTGAGCTATGGGTGCTGAGCCTGTTAGCTTACTCTTTACCTGTGTTTGAAGTAGTAAGCCACGAGAATAAGGGTTCCCATTTATTGAATACTTTATCAGCATCTGGTTTTCTGCTAAGCACTTTGCACATTATCTAATTTATTCTTCATAACAACTTGGTGGGGGATATTATCCATCACACTTTGGAAGTGAGGCATTTTTTTTTTTTTTTGAGACAGAGTCTCACTTTGTTATCTTCAGTAGAGTGCCATGGCGTCACAGCTCACAGCAACCTCAAACTCTTGGACTCAAGCCACTCTCTTGTCTCAGCCTCAGGTGCCCACCACAGTGCTCAGCTATTTTTAGAGACAGGGTCTTGCTCTTGCTCAGGCTGGTCTCGAACCTGTGAGCTCAGGCAATTCACCTGCCTTGGCCTCCCAGAGTGCTAGGATTACAGGTGTGAGCCACCACATCTAGCCCAGAAGTGAGGAAACTAAAGCTCAGAGTGATTAAGCAACTTGACTGAGACACATGACTAATAAATAGTGTTGTGAAAAATGGAACACAAACCTGGCTTGCTTTGAAGCTTCTGCCCTTAACAACTTTGCTATCAGTTACCTCCCCCACTCAGTCATCTCTTTAGAATGTTAAAGATAACTTGTGTGTAAGGAATCTTTAGGTACAATCTCTCTCTTTTTTTTTTTTTGAGACAGAGCCTCAAGCTATCACCCTGGGTAGAGTGCTGTGGCATCACAGCTCTCAGCAACCTCCAACTCCTGGGCTCAAGCGAGTCTCTTGCCTCCGCCTCCCAAGTAGCTGGGACCACAGGCACCCGCCACAACGCCTGGCTATTTTTTGGTTGCAGCCATCATTGTTGTTTGGCGGGCCCAGGCTGGATTCGAACCCACCAGCTCAGGTGTATGTGGCTGGCGCCTTAGCCACTTCAGCCACAGGCGCCAAGCCAGGTACAATCTCTTTATCACCCTGAACATGTCCACTGGGCCTTCCAGACGTAGCCTCAGGTTCAGCTGAAAGAACCTGATGAGCAATTCACCAAGAAAAGAAAACATTGCAATCAAGGGCCTCTGACTAATGTTTTGCATTGAGCAGAGCCATGAGACTGTCAGTACAAGGTGGTGCTGGTGGCTGGCACACAGAACGCCCCACAGTGCTTTTTCCCATATAAACTGCTAATGCAACTGAGAGTGTCTGCAGAAAATTACTCAGCCTTTTCCAGTAAAAGAATCATGTGGACAGATCACTGTCTTTAAAACTTACATACAGTGATGAGCATCCACTTTAACATATGTATCAGTCAAGGTCTGTCTTAGGTCAGATTCCCTAGAAGCAGAGCCTAAGAATGGGATTCAGTGCACGTGTTTATTAAGGAAGTGAACTTAGGAAAAGCCTATGAGAGAAGCAATGAAGTATGACGGGGAAAGGGAAAGGCATAATTCCCCTGAGTAAAGGTGTAGTCTCAAGGCAAGTCTAGCCTTGTCCTGATCCACAGGAGGACTCCACAGTACAAACTTCATTACAAAGCTATCCTCCTTTGGGGTAAAGAAGTTGGCCTTCTGTGCCATCTATACATTAGCCATTGGCTGTGGTCCAACAGAGTGGGGGGGGGGACCAGGTGAGGTGGCTTCATTGAGCTGAGAGCAGTTCTCTAGAGAAAGGCACATGTGAGTCCTTAGCAGCCAAACCTGCTAGAAGCTGGGGAATGGTTATAAGAGATCTGGTGGTACTACTATTAGATCCAAATAGAAAAAAATGCCACCTTCCATTAGGTTAATTTGAGGAGAGTTTACTTAGAAAGGGACTATTTGTACAAATATACAGGTATGGGGACCACAGGGATAGTCAGTAACCTGAGGCTGTAGCAGTAGAGTTGTTACCTATTGGGCCTGAAAGGAGAAGGGGAGGAAGTAATTGCCAGAACATCAGAGTGAAAAGTCATGTAAAGGTCGCTGCCATGAAGGGAGCTATGACTTTTGGTCACAGGACACAGCCAGACAGAGGCATCCTCCAAGGGAGAAAGCCAAGAGTATAAAAATCTGAACTTAAGCTCTTTGCCCTTTCTTCCTATGTTAGTTTCTTCTTCCAGGTAGTAGAACCCAAGGCAGAATCAGAAGTGTAAGAAATGTACTGGGAGAAATTTCTGAGAAGGATAAAAGGGGAGGGAGCAGGAGGAGGTGGGGGGACCCTTTAGCCTAGGAGACAGGTCTGACCTCTGTGAAGGGAGAGGGCAATGAAGGAGGGTGGGTAGGGAGAGCCTCAGCCAGCAGCACAGCTCAGGGAAAGTCTCTGCCAGGTGGAAGGGGAGCCCAGGATACAGACTGCCCATCAGAGAAGGTCCAAGTCAGGTAGGAAAGGCCCAGCTCTAGTACCCCAGCTGTGCTCTGTCATTGGGTAGGAATAGCCTGGGGAGAAAGTGGCCTGAGCAGGAATGCTGCAGGGGACCTGCAGGTGTGGCAACTAGTGACTATCAGCCAATGGCACTGTCTTGAAGGGAGATCTGGATAGTGCCCCGCCATGGCTGCCACACTACCTATCTCCTACCAGGGAGCTCCACTGTGGTAGACCCAATTGGAAGCTAGAGAGCAAGTGAGCCTGTTGATGTAATTTGAGGTAGATCATACAACTTGGTCTCCTGAGACAGAAAGCAGAGTAGAGAAGGATGGAAATAGGTTTGGAGAGGCAAATCTGGCACAGCATCTTTAAGACAAGTTCTAGGACAACCATATTAAGTTATTTTAAACTGTTGCAGGGCTCAGTGCCTGTAGCTCAAGCAGCTAAGGCGCCAACCACATACACCAGAGCTGGCAGGTTCAAATCCAGCCTGGGCCTGCCAAACAACAATGACAATTACAACCAAAAAACAGCCAGGCATTGTGGCAGGTGCCTCTAGTCCCAGCTACTTAGGAGGCTTAAGTCCAGGAGTTGGAGGTTGCTGTGAGCTGTGATGGCACAGCACTCTACCTAGGGCAGCAGCTTGAGGCTTTGTCTCAAAAAAAAAAAATCAATCAATCAATAAATAAATTGTTACAGGATTTATACCTAAGAGTTGCTTATTTACATTGAATTCATTTCCATTTTGAAGTCATTCTCAAGATTGAACAATGTATATCTATATTTGTAAAAATTTGATCTCCTAGCTACATGCAGTAGCACACACCTGTAGTCCCAACCACTTTGGATGTTAGTGGCTGAAGAGGGTCTGGCAGCCTATCACACCGTCAGTCAATATGCAGAGATGGGGAGAGATGAGGATAATCTACCAAACTTTATTTGTCTAGCCTCTCCAAGACTATTGTTTTGTTTTGTTTTGTTTTTTAGAGACAGAGTCTCACCTTGTTGCCTTTGGTAGCGTGCTGTGGCATCACAGCTCACAGCAATCTCCAGCTCTTGGGCTTAGGCAAGTCTCTTGCCTCAGCCTCCCAAGTAGCTGGGAGTACAGGTGCCCGCCACAACGTCCGGCTATTTTTTGGTTGCATTTTGGCTGGGGCTGGGTTTGAACCCGCCACCCTCAGTATATGGGGCCAGCACCCTACCCACTGAGCCACAGGCGCTGCCTGTGTTTTTTTATTTCTAAAATTACAGTTTTATATATAAAGGTTTAAAGCAAAGACCATATTACCCTCTATTTTAAATAATAATCAGCATAACTCAGTAACCTACTATAACATTTCAGTTTAAAAGTTAATCTCCTAATTCAATCCACCTAAACTACTCAAAATAGGCATCTTTAGGGTGGGAGCTAAATTTACAAAACAGTAAGAATGGGAGACAGGGGGTGAAGGCCAGGCAGGACCTAAACCTACCGGACCAGCTGTGTCATGTCTGCCCTAGCCTGCCTGACTCCATCTTATTCTCACTACATGTGCTTCCAAGGAGGCTTAAGTAGGATTGCAGGAGTTTGAGCCCTGTCTGGGCAACATAGAGAGACCATGTATCCTAAAAAAAAGTGATGTCTTAGGACCTAGTATCTAGCAAACACTAGAATTTATACTAAGAAAATATATTTTTAAAAACTATATGTTTCAGGTCAGGTATGGTGGCTCATGCCTATAATCCTATCACTCTGGGAGGCCAAGGTGGGAGGATGATTTGAGGCCAGGAATTCAGAACCAACCTGAACAAGAATGAGATTCCATCTCAATCAAAAATAGAAAAAAATTAACTGTGGGTAGTGGTAAGCACCTGCAGTCCTAGCTACTCAGGAGGCTAAGGCAGGAGGATATAGCTTGAGCCTAGGAGTTTGAGGTTGTAGTGAGCTATGATGATGCCACTGCACTTTGCCTGGGGTGACAGAGCAAGACTCTGTCTCAGTAAAAAACCCAATACGATATGTTTAAATTAATATTGGACACGTGTGGTGGCTAAACACCTATAATTCCAGTTCTTTGGGGTGCCAAGGCAGGATGCTTGAGGCCAGGAATTTGAGATCAGCTTGAGCAACCTAGTGAGACCCTCATCTCTATGAAAATATCAATCAATCAGTATTAACTAATAAAAATTTGATAATTTTATTATTTAAATTTATTCAATGAAGCATTAGTAGCCATCAAAAAATGAAAAATATTAATTTTTCAACAAAAGTCCAGAAAACTGCTACCATTAAAGAGTTTTCAATTTTCTTCATTGAAAATTACATCTTGGCTCGGCACCTGTGGCTCAAGTGGCTAAGGCGCCAGCCACATACACCTAAGGTGGCGGGTTCGAATCCAGCCTGGACCCGCCAAACAACGACGGCTGCAACCAAAAAATAGCCAGGCAATGTGGCGGGCGCCTGTGGTCCCAGCTACTTGGGAGGCAGAGGCAGGAGACTCACTTGAGCCCAGGAGTTGGAGGTTGCTGTGAGCTGTGAAGCCACAGCACTCTACCCAGGGGGATAGCTTGAGGCTCTGTCTCAAAAAAAAAAAAAGAAAAAGAAAAAAGAAAATTACATCTTAACTCAAAATTTGTTATACCTTCCTTCCCTTACTCACTAACAGTTTCTATTGGGAATACTTCCTTAATGAACAACTTTGATATGTATATTTGTCTCTGGGACTTCCTTAGAAGAGTACAAACTAAAACGATCATGAAGAGTGACTTTTATATCCTCATTTTCCCTTTATCATGATCATTTATTCTATCTTTAAAAGTTTTTGGTGACTTTCACTTCTGCTTAAAATGGAAGAACAGGAAACAGTTCTATCTTTTTATGTAAGACAACCAAAATCCCAAACAAAATATATGAAATAATGGATTTTAAGACCTAGACATGAAGCGATGAAGGAAACCAATCCACGAAAGAAAAGAAAGAAATGGGCCGGGCACAGTGGCTCACGCCAGTAATCCTAGCACTTTGGGAGGTCGAAGCAGGTGGATTGCTTCAGCTCAGGAGTTTGAGATCAGCCTAAACAGGAGCAAGACTCTGTCTCTACTAAAAATAGAAAAACTAGCCAGGTGTGGTGGTATATGCCTGTAGTCCCAGGTACTTGGGAGGCTAAGGCAGGAGGATCGCTTGAGCCCAGGAGTTTGAGGTTGCTGTGAGCTATGTTGCCAAGGTACTTTATCCAGGGCAACAGAGTGAGACTCTGTAAAAAAAAAAAAGATAAATAAATAAAAAGAAAATAAAATAGAAAAGAATAAGATGAGGTGAGCCCTATGACTGTTTTATATATATATATATATGTATAATATGTATATATATTTTTGAGACAGAGTCTCACTGTGTCACCCTTGGTAGAGTGCTGTGACATCACAGCTCACAGTAACCTGAAACTGTTGGGCTTAAGCGATTCTCTTGCCTCAGCTTTCCAAGTAGCTGGGACTACAGATGACTGTTTCATATTATTGGCTTGAGAGAGTTTGCAGGCTAGAGTACAGAAAGGAGGAGCCTAGGCAGAGTCTGGCAGATATATTGAGGTCAGGAGATAGAGATGAAGAGTCCAGGAAGAGCAAGGCAACTAGTACTCACAGGTTAGAGAACTCTGGAGATCTGTACTAGGTTCACCTCTAGGATTCAGCAGAGTCTGACTAGCACAATCATGTGAGGAAAATACCAAAGAACGGGGAAGTAACTGCTCAAGAAAATTAAAGGAACAAGTACCTGGAATTCACACAGGACTAAGAATAGTACCTGTTCCTACTGGCCAAACCTAAAAACCCCACAATTCACAGGACATTAGATAGGGTCATAGGACATAGATAATAAGGGTCTTGCCTCAGTAATGGAAAATAATTAGCCCTAGAAGGAATATAGATGGCTCTGGTTCTACCTAACAAATTGTAATGGCTTTTTTGAAGTGTCGACTTGGCTAGGCTATGGTCTCCTGTTATTCAATCAAATACAAATCCAGGTGTTGATAGGAAGGGACATTGTGAATATAAAGTCCTTAATCAGTGGAATTTAAGGAAAGAGGATTATCCTGAATAATCTGGGAGGACCTGAATTAATCAGTTGGAAAATCTTGAGAGCTAGGCTAAGGCTTCCCTGAGACAGAGAAGAAATTCTACCAGTGGACAGCAGTTGTGGCCTGTGCCCATGGAGTTTCACTCTGCTTATGATATCACCTTTCTAATTGAATGCTCTGTGGAAGATAAAGATGGTAGCATATTTCTCATCAGAAACAATGCAAGCAGGTCAATAATACAACATTTTTAAAGTACTAAAATGGAAAAAAAGTCAATCTAAAATTCTATACCCAGCAAAAACATATTCCAACAACAAAGACAGAATAATACTTCTTGAGACAGAAAAAGTGAAAGAATTCATCACCAGCAGAAAATCACTATAAGAAATGTTAAAGGAAATCCTTTAGGTAAAAGGAAAATGGTACCAGAAGGAATACGGATCTATACAAAGGAAAGTTGAATACTGGAAATAGTAACAATATGGGTATATATGTTAGTCTATTTGGGCTGCTACAGCAAAATACCATAAACTGAGTAACTTAGAAACAACAGAATTTATTTCTCATAGTTCTGGAGGTTGGGAAATCCAAGATCATGGCTCTGTTAGATTTGGTATCTGGTGAAGACCTGCTTCCTCATAGGGTTCTGTCTCCTCACTATAACTTCATGTTGCAGAAGAGGCAAAAGCACTCTCTAGGTCCTCTTTTGTAAGGGCACTAATCAAATTCATGAGGGCTGGCCAGGCGTGGTGGCTCATACCTGTAATCCTACCACTCTGGGAAACCCATGAGGGTGGATCTCCTGAGCTCAGGAATTCGAGACCAGCCTGAGCCAAAGCGAGACCTCATCTCTAAAAAACAGCTGGGCATTGTGGTGGGCACCTGTAGTCCCAGCTACTTCAGAGGCTGAGAAAAGAGAATTGCTTAAGCCCAAGAGTTTGAGGTTGCTGTGAGTTGTGATGCTACAACACTTTACTAAGGGCGACAAAGTAAGACTCTGTCTCAAAAAACAAAAAAACAAAAAACAAATTCTTGAAGGCTCTTCTCTCATGACCCAATCCCCTTACAGAGGCCTTACCTCCTAATACCATCATTTAGGGGGTTAGGATTCCAGCATATGGTATTAGGAGGGAAACAGTCAATAACTATCTAATATTTTTCTTATTCTTGAAATATCTTAAAAAGATGTTTGAGTTTTAATGTATAATATATAAACAGAAAAAATATAGTGTGGGGTTTATAATATATGTAAAAGTAAAAATGCATGACAATAATAGCACGAAGGCCAGGAGGGTACAAATAAAAATACTATTGTAAGGTCCTTAAACTATACATGAAGTGGTATAATATTACTAGACTGCTCACTGTGGTGAATTAAAGATGCATACTATAATTCCAAAAGCAATCACTAAAATAATAAAACAAACTATTATTGCTAATGTGGCAAAAATGGGGGATAAAATGAAATCATAACAAACATTCAATTTGTTCTAGCTTTGACCACTGGTAGTTCTTTCAGGCTGGTTACTGTATCACCACAACAATATCTTCAATTTTTTTTTTTTTGAGACAGAGCCTCAAGCTATCCCCCTGGATAGAGTGCCATGGCATCACAGCTCACGGCAACCTCCAACTCCTGGGCTCAAGCGAGTCTCCTGCCTCAGCCTCCCAAGTAGCTGGGA
>NW_003852553.1:3408865-3412271 GCF_000181295.1 Otolemur garnettii | reverse complement strand
GGCGCTGAGCCATGACTATGCATTTTAACTACACTGAACCCATAGAACTGTATATTACCAAGAATAAGATTTAATGTATACAAACTATTAATAAAAAGAGGAGCTGACCTAAGTAACTTTGGAAAATGATATTTTGACTGGAAGCTATGAGGTTATAGACATAAGGAACTGTACATAATAATGGTACTCTGGTGGTAGATTTGTTTCCCATAGGGGTATGGGTTAAGAAATGCACTTGAAATATAAAGCCATAACAAAGTTAAAAGCAAAAGAATAGGAAAAAATATACTATGCTATTGCTAACCAAAAGAAAGCTTGAACAACTAGATTAATGTCAGATAAAATACATTTCAGAGCAGAGAATGTTACCAAGGATAAAGAAGGTTATTTCATACCAATAAATGAATCAATTCATCAGGAGGACATAATCCAAATGGTTATTCACCTAATAACAGAGCTTCAAAATATATATGGCAGAATCTGAAAGAACTACAAGGAGAAGTAGAAAAATACATAATTATAGTTGATTCCAATCTCTGTTTCTAACTAATCAATAGAGTAAGTAGACAGAAAATCAGTAAAGCTATAGAGGACTGAACAAACACAATCAACCAATTTGACCTTATTGACAATTATAGAACACTCCATCCGGCAAGAACAGAATACACAGTCTTATCAATTGCATACAGAACACTTGCCAAGACAGACCATATAATAAGCCATAAAATGAGTCTCAATAAATTTAAAAAGATATAAGTTGCATAGTGTTCTCTAAGCACAGTGGAATTAAATGAAAAGTTAATAGCAGGGGCGGCACCTGAGGCTCAGTGAATAGGGCACCAGCCCCATATACTGAGGGTGGCGGGTTTGAACCCTGCCCCAGCCAAACGGCAACAAAAAATAGTCAGGCGTTGTGGCAGGTGCCTATAGTCCCAGCTACTGGAGGCTGAAGCAAGAGAATCACCTAAGCCCAAGAGCTGGAGGTTACTGTGAACTGTGCTGCCATAGCATTCTACTGAGGGTGACAAAGTGAGACTCTGTCTCTTACAAAAAAAAAAAGTTAATAGCAGAAATATGTCTGTAAAATCCACAAACATTTAAAAACCAAATAACATACATCTAAATAATGTACTGGTCAAAGAAAAAAATTTAAAAATAGAAAGTATTTTTAATTGAATGAAAATGAAAACACAACTTATCAAAATTTGTGGGATGCCACTAAAGTACTGCTTTAGGGAAATTTTATAACACTAAACACTTATATTGGAAAATAAGAAAGGCCTCAAATTAATTGCCTCAGCTTCTACCTTAAGAATATAGAAAAAAGAAAAAATTAAGGCTCGGCGCTCATACTCAGTGGTTAGGGCACCAGCCACATACACTGGGGCTGGCAGATTTGAATCTGGCCTGGGCCTGCTAAACAACAATGACAACTACAACAACAAAAACAAAATGGCTGGGCATTGTGGCAGGCTCCTGTAGTCCCAGCTACCTGGAAGGCTGAGGCAAGAGAATCGCTTGAGTCCAAAAGTTTGAGGTTGCTGTGAGCTGTGACACCATGGCACTCTACCAAGGATGACGTAGTGAGACTTGGTCTCAAAAAACAAAAAAAAGAAAGAAAGAAAAGAAAAAATTAACCCAAACTAAACATAAGAAAGGAAATAATAAAGATCAGAGGAGGAATCAATGAAATAGAAAACAGAAAAGCAATTGAGAAAATAAATGAAACCAAAAGCTGATACTTTGGGGGCAATAAAATTGATTAGGCTTTCACCAAACTGATTGGGGGTGGGGGAAAAGAGAGACAACACCAAATTACTAATGTCAGGAATGAGAAGAGAAAAATCACTCTAGAGCAGGGGTCCTCAAACTTTTTAAACAGGGGGCCAGTTCACTGTCCCTCAGATCGTTGGAGGGCCAGACTGCAGGCCCCAGGATGAGTCAGCTGTTAAGCAGGACAGGCAGTGGCAGCAAAAACACCTGGTGGGCTGGATAAATGTCCTAGGCAGGTTGCATGTGGCCCACAGGCCGTAGTTTGAGGACGCCTGCTCTAGAGTCTATATATATTAAAATGATGAGGAAATACTATAAAAATAACTTTATGCCAATTGATTTGACAACTCACATAAGATGAACAAATTCCTAGATAAACATATATTATCAGAGTTCACTCAAGAAGAAACAGAAAATTTGAAAAGTCTTGTATTAAAAAAATGGAATTTTCAGCTCGGCACCTGTGGCTCAAGTGGCTAAGGCTCCAGCCATATATACCTGAGCTGGTGGGTTTGAATCCAGCCTGGGCCTGCCAAACAACAATGATGGCTACAACCAAAAAAAAAAAATAGCCCGGGTGTCATGGTGGGAGCCTGTATTCCCAGCTACTTGGGAGGCTGAGGCAGGAGACTCGCTTGAGCCCAGGAGTTGTAGGTTGTTGTGAGCTGTGTTGCCATGGCACCCTACCCAGGGTGACAGCTTGAGGTTCTGTCTCAAAAAAAGGAATTTTTGGTTAAAAACCGTCCTGCAAAGAAAATGCCAAGCCTAAATGTTTTCAGTTGGGAATTCTATAAAACATTTAAGGAAGAAGTAATATCAATTTTCACAAACTCTTACAGACAACTAAAGACAAAGGAATACCTCCCAAACTCATTTTATAAGGCTAGCACGCCCATTATACTGAAACCTGACAAAGACATTTTAAGAAGAGAAAATTATGGATCAAGATTCTCATGAGCATAGATGCAAAACTTCTAAACAAAATTTTAGCAAATTGAATCCAGCGATATATTAAAGGATAATTCATCATGACTGAGTGGGGTTTGTCATTTGTACTTTTATATACCAGCAACAATCAGAAATTAAAAATTTTAAATACCATTTAGAGTGGCATCAAAAAATATGAAAAGCAGGGCGGCACCTGTGGCTCAAAGGAGTAGGGCGCCAGCCCCATATATGAAGGGTGGCAGGTTCAAACTCAGCCCGGGCCAAACTGCAACAAAAAATAGCCAGGTGTTGTGGCAGGCACCTGTAGTCCCAGCTACTCAGGAGCCTGAGGCAAGAGAATAATCACCTACGCCCAAGAGCTAGAGGTTGTTGTGAGCTGTGATGCCACGGCACTCCACCAAGGGCAACAAAGTGAGACTCTGTCTGGGGGGAAAAAAAAACTTTGTAAAAGAGGAAAAAAATTAGAAGACTAAGACACCTGATTTTAAAAATATAAAGCTACGGTAATCAAGGGCAGCACCTGTGGCTCAGTGAGTGGGGTGCTGGCCCCATATACCAAGGGTGGCGGGTTCAAACCCAACCCTGGCCAAACTGCAACAAACAAAAAAATAGCTGGGCATTGTGGTGGGCGCCTGTAGTCCCAGCTACTCAGGAGGCTGAGGCAAGAGAATCACCTAAGCCCAGG
>NW_003852553.1:3405024-3408434 GCF_000181295.1 Otolemur garnettii | reverse complement strand
AAAAAAAAAAAAAAGATAGATAATTAGATCAATGCAACGGATTAGAGTCCAGAAATAGGACTATACATACATGGACAACTAAAAGCGCAAGAAAACTAAGTGGACAAATAGTCTTTCAATAAATTGCTAGAAAAATTGAGTATCAATAAATAGACAGAAAATGTACTTGGAGTCATACCTCACACCATAAACAAAAATGGACTCAAAATAGATTCTAGGACCTAAATGTAAAAACTATACAATATCCAGAAGAAAATATAATAGAAAAACTTGTGGCGTTGAATTAGCCAAAGATTTCCTAGAAACAGCACTGAATCCCCAATCCATGGAAGAAAAATTTAGGTTGGATTTGATCAAAATTTACAAGTTCTCTTCTTCAAAAGATACTGTTAAGGGAATGAAAAGATAAGCCACAGATTGGGAACAAAGGGGTGACCAACACATAGAGAACATTTTGTAAATACTTTGTAAAATTTTGTAATGAATATTTTGTGAATAAAGGTACATTTAGCTACAGTTACCCATTTTCCCTATGTATAGTGACTTTAGGGGTAAGTTTTGGCACACTCTGTACTTTTTGTTTCTATAAATTTGCCTATTCAGGATATATCATATAAATGGAATCGATATAGTATGTGATGTTCTGCGACTGGCTTCTTTTATTTAGTATGCTTTCAAGGTTCATCTGTGTTGTAGCATGTATTAGTACTTCATTTCTTTTTTAAAGCTAAATAATACTCTGTGATATGATATATCACATTTGCCAATTCAATGGAAGAAAACAGACTATTCACCAAATGGTATTAAAAAAATTGGACATCCATATGCAAAAAAGTCAACCTTGATCTAAACCTTACTGAGAAATTAACTCAATTTTAGGTATGGATTCCATACCTAAAATGTAAGACATAAAACTGAACACCTTTTATTTATTTTATGTATTTATTGAGACAGAGTCTTACTCTGTCACCCTGGGTCGAGTGCTGTGGGGTTATCATAGCTCAGAGCAACCTCAAACTCTTTGCCTCAAGCAATCCTCTTACCTCAGCTTCCCAAGCATCTGGGACAACAAGCACCCATCATTGTGCGCAGCTAGTTTTTTTCTATTTTGGGTAGAGATGGGGGTCTCCCTCTTGCTTAGGCTGGTTTCCAACTCCTGAGCTCAAGTAATCACCTGGCCTCAGCCTCCTAGAGTCTTAGGATTACAGGCATGAGCCACCACACCTAGCCCACACGGAATATCTTCTAGAAACCAACATAAGAGAAAATCATTATCATCAGTGGTTAGGGCAAAGATTTCTTAGACATGACACCAAAAATATGATCCATTAAAAAAAAGAATTCACCGTGGAATACTATGCATGAAGGACTTTACCTTCTTCATGTTTACATGGATGGAGCTGGAAAATATTCTTCTTAGCACAGTATCCCAAGAATGGAAGAAAAGTATCCAATGTACTCAGCCCTACTATGAAACTAATTTATAGCTTTCATAGAAAAGCTATAACCCAATTTTAGCCCAGGAATATGGGAAGAGGGGAGAGAGGGAAGGGGATGGGGAGGGTGGGTGGAGGGAGAGTGATTGGTGGGATCACGCCTATGGTTCATCCTATAAGGGTACATGTGAATCTCTCTAAATGTAGAATATAAATGTCTTAACACAATAACTAAGAAAAAGACATGAAGGCTATGTTAACCAGTTGGATGAAAGTATTTCAAATTGTATACAGAAACAGTACACTGTACCCCATGATAGTATTAACGTACATAGCTATGATTTAATTTAAAAAAAAAAAGAACTCATATCCAGGGTATATAAAGAATCCTCAAAACTAAAGGGTAAGAAAACCAATAGCCCAGTTTTTAAGATGGACAAAAACTTAAAATACAACCTACCAATCACACCCTTGGGTATTGATCCTAGAGAAATGAAAATTTATGTCCATACAAACCTATACATAAATGATCATAGCAACTTTATTTGCAATATCCAAAAACTTGAAATAACCAAAATGTCCCCTTATAACTGAATGGTTAAACATACTGTGATACGTTAATGCCATGGAATAACTACTCAGCAGCAATAAAAAGCAATGAACTATTAATACATACAACAACTTAGATGATGCTCAAGAGTATTTTTTGCTGAGTCAAAAAAGCTGATCCCAAAATGTCACATACTTTATGATTTTATTTATATAATATTCTCAAAGTGCCAAAAAAATAGAAATGGAAAACAGACAAGTGATTGTCACGAGTTAGGGATGGTTGGAGGGAGGTGTATGGATATGAGTATAAAGTGGTAGCACAAGGAAGATATTTGTGGTGATAGAATAGTTCTGTATATTGCTTGTGGTGTTGATTACACAAATCACAAGTGACAATATGGTATACCTATATTGTCACTATGCTCACATATTATACTAATGCCAATTCCTGGTTTTGATATTACACAATAGTTATGCAAGATGTTAATATTGGGGGAAACTGGGTGAAGGGTACATAAGACCTCTCTATACCATCTTTGCAACTTGTTGTGAACGTATAATTATTTCATAATAAAAAGGTTTTCTTTAGGGCAGTGCCTGTGGCTCAAAAGGGTGGGGCGCCAGCTCCACATGCCAGAGGTGGCGGGTTCGAACCCAGCCCTGGCAAAAAAAAAAAAAAGGTTTCCTTCAAATAGCAAAAAACTTGAACAGACACTTTGCCAAAGAGGATATATAGATGACAAATAAGCCTATGAAAAGATGTTCAACATCTTTAGCCATTAGGGAAGTAGAAATTAAATCCATGAAGAGATACTAGTACACAGATATTAGAATGACTCAAATAAAATTACTGACAATGCCAACAATATATTGTTGGTTAGAATGGCAACTAGTACAGACACTCAGAAAAACAGTTTGGCACTTTTATTGCAAATTAAAAACATATACTTACCATATGGCCCAGCAATCCCACTCCTAGGTATTTACCCTAGAGAAATGAAAACTTACATTCATCCAAAAATCTGTACATGAATGTTCATAGCAGCTGTATTCATAAATGGTAAAAATTGGAAACAACCCAAATGGCCCTGAATTAGTGAGTAGATAAACAAATGGTGGTACATTCATAAAATGGAATTCTTCTCAGTAATAAAAATGAAAGGAGTATTGATATATGCAATAACATGGGTGAATATCAAAGGCATAGTGCTCACAATCTCAAATGACTATATACTGTATGATTCGATTTCTATGTCATGTTTTTTGTTTTGTTTTGTTTTGTTTTTTTGAGACAGAGCCTCAAGCCGTCCCCCTGGGTAGAGTTCTGTGGCTTCACAGCTCACAGCAACCTCCAACTCCTGGGCTCAAGCGAGTCTCCTGCCTCAGCCTCCCAAGTAGCTGGGACCACAGGCGCCCACCACA
>NW_003852553.1:3397416-3404246 GCF_000181295.1 Otolemur garnettii | reverse complement strand
GGCACCTGTGGTCCCAGCTACTTGGGAGGCTGAGGCAGGAGACTCACTTGAACCCAGAAGTTGGAGGTTGCTATGAGCTGTGATGTCACAGCACTCTACCCAGGGCGACAGCTTGAGGCTCTGTCTCAAAAAAAAAAAAATTCTGTCTCCTTAATAGCCCATCATGTCAAAGAAGACCAAGAGAACACTGAAGGAAGAAAACAGATTTTTTAATAAGGATTGGGAATTGTAATATCATCTTTTTTTCTGCTAAAGATAAGATGATTTGCTTACTTTGTGATACCGTAATATCAACATTAAAGAAACTCAAAGTTCATCAGCATTATAACACTCCTAAGGACTACAGATATTTTAGAACAATGGTTCTCAACCTTTCTAATGCCACAACCCTTTAATACAGTTCCTCATGTTGTGGTGACCCCCAACCATAAAATTATTTTCATTGCAACTTCATAACCCCTGCTTCAATAACAGAGGCTGAAAGAGCTGGGGTGGGGGGTAGTACGTGATGTAATTGTTCTCTATCTGTAGTTACAGGAATCTATAAATGTGTTAAAATCCACAGAAGTGTGTGCACACAAAACTGTCAATAATAATGAAAAGATCCAGTGACCTATCACATCTGTTTATCTCTGTTATAAGAAAGATCAAAAATTATCTTTTCTTAAGATACAGAGATCAAGAAATCTTTTAAAAGATATAGCTTCTACCCAGGCATCGCAGGACTCACCCGAGTCTGAGATAGGAGGATTACTTGAGGCCAGGAATGGAGGCTGAAGTGTGCTGGGTATGATCACACCTGTGAGTAGGCATGCACTCTATCCTGGGCAATACAGCAAGATTCCATCTTTAAAAATAAATGAATGAATAAATAAAAGACATGGTTTCTATCTATTCTATTTATAAAATTATTTACTGTAGCAATTCCCTTGATTAAAACGCAGCCTGTGTGAATAAGATAATGAATTCAGTTGTAAGGACCATGAAAACTATTTCTTTGAGGACAGAAAGGCAAGTGTTAATTATTTTCTATCACAAAGAGATAAATATATTTATTACTGACAATGATGCTCAGTTTAGTAGCTGAGCAATGAACATTTAAGCTCAAAGCACTATGTGAGTTTCAGCCTTTAAATAGCAATTCAATCTGTATTATTTTCAAATAAGGTACCCTTGTAAGCGTCAAATTATAACTTGTGTTACAGAGAATATGATCTTTCTTAAGTTTTCTAAACTAGAGGAAAGAATCTGCCATTTAGTTGAATCCTCTGGATAAAAGGGTCACTGTGCCACAGCAGCTTCTCTTTTCCCTAGGCCTTGGTTACTGTCAAAGAGAATACTCAGTATATTTTACAAAAAACATTGAGAGAACTGACTTCTGTGGTCTGGCCAAATGAATACAATTTTAATACATCTCTAAAAGTAGTCTTTAAGGAATTAAAAATACAGTAGATGCTGGGCATGGGGGCTCATGCCTTTAGTTCCAACCACTCGAGAAGCTGAAGCAAGAGGGTCACTTAAGCCCGAGAGTTTGAGGTTGCTGTGAGCTATGATGCCAGGGCACTCTACCAAGGATGACAGAATGAGACTCTGTCTCAAAAATCAATCAATCCATCAATAAATAATAAAAATAAAAATACAATAGAACCTTCATAGTTGACCACCTCCTTACATTGACCATCTCCTTAAGTTGACCTAACTGACATAGACCAGACATGCACCACAGGTATGTATCAGTATAGCAGGTCTAGTTCCTTATGTTGATCACCTCCATATATTGACTGGTTTGTTACAGTCTTACTGGGTGTTCAGCTTGCAGAGGTTCTACTGTATTTAATTTTTAGTAGTGACTGTCACAGTGGTATGTGTACCTTAGGGTCGGGGATGTTTTAGGAAATTATGAGGCCTAATACACATACCAGAATCACTGCCCTGGTAAGCCCTATGAAAAACAGCATGGAACCAGTACTCTAGGTAGTCCTTCAAACTAGTATATTTGTCAAGTATATTCAGGTAAATGCATGACAGATAACAGAAATCTTTCCCTACATTTTACTTTTGATACAAAGTGATTTCAAAAATAAGCATAAAACATGACCATAAAAGGACAATGTATTTCTGTGTCCCCATAGGATGGTGTTATGCCATAGCTAGCTTGGCATTTCTCTCTGTATTTCTTTCTTTCTTTTTTATTTAGGGACAGAGTTTCACTTTATCGCCCTCGGTAGAGTGCTGTGGCATCACACAGCTCACAGCAACCTCCAACTCCTGGGCTTAGGCGATTCTCTTGCCTCAACTTCCCAAATAGCTGGGACTACAGGCACCCGCCACAACACGCAGCTATTTTTTTTTTTTTTGGCCGGGGCTGGGTTTGAACCCGCCACGTCTGGCATATGGGGCCTGCGCCCTACTCCTTTGAGCCACAGGTGCTGCCCCGTCCAGCTATTTTTCATTGCAGTTTGGCCGGGGCCAGGTTTGAACCTGCCACCTTTGGTATATGGGGCCAGCACCCTACCCACTGAGCCACAGGCGCTGCCCTCTCTCTGTATTTCTTTAGGCACCATCTCTTCTCATCATTGCTAAGTACTTCCCACACTCCAAACCAAGTGCTTGTACTTATGTGACAGACTGTTTTTCTTTTTATGCCCATAAAAATATATTCCTGCAGCAAAAATTTACTAAGCACTTACAATGTGCCAGGTAACAGTCTGTGCTTGGGATACATAAGCAAAGGAAACAAACAAAAGTCCCTGCCCTCATCGAGCTTGCATTCTACTGGGGGATATAGACAACAAATAATAAATATGATAAGTAAGTAAATTATATATAGTATATTAGATACATTTGAATTGCCCAAGGCAACGGGTTAGCTATCTTTGCTAAGTTGCTGATAAGTTATAACTTGTCTCTTGCTCTTTTTTTTATTAAGTCATATACACATAGATCATGAATACATTTATGGTATATGTATACCATGGAATACTACGCAGTCGTCTCTTTCTCTTTTACATCATCAATTTTACCCTCTCTATAAGACTATTCTATCAATGTACCTGAAAAGAAGTTATTTCTCTAATTTTTTTTCATTTTTCCATTCATTTTTCTAATATTAAAAGGAAACCTTCTCTTTTTTTTTTTTTTTTTTTTTGAGACAGCGCCTCAAGCTATCCCCCTGGGTAGAGTGCTGTGGCATCACAGCTCATAGCAACCTCCAACTCCTGGGCTCAAGCAAGTCTCCTGCCTCAGCCTCCCACAGGCACCCGCCACAACGCCTGGCTATTTTTTGGTTGCAGCCGTCATTGTTGTTTGGCAGACCTCGGCTGGATTCGAACCCGCCACCTTAGGTGTATGTGGCTGGCACCTTAGCCACTTGAGCCACAGGCACTGAGCCAAAACCTTCTCTTGATTCACTCTGTTCTCATCACAACAGTCAGAGTGATCCTGTTAAAGATAAAAGTCAGATGGTGACACTCCTCTACACTTTCCCATACTTCTCCGTCTCACTCAGAGTCAAGTTCTAAGACCTCAGATGGGCTGGGCAACAGCTGCCCTCAAATACCTGTTTAACCTCATTACTCCAGCCACACTGCCCTGCTTATAATTCATCCAACACATTAGATAAGTTCCTATCATGAGATTTTGGCATTTCTCTTTCCCCCGAATATCATCTTTTTTTTTTTTTCAGGTATTACCTAATGTCACCTTCCTAGTAATCTCTTCACTACCACCACCCCTGCCTATAACATCCTATTCCCCATCTGGCTTTTTTTCTCTTTAGTACTTAACACTATCGATGTAGCTCTTTCTATATCTACGAGGTCTGACAATTAAGTTTGCGAACTCTTCCCAGAAAAAGTGCTACAAACCTCAATGCTGAATATCATTATGGTCACCTTGGGAGAGTACCTTGGGAATCTATGCACCAATGTCAGCACCTAGTTCACCCTTCAAAGCAATTTTGGAGCTCTTTTTCTGGAATGGCCATCAGAGCTGTTGTTGTATTACCTTTGATGTCCTCAATGTCATCAAAACATCTTCCTTCCAATATTTCCTTTTTCTTTGGGTAAAGAAAAAAGTCATCAGGGGCCGGATCAGGTGAGTAAGGAGGGTGTTCCAATACAGTTATTTGTTTACTGGCTAAAAACTCCCTCAGAGACAGTGCTGGTGCATTGTCGTGATGCCAGAGCCCATGTTTGCACACATCTTTCTCATGGTAAGATTTCCAGTTAAGAGCTGCCTAACGGTTTCTCTATCGATGTTTATTTAGTCTGCTATGCTTCTCACAGTCAGCAACAATTTTGAAGCACAATTTGATGAATGTTTGCAATGTTTTCATCAATTCTGCTCATTACTGGCCACCATGACCTCTCTGCATTAGTGACACTTTCTTTCCCCTCAGAAAAACATTTAATCCCTTTCTACACTGCCATTTTCTTCATAGTATTATCCCATACACTTGGACTAACATGTCCTTGATTTCACTTCCACTGTTACCAAGTTTCATAAGAAAGGTAATGTTTGTTCAGTGCTCTAATTCAAGTGCTAACATTCTCACGATGGCACACAAAAACACACAATAATGAACATCACTCAGCAAGACACTTCCACACATTAACATGAACACAGCTGTGAGTCACTGATATACTAACGTTATGAAACCTTACTAAGCTGTTTGTACAGAGTTGCCAACGTAAGCACAGTGGTAAGTTTGCAAACCTAATTGTCAGACTTCGGTACATCTACATTTTATAACTTTACTTATTAATCTTGTTATATTCTGCTTTTCCCACCAGAATATAATCTTCTGCAGGTAGGAATTTTTATCTGTTTCTGCTTTCTTTAATCTCAATGTTAGTGGCTCGGCACCTGTAGCTCAAGGGGCTAAGGCACCAGCCACATACACCAGAGCTGGTGGGTTCAAATCCAGCCTGGGCCTGCCAAACAACGACACTTACAACGAAAAAATAGCCGGGCGTTGTGGCAGGTGCCTGTAGTCCCAGCTACTTGAGAGGCTTAGGCAAGAGAATCGCTTAAGCCCAGGAGTTGGAGGTTGCTGTGATGCCACGGCACTCTACCCAGGGCAACAGCTTGAGTTTCCGTCTCAAAAAAAATCTCAGTATTAGAACCATCTATGACACATAATAGGTGCTGCTTAAGTATTTAATTATTTAATTTATTTTATTTTTTTGAGAGTCTCATTATGTCATCCTCAGTAGAGTGTCACAGCTCACAGCAACCTCCAACTCTTAGACTTAAGCGATTCTCTTGCCTCCGCCTCCCAAGTAGCTGGGACTACAAGCACCCACCACAATGCTCAGCTATTGTTGTTGTTGTTGTTGCAGCAGTTGTCATTGTTGTTTAGCAGCCCCGAGCTGGGTTTGAACCCATCAGCCTTGGTGTATGTGGCCAGCGCCCTAACCACTGAGCCACAGGCGCTGAGCCACCTGGGCAAATATTTTTGACAAGCTATTTCCTGCACATCATTCAATTGCAGCCTTTTAATGTTATCAATAGGTATAACTCTAAATAATAATTAAAAAATAGTCTGTCAGATCCCCATTCGATGTGTTCATAGGAGTTGTAAATGTGGGCTCCTCCTTCTTCATACTGTAGATCTCAATGAGTCAGAGGTTGGTTTGTTTACATATGTATTATTCTTTTTCTTCTCAACAATACATGTGATCTCTTTCCTTTCTTGCGTCATTCACCTTTTCGCCCCACTGCCCACCCTAAAAAATTTGGAAGACTGGTTGATAGCCAGGGAAATTAATGTTTTACTATAATTTCCTTCACAGCGTTATCTCAATTTTGAATAAACTTCAGTGAAATAAGTATTTCTTAGATCCAGATAGTATGAGACATACAGTTTTATTCATCACTCTGCTTACTCTAAATCTCTCTCTGTTAACAACACATACGAATTGTGTTGGCAGGGTGAGGAAGGAAGCAGGAGGCTTCTGGAACTAGCATCTGTGTTCCTCAAATATCAGTATTGCTTGATGGTGTTAATGAGGCACTTTATTAATTTTAAGTTGTATTTTCAAGTTCTTTGAACATCATCACTCTGCAATGTATTTTTAATTTCCCTGAGTTAAAACCTATAATTAATCTTCCCATAATTTCAAAGTATAACCAGCTTTGATGGCATTTAATTGGAATATGCTAGGTGGTCAGAAAGAAATTTGAAACTAGGTTGATTTAAAAATTAAGATTTGCTTTCTAATGTATTTACATTAAAGATATTTTATAAATGTGTCTCTTTCTATGGCTCTTAAATAAAGCATACTCAAGAAGTATGTCCCCTACTTTTTTATTATGGAGGCTCAATATTTAAGGCAAATCCTTTCTGTTAATCCTTACTTTTTTGATTATTTGTAATATTTAAAAAGTTGCTTTCAGCTAATGAATTGGAGTTACATATTTGGACACCATTAAATTACTAAATGTACTAGGGAGTTTTAAAGGTTTAAAATGTATGATTTTAAACTTTGGGGGATTTGAAGACAAAAAGATAAAGTTATTTGTGGAAGAACTTAAGATATTACACAATAGCTGAAATAAAAGTCTTGGTATAAGAATAGTGTGTGTGGAGGAGGGCTTGAAATATCCAAAAGACCAGCATTTCACTTTTTAAAATGGAAATTCCCTGTTTTAGTCACTGAGAATTCTAGTCACACAACATGCCAGATTTTAAAATATTTATTTTTAAAATTGAATCTACATATTTACCTTCTTATAAGTCATTTTATGATACAATCAAAGGCACATTTATTTGGTTTAAAAGTTTCCGGCTCGGCGCCTATAGCTCAACTGGCTAAGGCGCCAGCCAC
>NW_003852553.1:3387649-3397219 GCF_000181295.1 Otolemur garnettii | reverse complement strand
AAAAAAAAAAAAAAAAAGTTTCCACCTAGAGCCTCTAGATTACTTTTACTGGTTTTAAGTTTGTTAGATTATATTGACTTTATTAAGACTTGTACTTAGGTCATAAGCATTCACTTATTCTATTTGTCTACTGATAACTGTTGTGAGTAAAATCCACTCTCAGTCTCTCTCCTTCAACAGAGAATATGCTATAATAACAGGTCTCATTATATTCCCATGATAAAAACGTGAAGCATTTTATTTGAAGGATTTAAATCACATCTGTTGCAACACCAGTGTGTCAGCTTATTAATCTTCTTTCTTCCCCACCCATAACTACCTGCATACAATATGATTCCAGGTTAGCTAATGTAACTTAATTTTCATTAAATTTTTTAAAAAGAAATTAACAAGTTAAGGTAGAAGTTGGAGTAGTAAAGATGAAGAGGCCATTTTTCTCTGCCACCTGGTGCACAGAAGATGTTGTTTAACAAAAGTGATCCCTCCACACACACCCCCCAAAGTCCCAGGGGTAGATACACTTCACTTTTGTTCTTTGGTTTCCTATTTTTGAGTTCAAGTTACTCAGCTTCTAGCTTTATTTTAATGAGTTATGTGTACAAGAAAACTAGATGATAAATTTTCCCCCTCAATAAACAAAATATGGGCAAGTAGGAACCAACCAAAAATAGCTACAATGCCTGTGGTATCAGTATATGTGTAGAAAGATGCTTAGGGAAGCAACAGGGCTTTCCACTGACCTTAGAAGAGCAAAATAACTAATAGGTATTCACTGTTGGTTATTTTGGCTCTCAGAGAGCCAAAGTGAGAACAGAAACTAAAATTGTACGGGTAAACCCTAATAGGAATGGTCTCCAATAAGGTCTAAGAAAGCTAATGTAGCCTGGATCATATAAGCTTTTAGAACTAATCAACTAAAGCATCCTTTAAGAATAAAAATCCACACTGAGATCTGCTGACCATTCTAAATTGAACAGGATAGGCTCAGCGCCTGTGGCTCAAGTGGCTAAGGTGCCAGCCACGTACACCCAAGGTGGCGGGTTCAAATCTGGCCTGGGGTTGCCAAACAACAATGACGGCTGCAACCAAAAAATAGCCGGGCGTTGTGGCGGGCACCTGTGGTCCCAGCTACTTGGGAGGCTGAGGCAGGAGAATCGCTTGAGCCCAGGAGTGGGAGGTTGCTGTGAGCTGAGATGCCATGGCACTCTGCCCAGGGGGACAGCTTGAGGCTCCTGTCTCAAAAAATAAATAAATAAATAAATAAATAAATAGAACAGGATAGTAACAATAGAAACAAAGGAAAGAACAGGCCCAGAAAAAGTAGGGGAGGG
Source organism: Otolemur garnettii (assembly GCF_000181295.1). Lineage (NCBI taxonomy): Eukaryota > Metazoa > Chordata > Mammalia > Primates > Galagidae > Otolemur > Otolemur garnettii. The sequence goes on along the minus strand of NW_003852553.1, from coordinate 3,395,888 downwards.
GAACAGAGCTCAGAAATTAAGCCGCCATTTTTTGACACTTCCCAAAAACAACAGAAGTGAACTCTAGCCATAAAGTTATAAAATCCATACTTCTAAAAGTTCAAGAAAATTAAATTCACTTGAGAATAAACAACATAGTAAAGGACATAAAGGACCAAAACCACATGGTTGGGCAGTGCCTGTGGCTCAAGGAGTAGGGTCTGGCCCCATATACTGGGGGTGGCGGGTTCAAGCCCGGCCCTGGCCAAACCACAATAAATAAATAACATAAAAAATAAACCACACGGTTGTCTCAATAGATACAGAAAAAATATTTCACATTCATAATACAAACTCTTGAAAAACTTAGAAGGGAACTTCTTCAACCTGATAAACAGCATCTGCAAAAAACCCTGCAGTTAACATAATACTTGATAGTGAAAGACTAGATGTTTCCTTCTAAGATTGGGGACAAGGTAAGGATGCCCACTCTTGTCTCCTCTCTTCAACTTTGTATAGGAGGTTCTAGCCAGTATAATAAAAAAAGAAAAATAAAAGGCATCTAGATTGTTAAGAGGTAAAACTGTTTTTATTTGCAGATGACATGATTCTTTATGTAGAAAATCCTAAGAATTCACACACACACAGAAAAAACTATTAGAATAGGCCAGGTGCGGTGGCTCATGCCTGTAATCCCAGCACTCTGGGAAGCCAAGGTGGGTGGATCACCTGAGCTTACGGGTTCAAGACCAGCCTGAGCTAGAGCGAGAACCCATCTCTAGAAACAGCCGGGTGTTGTGGCAGGCACCTGTAGTCTCAGCTACTCGGGAGGCTAAGGCAAGAGAATCACTTAAGCACAAGAGTTTGAGCTTGCTGTGAGCTATGATGCCACAGCACTCTACCAAGGGCAACAAAGTGAGACTCCGTCTCATCCAATATACTCAGTACTTTTTTGAAACCAATATATAATCACCCACACTTTCATATGAATGATAAAACACAATTATAGCCCAGAAAGAAGGAGAGAAGAGGAGGGCAACGGGAGGGGAGGAGGGTGGCTAGGTGGAGGGAGGTAATTGGTGGGACTTCACTTATTGTGCATATAGCAAGTATACATGTTGCCTGTCGCTCAGTGACTAGGGCGCTGGCCCCATATACTGAGGGTGGCAGGGTAGCGGGTTCAAACTCGACCCCGTCCAAACTGTAACAAAAAAATAGCCAGGCGTTGTTGCAAGCATCTGTAGTCCCAGCTACTTGGGAGGCTAAGGCAAGAGAATCACCTGAGCCCAGGAGTTGGAAGTTGCTGTGAGCTGTGATGCCACAGCACTCTACCAAGGGTAATAAAGTGAGACTCTGTCTCTTAAAAAAAATAGAGTATAAAAGTCTTAACACAATAATTAAATAAGTGAGGTGAAGGATATGTCAGCCAGTTTGATGTAAACTTTCTAAATTGTATATAAAATCAGCACATTGTACCTTATAAATGCAGTAATGTACACTGCATTTATGGGTTACAATAATAGTTATGATCTAATAAAACAAAACAAAACAAACTATTAGAACAAATAAACTAGTTCAACAAAGTCACAGGATATGATGTAAGTATACAAAAATCAACTGTATTACTACTTATGAGCAATGAACAACCCAAAAATGAAGCTAAGAAAACAATTCTATCACAATAGGATTAAAAATAATAAAATACTTAAAAATAAATTTAACATTCTAAAAAAATAAATTTAACATTCTGATTCATGTAACAGAGACAGAAAAAAAGAAAAGAATGAATTAAAAAAAATAAGAATAAGACATGGACGCTGAAAATGTAAAAACACTCATGAGGAAAATTAAAGAAGACCTAAATAAATGGAGAGACATCTCATGTTCATGGATTAGAAAATTCAGTATTAGTAATATGGCAATTCTCCCCAAATTGATCTGCAGGTTAACACAATCTCTATCAAAATTTCAGTAGAATTTTTTGTGTCAATTTACAAGCTGATTGTTAGGGGATAATTCTCCATGGATATTTTGTAGTTGCACAGTATATATCTTCTGAACAAAGAATGTATCTGAACAGCAAAGGCTTTAGAAGCTAGAGCGTTAGAGATGTGTCTCCCCAGTAGACACATAAACCCAGAGACCCTCCACTTCTCTACCCAGAGAAGATTTTTTTACATTCCAGAGTAAAGATGAAGTCATTCTCTCTCTCTTCCTAAAGGAGGGGGTGGGCAGATGTGCCAGAAAACCTTATATAAGTTCAGACTCTCCTAATTTCTGGGGGTTTCTTCTGTGGCAAAACTCATTGCATGTGCAGGTAAACATCTGGCCCTTATTTGTGTTGCCTTGTGGACAGTCAGGACATGGGAAATGGATACAAGATACTATACAGGGGTCTGATGTCTTCTGTCAGTACTTGTATGTGAAACTGTGGCAAACTAACCTATTAATTTGCAAGTAGGGTAAAATCTCAAACTCTTCAGTTTATGACTTCACCCTGATCCCTAAATTAAATGGAATAGATGCAGTATACCCAAAGCAATTTTGAAAATGAAGAACAAAATTGGAAGACTTTTACTTTTCAAGTTCAAAACTTGTTATAAAGCTCAGTTATCAGTATGATGTGGTGTTGACATAAAAATAGAAATATAGATCAATGGAATGGAATTGAGAATCTACAAATAAACTTTTATTTTGATGTTTGACAAAAGGCATTTAGATGAGAAAGAATAGTCTTTTCAACAAATGTGCTAGGAAAATTGGACATCCACATGTGTACCACACTCAAAAACTAACTCAAAACGTATCAGAGACTTAAATGTAAAAGGTAAAGCTATAAAACTTGTAATAGAAAAAAGGAGAGAGCAAAATGGTGGAATAGGACTCCTCTCGTGTATATCTTCCCATAAGAAGAATTCTGCACCCATTCATGGATAAAAGTGTATTTGTGGAGACTTGAGGGAGGGTAGGAAGTCTTAGTGCAGCCCAAGATCTAGGAGGATCATTTTGAAAGAGCAGATCTACATCTCAGTGGCAGACCAGCTGGTCACTATCCTATCAGACCCAGAAATAGACCCGTTTTCCTAAGGGTTTGGCTACAACCTCATTTGGCCTTGAACTTAATACCAAAACCATTTTCCAAGGGGTCTGAGAGGAATTATGCATTCTGATACCTTAGTAGACAGGCATGCCAGCTTCAATCTAGGCAGTGGACCCAAAAGCTATCCTATAACTCAACTCCAGCTCCTCTCAACTATGGTCCCAGATTAGTAATGCTTGCTCAAGGGCCCAGAGGGAAATTTGCCCATCTGTGCCACCAGTACAGGCTTGCTGGCCTTTGTCCCACAGTAGATCCTTAAGGGGCCCTGTCTCCGTTCCAGCACCTCTTTGCCATAGCCCAGGAGTAATCCCAACCCCACACAAAACTTCTGGGAGACTAGCCTGTCTGAGCCACTGTGACAGGCTTGCTAGCCTGTACCCCATAGTAGATCCTGAAGGAGCTCTGCCTCAACTCCAGCCTCTCTCTGCCAAACCTGGGAGTTATCCTGCCTGTTCAAGAAACTGCAAAGAAGATGCCCCTAGACAGGCTTGCCAACCTCCAGCCCCTCTCAGTTGCAGTCCTGGAGCAATCCTTCCCTCATGTGGAACTTCTGGGAGTCTTGCCTGCCAGTGCCACCAGGTTGAGCTTGCCAATGTCATTCCCGCAGCAGTTCCCTGAAATAGCACTGACATTGTTCAGTTTCAGTCCCTCCCAGCTGTGGTCTGGAAGCAGTACCGCAGAGCTGAGGTCTCACCAGGAGACATTTCCATCTGAGTTCATGGATCGTGGTCCTGGAGGGAGGCACTACAGTGCCCCTGAAGGATGACTCCCTGACCTCAGTCTCATTGTGGATCTTGAAATAGTCCTATAAATAGGCTCCAATCTTTCTCAACTGCAGTCTGACAGCAGGCTTGCTCATCCAGGAGCATTGCTGGTGGAAATGTAAAGTAGTATGGCCATTATGGAAAATGGTATGGAGATTCCTCAAAAAACTATAAATAAAGCTACCATCTGATCCAGAATTCCCATTACTGAGATAGCTGCATGCTCACGTTTTTTGCAGCACTATTATAGTCAAGATATGGAATCAACTCAAGTCCATCAACAGATGAACAAATAAAGAAAATGTGGAATATTATTCAGCCATAAAAAAGAACGAAATCCTGACATTTGTAGCAACATGGATGGAATTGGAGGTCATTATGTCAAACAAAATATGTCAGGCACAGAAAGACAAATATCATGTGTTCTCACCCTATGAGGTAGCTAAAGAAGTTGATCTCATGGAGGTAGAGACTAGAGTGGTAGCTATGAAAGGCTGAGATGCATGGGGGCAGAAAGGGAGGAAGAGAAGGTGGTTAATGGGCACAAAACTATAGTTAGATAAAAGGAATAAATTTCAGTATTTGATAGTACTGTAAGGACCCTGTAGTTAACAATAATGTATTGTATATTTCAAAATGGCTAGATGAGAAGAACTGTAATGTTCCTAACACAAAGAAAATAAAAATGTTTGAGGTAATGGATATCACAGTTACTCTGATTTGATCACTACACATTGTATACATGTATCAAAATAACTTGTTTGCTTGTTTATGTTAAGAGACAGGGTCTTGCTCTGTTGCCCAGGCTGGAGTACACTGGCTCCACTGTAACCTTAAACTCCTGAACTCAAGAGATCCTCCTGCCTCAGTCCCCCAAGTAGCTGGGACTACAGGTTTATGCCACAATGCCTGGCTAATTTCTTTTATTTTTTGTAGAGAGGAGGTCTCAGAATGTTGGCCACACTGGTCTAGAACTCATGACCTCAAGCAATTCTTCCACCTCAGCCAACCAAAGTGCTGGGATTATAGGGATGAACCACTGCACCCAAACAACTATCATATGTCAATAAAAAAGGAAAAAATTAATTCAAAGTGGATGATGGATTTAAATGTAAGACTATAAAACTTTTCAAAGAAAACGTCTTCAAGAACCAGGATTAGGTGAAGAGTTCTTAGACATGACACTAACACATGACCAATAAAAGAAAAATATTAAAAAAAATAGACTTGGTCAAAATTAAAAACTTCTGATCTGTGAAAGATCCTGTTAAAGGATAAAAAAACAAGCTACAGAAATATCTGCAAGCCACATATCCGGCAAAAGCTTTATTTGTATTATATGTAAAAAATTTTCAAAACTTAACAGCAAAAAAAATCAAGTTATAAAATGGGCAAAGGATATGAATAGATATTTTACCAAGGAAGAGTTATGAATGGCAAATAAATACATAAAAAGATGTTCAATATCACTACCCCTATGGGAAATGCAAACTTAAACCACAATGAGATATGGTTATAAACTTATTAGAACAGCTAACTAAAATATAGTGATACCAAACGCTGGTGAGGATACAGAGGAACTGAGTCTTTCATATATTGCTGGTGAGAATGTAAAATAGTACATGCACTCTGGAAAATAGTTTGGTACTGTATTAGCTTCCCAGGCCTGCTATAACAAATTACCACAAACTTTCTGGCTTAAACAGAAATTTATTCTTCCACAGTGCTGGAGGCTAGAAGTCCAAAATCAAGGTATTAGTTGAGCCATGATATCTCTAAAAACTCACAGGAAGGCATCTTTCCTTGCCTATTCCTTGCTTCTAAGGATCCTAGCAACTCTTGACGTTCTGTGGCTTGTAGTTGGATCATTCTACTGCCTCCTCTGTCACATGGCCTTCTTGCAGCCTATCTCTGTATCCAAGTACTATGTATTCCTCTCCATTTTCTTATACACATCAGTCATTGGAATTAGGTCCTACCCTAATCCTCTATGATGTAATTGACTAAATCTGCAAAAGTCCCTGTTTTCTTTTCTTTCTTTTTTTTTTTCAGTTTTTGGCCAAAGCTGGGTTTGAAGCTGCCACCTCTGGTATATAGGGCCAGGACCCTACTCCTTGAGCCAAAGGCGCCACCCAAGTCCCTGTTTTCAAATAAGGTCACATTCATAGGTACCAGAGGTTAGACTTGGACATTTTTCTTTTTTGAGACAGAGTCTCATGCTGTCACCCTAGGTACAGTGCTGTGGCATCACAGCTCACAGCAATCTTAAACTCTTGGGTTCAAGCAGTTCTCTTGCTTCAGCCTCCCAAGTAGCTGAGACTATAAGCACCTGCCACAACACTCGGCTATTTTTTGGTTGTAGTTGTCATTGTTGTTTGGCAGGCCTGGGCTGGATTCGAACCCACCAGCTCTGGTGTATGTGGCTGGTGCCCTAGCTGCTGAGCTAGAGATGCCGAGCTGACTTGAACATATTTTGAGAGGACATAATTCAATCCACTATGGGCAATTTTAATTTCTTATAAACCTAAACATTCACTTACCATGTGACCCTGCATTGAAGTTTTGAGCATTGTATTAACTTTCTATTGCTGTGTAACTAATTACCACAAATTTAGCAGCTTAAAACAACCATTGTTTATTATCTTACAGTTCAATATGTCAAAAGTCCAGACAGACTCATATTATTTGTCTGCTTAGTATTTCACAAGGCTGAAATGAAGGTGCACCAACCTAGACTCTTAATCTAGAGCAGTGGTTCTCAACCTTCCTAATGCCACTATGCTTTAATACAGTTCCTCATGTTGTGGTGACCCCCAACCATAAAATTATTTTTGTTGCTACTTCATAACTGTAATTTTGCTACTGTTATGAATTGTAATGTAAATATCTGATATACAGGATGGTCTTAGGTGACCCCTGTGAAAGGGTCGTTCAACCCCCAAAGGGGTCACAACTCACAGGTTGAGAACCGCTGATCTAGAGGCTATGGGGAAGAATCTACTTCTGGGCTCATTTAGGTTGTGGGCAGAATTCATTGGAACTTGTTTGTAGGTTTGAGGTTCCTTCCTTGCTGGTTGTCACTAGGGGTCACTCTTAGCCTCTAGAGCTACTCTCTACTCCTTGGACACAGCTACATCCATCTTCTAGTGAGTAACAGCATGTAAAAGCCCTCTTGTGCTTCATATATGTCTGACTTTCCTTTCTGCCACCAGCCAGAGAAAATTGTTTTTAAAAAAGGGTTCATATGATTATATCAGGCCCACCTGGATACTCTCCCTACCTTAAGGTCATTTGTGCCATATGAATTAACACACTCATGGGACTGAGAGCTCATCACTTTCACGAGTTCCATCATAGTCACACATTCCAGATGTTGCAAAAAGGGATTTCTTTGGGGGCCATCAGAAAAATTCTGTCTATCACACAGTTGGCCCTACAAAACACAGTCACCTCTGCCAAATTTTCTAAGGTTCTCAATCCCATTACAGCTTGAACTCAAAGTCCAAACTCTCATCTAAATCTCATCAACTCAAAAGTTAAGAATCTCATTATCAAATCATTTAGATTAGGTATGGGGGCACCTATACCTTACTCCTGGCACAACTTCTCTCCATCTGTGGACTTAAGAAACTAAAGAAACAGTCAACTATCCCTAACACATCATGATGGAACAGGAATAGGATACGAGTTACAGACCTTTCAGTTCAAAAAAAGGGAAAATAGAAAGTAAAAAGGAGACACCAGGCCAAAACAATTTTTTGTTTTTTGAGACAGTCTTATTATGTGGCCCTCGGTAGAGTGCTGTGGTGTCATAGCTCACAGCAAACTCAAACTCTTGGGCTTAAGCAAGTCTCTTGCCTCAGCCTCCCGAGTAGCTAGGGCTACAGGCGCCCGCCACAATGCCCAGCTATTTTTTTGTTGCAATTGTTTAGCTGGCCCGGGCCGGGTTTGAACCTGCCACCCTTAATGTATGTGGCTGGCTCCATAACCACTGTGCTCCGGGTGCTGAGCCCCAAAACAATTTTTAAATCTATCTGGGAAACTACTTCAGGTTTTAAGAATCAAAAATAAGGCTGAGGGAGGGGTGGCTCATGCCTGTAATCCTAGCATTCTGGGAGGTCGAGGCAGGAAGATCCCTTGATCTCAGTAGTTCAAGGCCAGCTTGAACAAGAGCAAAATCCTTTCTCTACCCAAAATAGAAAAATCAGCTGGGTGCTGTGTCTGGCACCTGTAGTCCCAGCTACTTGGGAGGTTGAGGCAAGGAGGATCACTTAAGCCCAGGAGTTTGAGGTTGCTGTGAGCTAAGCTGATGCCACCACAATGCACTCTCCTCTGGGCAACAGAGTGAAACTCTGTCTAAAGAAAAAAAAAAAGGCTCGGCGCCTGTGGCTCAAGT
>NW_003852553.1:3380416-3385865 GCF_000181295.1 Otolemur garnettii | reverse complement strand
GTCATTGTTGTTTTGGTGGGTCCGGGCTGGGGATTCGAACCCGCCACCTTAGGTGTACGTGGCTGGCGCCTTAGCTGGTTGAGCTATAGGCGCCGAGCCAAGATGAGTAGTTTTATCAACATTCTTCATGCCAGAATTCTGTGGGTTTGATAGCTTCTTTTCACTTCAAACTCTGCTACTTTCAGTCCAAGTTAGCAGTATTTCTGCTGATACAAATTTCTCATGAACCTTCTGGGTTTTGAATGGATGTTATGGGGATTCACTATGTTAAACAGAAGCCACATCCCCAAATCTGGTTGAGATAATCCCTTCTCTACCTTTGGCTCCTGTGGAGATGTCTGAGAGACACCCTTAAGCTTCCTAGAAGCCATTGGTTCCATCAAGAAGATCTATGAGGTATATCCCAACCTCTTATGATCAAATACTCTAACCAGAGGTGCCCAACCTTTTGGCTTCTCTATGCCACATTGGAAGATGGAGTGTTGTCTTGAGCCACACAGTAAATACACAAATACTAACAAAAGCAGATGATTTAAAAAAAAGGCCTGTGCATACTTTTTTGAGATATCCATCACCACAGATTAAGTAAACAAGTCCTCACAAAATCTGCATGCAGCCCACAGGCCACAGATTGGCCACCCTGGTAATGTTTTATCTTCTGAGGTTTATAGCCACATATTCAGCTTCTTCACTATATTATGGTTTTGGAAGCAAACTCTTAGTTTTAATATCTTTGGCCATCTTGATATGCTGAGAATTACCCGATTCCTCTGTTTAATGGTTCAATCTGTCTCTCTCTTCTCACATTTCAGCAAAAAAGAACCCAGCCTGTACTTTGAATGCTTTGCTTCAAAATCTTTTTAGCTAAATATCTGAGTTCACTGCTTTCAAATTCTACCTTCCACATAACTTCAGGACACAATTTTGCTGAGCTCTCTGCCAATACATAACAAGGATCTCCCTTCCTCCTGTTTCTGATAACATACACGTCCCGTACTTCTGAGCCTGCTTCTGACAGCAGCATTCTCAACATTTATACTTCTACTAACATTCTGTTCAAAGCAGTTTAGTTTCTTGATTGTGCTCCACAAAATTCTCTTTAAACTTAATTCCAAAGATACTTTCACATTTTTTTTTTGTAGAGACAGAGTTTCACTTATAGCCCTTGGTAGAGTGCTGTGATGTCACAGCTCACAGCAACCTCTAACTCCTGGGCTTAGGCGATTCTTCTGCCTCAGCCTCCCAAGTAGCTGGGACTACTGGCGCCTGCCACAGTGCCCGGCAATTGTTGTTGTTGTTGTTGTTGATGCAGTTTGGCCAGGGCTGAGTTTGAGCCCGCCACCCTTGGTATATGAGGTCAGCACCCTACTCACTGAGTCACAGGTACTGCCCCTACTTCCACATTTTTAAGTATTTGTTATAGCAGCATATCACTTTCAGATACTAAAATTTATATTAGTTTTCTATTACTGCATAATAAACTACCACAAACTTACCATTTCCTGACCCATGTTCTGTATTTTGGTATTTATCTTGTCTGCCTTTCTCTTTCTGAGGGTTATAAGTGTGTGTGTTTTCAACTTTTTTCTCTTTTCTTTTTTTTGAGACAGAGTGCCATAGTGTCACAGCTCACAGCAGCCTCCAACTCTTGCACTTCAGCTATTCTCTTGCCTAAGCCTCCCAAGTAGCTGGGACTACAGGAGCCGGCCACAATACCTGGTTACTTTTTTTTTTTTTTATTGCAGTTGTCATTGTTGATTTTTAGCTGGCCTGGGCCGGATTCAAACCCGCCAGCCTCAGTGTTTGTGACTGGCGCCCCACCCACTGAGCTATGGGTGCTGCCTCAACTTTTTAAATTATGACACACTTACGTCATGTTAATCAAAAAAAGAGTAAAAAAATAGAATGTACTTACTGTGCCTTGAATTTCTTTTGAAAATAATTTAATTAATGATGTTTAAAAATTTTTGCAACACACCTGAGATCCTCTCATGGTACACCAGTGCACCACAGCACACCAGCTGAAAATCACTTATCTAAGTCCTGAATGCCCAACTATATTTTTTCACACAGTGTCTTTAAGCCTCCTCTCCTCTCCTCAGCACTCTATAGCCATAGGTTTGTAGCAGCAGGCAGATGGCAGGAGCTCCATTGCAATTCGGTTCATTTCTCTATTTACAGGTAATTTAAACATCATGATTTCTTATTTCAGCAAGTTCTGCTGAAGGCATGGGTCATATATTGCTTTATTTTATGAGGTTGAATTTTGGGGGAAGGGGGAAGTGGGGAGATACAAAATGAGGCAGTATTGCCACTGTCCTTCAAACCCAGAAGGCTAGTTCCACAATGATATAGATTATCAATTCTGAAATTTTGTAGGATTGAGCAAATATATTGAATCACATTTTTCTTCTTTCTTTTAGAGATAGGGTCCACTGTTGCCTAGGCTGGAGTGCAGTGGTGTCATCATAGGTCCTGATAGCCTTCAACTCCTGGCCTCAAGCGATCCTTCCACCTTGGCCTCACAAAGTGCTCAGTCTCCCATCCTTTTTTATTGCCACCTCCCATTTCAAGCTAACTATTTGACTGTTTTATTTTTTCCCTATTTTTCCTCTTCTGGCTTGGAAGTCATATAATCTACTTGTATTTTTATAGTATTTTCTCTTAAATTTTTTGACATACTTGGCTTGAAGTCTAGAATTAATCTATATCTTTGCTGTACTATTGATTAATGCATGGACCTTGCAATATTCTCTCTCCAATTTCCCCTTCCAATTATACATGTAATTGCTATATTTTAATTTCACCTGGTTTATAATATATTCAAATTAATCACTGTTGTCATTTTTGTTGTTTTTATAGTCAATTCCTATTTAGATTTATCTGCACATTTACTAATTTCTTTCTTACATGTTTATCAATTTATTTCCTCATTATGGCTTCTTATAACCTATACTGTCCTTCAGGATTCAAAATATTTCTTTTTAAAGTGAATCCTTTGGAGGTTCTCAGGGTGACAGTCTGTGAATGATAAGCTCCTTCAGTCTTTGTCTGAAAATATCTTTATTTTGCTCTCCTTTTAATATAAAATTTAGTCTCGTGGTATTGCAGCTATGAAAATATGCAACTCAGATCTCTAGCTGCAGGAAAAATAATCGACAGATGGCCTCAGCTGCCGCAGTCTGCACCTACCACAGCGTTAGCATGGAGATCACACTTTACACAGGCTACTTTCTTGTATAACTAAGCATAGTAGAGATAATAAGGCATACCCATTCTGACAAGAAATGTGATTTCTCTGATGGGCTACTTTGGTTCGAGGACGTCTCATCAACCTGGCTGAACCTTTCTTAGAACTGCACTGCAGTCTTATAATCTGCATATGTAACTCTCCTTTCCCAGGTGTCAGACTTGCAGTGCGGTCTGAAGGCTCTTCTCACCTCCTGGGGTTTCCCCCCTCCCCTTTTACCCTCACAGACATTTCTCCAATTAGTCCTTGCATATCCAATCCTCCTGTTTCTTGGGGGACTTAGACTAACAGAGGTGGTTTGTAAATTAAACCAGTATAAAATGTATAAAGTAATAAGTCTCAATTCCATCCTTGCCCATATCACAACCACATTCAAAGAGATACACTGTAATACTTTTTATCAACTTATTTTTGTAAGTTTGTTGTGGAAATATAATAAAATACGAATACATAGTATTTCTTTTTATTACATAAAAGGTAACATACTATAAACATTATTCTAAGCCTGATACATTTTATCTTCCAGGTCCCTCAAGCTTGTTTAAATATTTTCAATCTTTGTGTTACTTTGTGTCAGAGTATTCTGGAAAATTTCCTTAAATTTCAGTGCCTATATATTTTTTATCTCTGCATTTCTACAGTTATTTTTTCCTAATTTATTTGTTCTTTTTTTTATACTGTATTGTTCTTTCCTGAGCATTTCAATCCTCCTCTTAGGTTTCTAATCATCTAAAGTATTAATGCTAATTTTATGTTCTCTTTCGAATTTTATCCTTTACCTTTGGTTTGGGAAACTCTAATCCTTCCACTGATTATCTACTGATTTCTGCTTATGGTGGGTTTTTTCTTTGTGAGGTTTCATAATGTTTTATTATAAGTTTGAGAGTGGTGGGGTGTTTGTTTTCCTACATGAATTCAATGCAACTTGGGCTTTTTGCATTGCATTTACTTTGACCAGATGTTTATCAGTCAGGAACTAATTTGGAAAAAAGAAATCACACCAGTAATTTGAACATAGTAATACAAAGAATTATTGTAACTAGTTAATGATGATTACTAAAAGAATAAAAGAAAACTCTAAAGAATAGAGAAATAGCACTGCAAGGAGCAGCTACTTTCTCAAGTTGAGGGGTAGGATCCAAAGAAGAAAAAATTTGAGCACTACCCCTTTTCCCAGCTCCAGACTGAGATGTTGACCTTGAGATCCCTTTTCCCAGCTTCAGGCTGAGATTCAGAGGATGGGAGTATAGCCCAGTGGATTGTAGAAAAGTTCTCTGAGGTGCAATAGGTCAGAACTGGGTCTACAACTGACAGGTTAAGGCTGGAGATCAGAGAACTGGAGGGTGCTGGTGAGCTAGTACTAACAACCAAGGACAGGGAAACTCACTGGAGGGTTCATGCCACTGGGTCTTCTGCACATGCTGGCAAGGATGCGGCCTTGTGGGATTCTGATGAAAATTACTGAATGATGGGTGCCATGTGGTCTCCTGTATGCCCCTGGTAGTTGTACCGTAGATTCAAAGAAAACATATCAGACCAGAAAGAGAAGCTCCTGCCTCTGCTGCGCTTTGCCCTGCTCCTCCAGGAACCTCACCTGACAAAGCTTGACATTGTGCTACCTGGCAAAGGAGAAATGTTTACAAGGTCCAATATCACAGTGCAAAGAAAAGAAGGGCAAGTGTCAGATCTGAGAGGCAAAAAACTGATAATTGGCAACTTGAGCTTATTATCTCCAAATAGATAGTGCAGAATTGAATTGGAGGACACCCAGCTGGTGTCTGCGGTAGAATTAATTGCTTGTTTGATATGTGTGGGAAAACCTCCACATACTGGAGTCAGAAACATGTTGTAAGAGCGTAGCAGGAGAAACTGAGTTATTTTCTATACACAGGAATAATGTATATTGGCTTAAATTCAACCCTAAACACAGGTGAAGATTGAGCCAGGAGACTTTTTTCCAGGGTATAGTGCATAAGAGCAAAGAAATGAAAAGTGTAAGAGCCACACCAAGACATATGCAAGATAGATCCAGAAGTTTAAGTATCCACATGGTAGTGATTCTTCATGGACAAAACACAGATTAGTGGAAAGCTCTTGAGCTCCATTCTTTAGGCCACTAGGGTCCACCAAGTGCACATATGTATTTTTTACAAAATCTTCCACCTAGATATATTATGGTGAAATCTTTTTTTTTTTTTT
>NW_003852553.1:3367109-3379493 GCF_000181295.1 Otolemur garnettii | reverse complement strand
ATTTTTTGGTTGCAGCCGTCATTGTTGTTTGGCAGGCCCAGGCTGGATTCGAACCCACCACCTTAGGTGTATGTGGCTGGCGCCTTAGCCACTTGAGTCACAGGCGCCAAGCCTTCTAATCTTTCTTTTGCACTGTTTTTGTTGCCATATGACACAGCCTTCCTTTCACTCATTAATTTGTAACTGTTTTGAGTACCTCTGAATTCCAAGGCAGTGAGTGAGCAAAAGAAGGGAGGAGAGGCTAGTTAGAGGTAAATATGAGGCTGCTGCTACCTTAATTTACCCCTTCGCAGCCAGTGGGCATAGAGAAAGCAGTATGGTATAGTACTAAGACAATGGGTTTTGTCATCAGATAAATCTGGGGTTGGATCTTCATTCTAGCACTTATTAGCTCTGTGGTCTTGAGCAAATTAATCTTTCTAAGCTTTGGTTTCAACAACCATAGAATAGGAACAATAGTATCTATGTCATTGGGTGGTTGTGAGGATTGAGACATCCTATGTAAAGCACTCAAGTTATTGTTATTTTATAATAATAATGTGTCTTGGGAATTTCACAATAATTTCCTTTTGGGTAGATTAGGGAACACTTCATGGAAGAGGTAATATTTGAGCAAGATTGTGATGAACAAGCAAAATGCTTAGTATGTAGAAATGAGGAAAGAGGTCCATTCTACCTGAGCTAACAGACTGATGAAATGTATGGAAATAGGAAATTAAATTGGGTCAGTTCATATAGTATACTAACAAGTATTAGTAAATAAAACTTGGACAGTGGCTTTGATTTGTATTTTGGCAAAATAAATAAAACACAATTTGACACCCCCCCCCCCGACAGAACTACTTTGATTTCCTGCTTAATTTTGCTATACTGTGCCCCATTGACTAGAACTGAATAGCAAACAAAGTTACATGTGTTTCACATGTGTTGTAGGCTAACCCAATGTGCATTCCCATCTGCTTTCACCTCTACCTGGTCTCCATTATAGAGGCTACAAAAAGCCTTGCTTTCCCAGCCTCCCTTGCAGCCAATTGTAGCCTTGCCTTATAGTTTCTGACTAATGAAATACAAGCAGAAATCTATTGGGAGGCTTCTGGGAAAGTTTTGCCTTATAATGAAAGGGCAGGCTTGGCGCCTGTGGCTCAAGTGGCTAAGGCGCCATCCACATACACCTAAGGTGGCAGGTTCGAATCCAGCCCAGGCCCACCAAACAACAATGATGGCTGCAACCAAAAAGTAGCCGGGCATTGTGGCGGATGCCTGTGGTCCCAGCTACTTGGGAGGCTGAGGCAGGAGACTCACTTGAGCCCAGGAGTTGGAGGTTGCTGTGAGCTGTGATGCCATGGCACTCTACCCAGGGGGACAGATTGAGGCTTTGTCTCAAAAAAAAAGAAAGGGCAAATACTCTGGGACCATTTCTTTTCCTCTGCTTCATGCCAAGTCTGGAGATGGAGCAACAATCTTGTGACCAGTTATGGAGCAGAGGATCCCAAGACACTGAACTAGTTCCTTAGCAGACATAAATCTCCAGACTTCTCGTCCTGTGAGAAAAATAAAACCCTGTCCATGGGTTAGTCAGATTTTCTATTTTTGCAGCCAATATCATTCCTGATACAACAGGAGGTATTTGGGCTTTGAGAATTAAAAAAAAAAATAAACAAAGCAGAACTAGTTTTTACTCGGGTAGGGTTTAGTTTATTCTGTTTTTCTCAAGCCAGAACATACAGTTCTAAGACTTTGAAACATAATCTAGTATGTGGCTGAGGTTAGTCTAGGACTGGGAAAATCTGTAAATGGACTATGACAACTATCAGAGAAAGATGGGCTACTGTTCAGTGCCACTACTTATCAATGCAGGTTTCTTCCTGGTCTCTTAAATCTATTTATCATTTGTTCTATCTGGAAAAGTGTTCTGTTTTCAAAGAGAAAATATTTTTGACATTAAATAATGACCTACAATGTCAGAATAATTGAATGCAATATCCATAAAGAGGAAATAATGGATAAGACAATTCAGTACGACATAACTGTTACTTTGCTGCCAAATATAAGGCAATATAGTCTAAATTTTCTACAGTGAAAAAATTGTTAGACAATGATTCTAGGGGATGATAAATGCTTAAGCAAGTATCAGATTTCAAGGTACAGATTTATCCACATGTATTTTCATGTCTTGGTGGCCCTTAATGTTGAACAGTTTGGTCTCAGTACAGTCTAGGTTCCAATACAACAAATATATTTCCAGTTACTTGGCTTGGCATAAAGATAAAACTCTGAAAATTTAAAAAACCATATACAAATGAAGTAACCGAAGAACAGACAACCATATAATAGTTGGCAATCTTATTCTGGATCCTTGGTTTAGTAAATATGCTATTTATACCACTACCTGTCTCTCAATAATACCTAATTCGATAATCTTTTGATAATATTCAGAGAAAGTAATTTTGATAACCTTCATAAATATCAGAGCAAAACCAAGGTTGTAATTCATATTTTCTTTCTTTTTTGCAGTTTTGGCCAGGGCTGGGTTTGAACTGCCACCTCCAGCATATGGGGCCAGCACCCTACTCCTTGAGCCATAGGCACCACCCTCTTTTTTTTTTTTTTTTAGATACAGAGTCTCATTTTATTGCCCTCGGCATTGCAGCTCACAGCAACCTCCAACTCCTGCGCTTATGCGGTTCTCTTGCCTCAGGCCTCCTGAGTAGCTGGGACTACAGGGGCCTGCCACAATGCCTGGATATTTTTTGTTGTTGTTGCAGTTTGGCCTGGGCGGGGTTTGAACCCACCACCCTCAGTATATGGGGCCAGCACCCTACCCACTGAGCCACAGGCGCCGCCCTAATTCATATTTTCTTAAGCATTATTTTCTCTCTATCCATTACTTAGCTTAGATGTTGGAGTTTCCTTCCCTTTTGGCTCATTCTACCTAGTTCAAAAATCTCTACAAATAGTGTGCTAAACTTTTTGGAAGGAAGTAAAAATGAATTCTATACAAATCTTTCTACTGGTTTATGGGGGTGGTAATTCACCGTGGTTCTCAAGCATTCTTGCATAGCCCTGCTAAGAGTGCCACACTAAAACCTAACTGTCCCCTGATACTGAGTAGTTTCTATAGAGAGCCACATACACAATTAAGTTGATCAAGGTGATGAACATGAGTACAGTATGACTGTTTGATCCCTAGGTTCTGCCTTGTTTTATGCTTACTACAAAAGGTGCTGAGCTCTTGGTCCTGAGTTTCTCAGCTGTGGTGCAACTTCCTATGTGCACAGCCTATTGCATTGCCCCTTGAGACTTAGGGGCATAGGAACTGGCATTGGCCTGCTGATGGTCTTGAAGTTTTCTGTGCTGTAAGCAACTATTTTATTCTGATTTGTTGAATCTCATTATCTACTTTTCGGCATCTATGGAAGTGGGAGGTTTACTCTGTGTTAACCCTATCAGTCTATGACTAGTAGGGACAAATCTGTAGTATAACAAAATCCAGTTCCTTGACTCACTGCAATGAGGGAGATCATACAAGAAGAATCTCAGGACACTTCACCAAATAAAAGAAAAGATAGAGCCGGGGTGTTGTGGTGGGTGCCTGTGGTCCCAGCTACTCAGGAGGCTGAGGCAAAAGAATTGCCTAAGCCCAGTAGTTGGAGGTTGCTGTGAGGTGTGTGACACCATGGCACTCTACCAAGGGTGACAAAGTGGGACTCTATCTCTACAAAAAAAAAAAAAAAAAAAGAAAAGATAGAATCATTATAGAATTGGGAGGAAGGGTGAAGTTTAGGTGTAATTTCAATGCAGCAGTGTTTTGCTAGGTTCAAAGCCTAGGTGTAAAGGGTTCAATATCATCTCTAAACTTCCAAATGAACCCTTGGGACTAGTAACTTGCACCAGGAGTGTATGTAGACTGCCATCCTCTCTCTACTAAGTATACCTTACTCTATAGTTTTTGGTGATGTCACTCCTTAATACACTTTTATTTGAATGTATTTGAACGTAAACACATAACTATATAAAGATGTAACAAAATGCACACCCATTGTCCCAGATATGAAGGAAGATTACTTGAGCCCAGGAGTTTGAGGCCAGCCTAGGCAACACAGACCCCATCTCTAAAAATAAAATTTTAAGAAAGATATAAAATGAAAGACTTTAATTTTAAAATATAATTAGTCTTAGCATATTAACTATGATCACATTGAAATTACTATTTTAACAAACTAATAATTTCCTTAAGTAGCAGTCATATCCATTTTCTTGTATACATATTTGTATTTTGTGTAATTATTATACCATTTATAGTCTTAATTATTTCTATTATCTCCTTTAATATAAGTAGCTAACCTTTGTTAGCTAGACTCAGAGAAAACCATTAGGCCAGAAACCAAGAACTGTCTAGTTAATTTTCTCTGGGTATAGTTTTAAAATTACCTTTATACATTGTAAGGAAGCAAAATAAGCCAATAACATCAGCCAAAACACTAGAACATTCTGCTAACTTATGACCATTTTATAATATATAAGAATACAAGTGAATTGAAACCATATTTAGTACTCAATACCAATATGAAGCTAGTAGATGGACAACTATACATTCCTACAAGGAAAAAAAGCAATTAAATTGAAGTGGGAGGGAGGAGGGAGAGGGAAGAAGAAAGTAGAGGGAGGAAGGGACTTGGTAAGCTCTTACCTAATGGGTACAATGTAGGGGTATATGGTACACCCCCTGGGTGAAAGGTTCAACTATAACTTGGACTTTACCTAACAAAGGGAAACAACTAACCTAATTGTACCCATATATTAATCTAGAATTTAAAAATAAAAAAGAAATTATATTTAGTGATCAAAGTGTTACACATTTTGGCTTAGAACTTGTCCAAGTATCCAAAAATTGTCAGAGAATTCAACCTCATATTTAAAAGCATAGCAAATACTAACTAAAGATCTGGAAATTACAAGTCTAGCTAATACATTAAACCCTTATAAGCTGTAGAATTATAAGAAATTTATAAAAGCAAATCCTTTTAAAAGATATCTTTTATTAAAATTGCATTTAGTGAAACCTTATTTTATATTTTGTAATCATCAACATTCTACAGAAACAACGATAACTTATTTGAACCCATATGACCAATATAGGAAATTTATGAAGTTTAAATCTTGGGAAGTTTGGCTTTAGTTGTATATAAACTATTAATAGAACACTGGCTTGCATTAATTTTATAGATTAAAACCAGGAGAAGATTTTCTTATCTTGTAACTATAGTAACAAAAGCTATTTAAAAAAAAACCTTGTCTATATTTTTTAAAGTGAGAGAAACACAGTTTATTAAATTTTTTATTTCTGTCTCTTAGATAACATTTGTGATTATCTGTACTAGATATTCCTAGAATATGTACATGACAGAATGATTTTTCTGATCAATTATCTTTAAAATTTCCTATTGTTTAGAGAAATACAGAAAGGGTAAGAGGAATAGAAGACTGGCACCCTTTATCTGTAACTCCACCCTGACAATCTCCAGTCAATCTTATCTTTTCCCTGCTTGTCTCTCAACCCTTGCTAGCCCTAGTGCCTGGGAAGCCTGATGGGCTTTATCTTAAAGTGGCAGTTAGGCAATTGGGGGAAAGTGACTACAACTTTCTGCTTCTGAAACCACTTGGTTTCAGTTGTTGGGTAAGGAAGAGTACTGACCACAAGGATAGTAATCTGTTGGTGAAATTCATGAACCCTTTACAGTGTCTGTTTGGATGGTGTTAGAGGACATCATGGGCTTTTGAAAGTTCTACCATCATGCCCAGTTCCCATGAGCCTTGGCCCTCCTAGGTGAAGGCGGAAGATGGTAGGGTAATGGCAGAAAATAGTGGCTACTGACTTACACAAATGGACTATGTGTCCATGGAAAAAAACAATAAACCTGGTACCTAAAGAAGGAATACCTTAGGAGGTATGGGGAAAAGGGAAACATTTAATGCTTTCTTTGTCCCTGAGATTTAGGATCACAAAATAATCCACATGGTACACTTGAGTCAGGTAGCAGCTGCAATACCACCCTGCTTTTGAGTTTACCATCTTCATCCTCATGCTGTGAAAACAGAAACACTCAAGTAGGCATGGCTAGATCTGAACTATTTTGCTGCATATGACACCCTTACAATAGCAGGACTGCTCAGCTATACCTGATACCCTTAACAATTGCAGGACTTTTAAAAATTTTTATTTATTTATTTATTTATTTTTTTGTAGAGACAGAGTGTCATTTTATCACCCTCGGTAGAGTACCGTGGCATCACAGCTTACAGCAACCTCCAGCTCTTGGGCTTAGGCGATTCTCTTGCCTCAGCCTTCCCAGTAGCTGGGACTACAGGCACCCACCACAATGCCTGGCTATTTTTTTGTTACAATTTGGCCAGGGCCGGGTTTGAACCCACCACCTTTGGTATATGGGGCTGGCCCCCTACCCACTGAACCACAGGTGCTGCCCAACAATTGCAGGACTTTTATGTGACTTTTTATTATATATATCTTCTCAAATATACAGAAAAGAAAGAATATGATGAACCCCCATGTATCCATCATCAGCTTTAACAATTGTCAACATTTTGCCAATGTCATTTCATCTACTTCCCAACTTTTTTTTTCTGAAGTACTTGAAAAGAAATTCCTGAAATTTCATTTCATGTAAATATATGTGTCAATCCTAATCCTGCAAAAGTTAATGCAGTACAAATAGCTCTACAGTGTATAAATGAAGGAATACACTTGTCCCATTTATTCAATGAAGCCAGATAGCTAGGCACTATGCTAGGTGGTGGGCATATTCAAAGACAGCCGCAGGAGCACAGGAGAAGACAGAAAGTTCATAGGCTACTAGGTGAACAAACAAATATTAATACAAGACTTACTGCTCCTAAATGATGATGATGCTAATAATAGTATTTATGGATTACTTACTATTATATTTCAAGCCCTTTGCAAATGTTAATTCATTTATTCTTCACAAACATCTTCTGTAGTAAGGACTATTCTACAGATGAGGAAACTGAGATCCAGTGAAGTGAAGTAACTTGAGGGAGAGAGTTCAGATAGTACATGGTAGAGCTAGGATTTGAATCTGCACAGGTTGATTTCAGAGGCTGTGCTCTAAGGGAAAAAAAGAGGAGACTACTTTAATATTGTGGTAAAAACAATGCTATTTGTTCATTAAACCATTTCATTTTAATGCTAACTAAATAGCATTCAATGAATATCCTTTAATATATAGGCAAACAGGAAGACCATATTTTCCAGCTCCCAGCCTTTAAATGGCCTGTGTGACTAATTCTGGTGAATGGAACATGGGAGGACATTAAAAAAAAACTCAACTTCTTGTATAATGAGATGACAATGGGACAAACTGGTTGGCAAGATCAAAGAAGAATGAGAAGTTAAAGGAAGATGCAGCTTTAAACAATTTAGTTCAGCAGATCTATCCAGATGGTTGTAATGAAGTCAAATGTGCCATAAACAAATCACTTATGGAGACTGGTGGTACAGTTTTGAGTACCAACTGGTCTGATGTAGGTAAAAGAAAAGTTGAAATCAACCCTCCTGATGATATGGAATAGAAAATGTACCAAATAAATTAATTTGCTTTCCCCAGGAAAAAAAAAATCTCACAGACTGATGACTTCCCAGGATGGAAGGAACCTGGATCTCTGAGTTACTACTTAGAAGACAGCTTCTCATGAGGTATATCTTTATTAAACTTTGTAAGCATAACAAATAAACTCTTACTGTGTTAAGTCACGGAGATTTTAGAGTTTGTTATGGCAGCTGGTGTGACTTATACTAACAGAAACATTTTGATTGAAATGTTATAAAATTATAAAATATTTCAAAAATATTGAAAAGAATATATTAACAATCAGTGCTAAATTACTACATTTATAAAAGCAAATGCTATTAAAAGATACCTGTTATTAAAATTTCATTTAGTGAAACCCTATTTTATATTTTGTCATCATCAACATTCTACAGAAACAATGATTCTCATCCCCTCTGGCAGGGGACAAAGAAGTACTCACTGGTATTTAAGCTACTAGCTTTGCAGCAGCCTGGTAATTTGAAGAATTTGGATCTGGTGCTGTTCACCAAGTCTTTCCATAACTGCAAAAGCAGGAAAGGAAGTCAGGACTCTTGTTGCCCTGTGTTTAGCAAAGCAGTCCTTGTCCTTAAAACTTTGTTCTTGGAGGAAAAAATCATATTTCTATCCCCAAATTTAACGGACATTATTGTCATATTACCTTTATGTTTTTCCTTAAGAAATCCATTAGGGGCCAGGCATGGTGGCTCATGTTTGTAATCCTAGCACTCTGGGAGGCTGAGGTGGGTGGATTGCCTGAGCTCAAGAGTTTGAGACCAGTATGAACAAGAGCGAGATGCCCGTCTCTAAAAATAGCTGGGCATTGTGGTGGGCACTTGTAGTCCCAGCTACTCAGGAGGCTGAGGCAAGAGGATCACTTGAGCCCAAGAGTTTGAGGTTGCTGTGAGCTGTGATGCCATAGCACTCTATCCAATGTAACAAAGTGAGACTCCGTCTCAAAAAAAAATCCATTAAATATAACTAATAGCTAATAACCAATAAAGCATCACCTAATCCCTTCTCCCTCCCTAGAAGTAATTACTATTCTGAAGATGATGTATATCATTCTCATTTACACTTTTTACTTTTACTTTTACATTATAGAGCATTCATTATTTTGTGTGCTTTTAAAACAGACAGAAGTGAGATCAAAAAATGGCTCTTTTTCATTCAGTATTGTCTTTAAGATGTATCCACATTGGTATATGCAATCTTAATTCATTTGAATAGTTATATATTAATAGAAACATAGTAGAACCTCGGTAAGTTGACCACCCAAGATACTGTAACAAATTGGTCAACATACTGAGGTGGAACATAAGGAACTAGGCCTATTGTACTGATGTGTACATTTGGTGCGTGTCCAGTTTATGAAAATTAGGTCAAATTAAGGAGGTGGGCAAAGTAGGGAGGTGGTCAACTATGGATGTCCTACTGTATAATAATTTACTTCTCTAGTCTCTTACTGAGGGACAGTTAAGATCGTTCATGATGTTTTTTTCTTCTACAAAAAATGCTGCAAAGAACTTCCTTGTACATGTCTAATATAGCTAGGAATGCCTCTCTGAGGATTTTCTCACTCAAGCTGATACTTGAAGGATGAGAAGCCAGCCCTATGAAGAGCCAGGAAACAAGTATTTCAAGTTATCTACAACATACCACAACATATCTGCGGTGAGAGAGAATGGCATGTACTAGACCCAATGAAGTTACAGTGAGTAAGGAAAAAAGTGGCCAGAAAAGGGATGGATGGAGAAACAGGCAAGGGCTACTCTGTTAATGGCTTTCAAGGCCACAGTAAGAAGTTTGGGTTTTATTGTAAATGCAAAGTCATTATAGTGTTCTCATTTTTTTCTAGGTTGGTCAGGCCACACCCATGGTATTGTGAGTCCCTTCCTTTAACGTCATTGTGAATATAACATCTGTTGACTGAATACAGTTACTGCTTTTGTTCTCCATTTTGGAATAACTGATTGCAATATCTTATAAAAAGAAAGCAAAATTACTTTTCCTTTCTCACCCTTTTGTGTCTGAGGGACAACTGTACATAAAATGAAACTGTATGCATTACAATTTAATTTTTCTGAGACAGAGCCTCAAGCTGTCACCCTGGGTAGAGTGCCATGGCATCACAGCTCACAGCAACCTCCAATTCCTAGGCTCATGCCTCCATCTCCCAAGTAGCTGGGACTACAGGCGCCTGCCACAACACCCAGCTATTTTTTGATTGCAGCCATCACTGTTGTTTGGTGGGCCTGGGCTGGATTCGAACCCGCCACCTCAGGTGTATGTGGCTGGTGCCTTAGCCGCGTGAGCCACAGGCACCTAGCCTAAAGTTTTTTTTTTTACAATTTCATTTTTCCACCAAAAGAGCTTTAAATGAAATGCCCCCTTTTCTCCATGTTTTACAATCAATTTGTTGTTCCTTTTATTAAAATCAGATTGATTTCATGAAAGATCTAAAGTCAATTTAAGAGCTGAGAAAATATCATGCTGCTAGCTCTAATACTATCTGAGGTGTGACAGAATCAGCTGTTCACCAAAAGAGAAACAACTGAAAAAAGTGAATTAATGTACTTATACTGTAGTGTCAAATATTGTCCTGTAAGGCTTTAAGATGATAAATTATAAACTATTTCTAATAGTGGTTTGAATGTAGGCATTCCTTTTGTAACTCAGACAAACAGGCTAACATTTTCTCTCCATCCATTTCTTCTACCAGTCCTGCCTATGTTTGCAAAGTGGCTATATCATTTAGTTGGGAGATGGGATATTACCCCACTTTATCTTACCTCCCTGCCCTCCAATAATTCAACCACAGGAAATCTTGCAGTCCTATTGCTGTATTTTTACACTGTTTTTCTTTGGAGTATTCTTTTTGATAACTAGTACTTTTCCATTTTTAAGGATATATATTCAAACTCAGAGAAATTTCAGTAAACTCTAATCTGGCTGATGCTGGTGAAATTTTCTCTTGTCTAAAATAACACCCCACCCGTTAATTTTTTTCTTTTACTTGCAAGTTGGTTATACTCTCTAAACCTTTACTTACTGCCAAAAAGAATGAATATCAAAAGGCATGGTATATAATGCAATAAGGCAGAATCAAAATCCTATTAACATCATGCAGAATTATAATCTCAGTGTTAGAAAAGAATTTAAGGACCATCTTGTACAACCACTTATCTTTTGTGTCTTTATGACAACAAAGTTTCTTAAGTGAAGTCAATATTGTTTTCAAAAGAGGGAGAAAAAGAAACTTCAATAAAACAAATCAAAACAACTGCAAAAGAAATGGTCCCATTCTAGTTTCAATATTAAGAAAGATAACAAGTGTTTGTGAAGATGTGAAGAAAAGGGAATACTTGTACACTATTGGTGAGAATATAAATTAGTATACCCATTTTGAAAAATAGTGTGGAGGTTTCTTAAAAAATTAAAAACATCCTGGGTGAATGTATGATTTTAAAAAACTACAAAAAATAGGTGGCGCCTATGGCTCAAAGGAGTAGGGTGCTGGCTCCATATGCTGGAGGTGGCGGGTTCAAGCCCAGCCCCAGCCAAAAAAAAAAAAAAAAAACCTGCCAAAAAAAAAAAAACTACAAAAAATTACCATATGGTGCAGGAATCTCACTTCTGTGTATATATCCAAAGGAACTGAAATCAGTATGTTAAAGAGATGTCTGTATTTCCATGTTCATTGCAGCATTATTCACAATAGCCAAGACATGAAATCAATCTAAGTGTCCATCAATGGATAAATGGATTTTTAAATGCAGTGTGTATACACAATGGAACATTAATTTTAGCCTTAAGAACAAAATTCTTTCATTTTTGACAACATGAATGAATCTAGAGGACATTATGCTAGGTGAAATAAGCCGTGTGCGCAAAGATAAATACCACATGATCTCACATATATCTGGAATTTTAAAAAGTTGAAGTTATTTAAGTAGAGAGTAAAAACCAGAGGTTGAGGGTGGGCCGTGGGTGAGGAAAGGGGATATGTTGGTCAGCAAGTAGAAAATTCTACTTAAGAGCAATGAATTCTGGTGATCTATTGCCCAGTAAGGTGACTATAGTTAATAATAATGTTTTGTGTATTTCAAAATTGCTAAAAGAATGGATTTTATTTTATTTTATTTTTTTGGTTGCAGCCATCATTGTTGTTTGGCAGGCTGGGCTGGATTCGAACCTACCACCTTAGGTGTATGTGGCTGGCGCCTTAGCCACTTGAGCCACAGGCGCCGAGCCAAAAGAATGGATTTTAAACTGTTACCACAAAGAAATGGTAAGAGTGTCAGTTGATGGATATGTTGAGTAGCTCATTCCACAATATATACATGTATCCAAATATCACATTGTATCCTATAATTTGACAATTAAAAATAACAATTTTTAAATTTTGTTTCCTGAGGTAGCACCTTCCAGCAAGTACACCCGTAGGGGGTATAAATAACCCTATGTATTAAAATTGTTTTTTAAAGGCTAGTCAAGTGAAGCAGAAGGAATGGAGAAAGAACAAAGGACTCTAACTGGCTATGATCAATTGTAAACACCACCGCAATGCCCTCAGACCAGCTGCTTTTTTTGTTTGTTTAAAAACAGGGTCTTGCTGTTGTCCGGGTTTAGGTTGCAGCGGCATTTTCATAGCTCAGTGCAATCTCAAACTCCTTATCTGAAACCATCCTCTTGCCTCAGTCTCCCTAGTAGCTTAAACTACAGGTGCACACCACCACACCTGGTTTTTTTTTTTTTT
>NW_003852553.1:3352332-3366756 GCF_000181295.1 Otolemur garnettii | reverse complement strand
CTCCAGCTCCATCCATGTGAACATGAAGGATGTAAAGTCTCCATCCTTCTTAATGGCTGCATAGTATTCCATGGTGTACATATACCACAGTTTGACCACACCTGGTTTTTAAAAGTAGAGACGGGGACGGCTCGGTGCCCGTAGCACAGAGGTTTCGGCGCCAGCCACATACACCGAAGCTAGCGGGTTTGAACCAAGCTTGGCCAGCTAAACTACAAGGACAACAGCAACAAAGAATAGCCGGGCGTTGTGGCAGGCGCCTGTAGTCCCAGCTACTTGGGAGGCTGAGGAAAGAGAATCCCTTAAACTCAAGAGTTTGAGGTTGCTGTGAGCTGTGACTCCACAGCACTACCGAGGGCGACACAGCAAGACTCTGACTCAAAAAAAAAAAAAAGAAAAGAAAAAGAGGTAGAGATGGAGCTTCCCGCTTCCCTCTTGTTCCTCAGACTGGTCTCCAGGATCCTCCCGGCTGATCCTCTCGCCTGGGCTTTCCTGGAGCACTAGGATTACAGGCGTTAAAGCCACCGCACCTGGCCTTTCCTAATGCATAGTTCCTATGTATAAGTAACATAATGATGTTCTGTGTAAATGTGCTTTAGAACCACAAAGGGAAGAAACAAGTGAGTTAAACCCCAGAGATCACAACTTAAAAAAACACTGTTGAATGGCTTTCAAGAATGACAAAGGATTACACAAGTGGAGGACACTGTGAGTATTCTAACCTTAGGGAACAGCACAAGCGTCCTACATGTGAAAGTTAGAGATGAAGTTGCAAAAAGATGTTTGAAAAGGGTCGCAGCAACCGTTTTAAGTGAATCTGTTAGCTCCACATTAGAATCACCTGGAAAACTTATAAAACTCCCGAATCCCAGGCGTCACACCATATCAATTAAATCTGAATCCACGAGGGGAGACTCAGTTTTTAAAGCCCTCCCCGGTAATTCCAAAATGCAGTCAAGGTTCAGAATCAGAGTTTTAAAGCAGGTTTAAAAAGTTAAAAGTGGATTTCGACGGAGAAAGTGGCAGTAAGCATAGAAAATTAACCGAAAGCCTTTGAGGTCGGGGCGGCTACAGCTGGAGCAGGGACAAAAAGCTAATGAAAGCCAGCAGCAAAGGATTTAAGGGTCGTTTCTTTGTTGAACTGATGGGATTTAGAGGGCTGTAATGAACTCAGCATATACCTAGCTCTATTAAAGTTAACTTATTCTGCCAGCGACTTGGTTCCTATCCCCAATCATATTTTCTCGCATCTTTTCCCACAGTTTAAAAAAAAAAAAGGACGCAAACGTTCTCTCTCCCACGAAACGCGCGTCTCGGACATCTGTGGGAGGAGCAAAGACTTGAGAAATCACAAGCGGACAGCTACTACAATTTCTTCGCCAAGCCAGAGCCAGAACTGACAAACATCTAGGGAAGGCCTTCCCGGCCGTGTCAGTGCCTCCATCCATTCCTCAGGGGAATTTGTCCCTTTGAAAACGCCAGGGGCAGACAAGGGGAGCGACGAGTATTAGGGCGGGGCACCTACTGACGTTCGCAGTGACCAGCGCGGCTTCCGGCGGTGCGCGGTCCCCTTTTCCGCTTTCCCGCGCGCGCGGACTCCGCCCTACTCCCACGCACCCACCGGCTTCGCCGCGCGCGGAGAAAAGCAGGTTCTGTTGGAAGACCCCCCGCAGATTCTCCTTCCGCTTTACCTAGTGACTTCCGCTTTGGGCCGTCAACATGGACGTTGCGGCTGCCTGGTGGGGCGGTTTCTGAGCAGTTGTGGAGGTGCAGCTTCTCCGTGGCTGCCGCCCCGCTCCCCCTCCCTCCCTACCCGCCCCTCGCCGCCTCCTGCTCCTCGCTCCAGTCCCTGGGGCCAGCGGACTCGTCGCTACATGGAGACGGACTTCCGCGGTAGGCGCACGGCTTCCTGTTCAGAGGCTGTCCGGCGGTAGGCGTTGGGGACTCTGCCTGCGCCCCGTTTGGCGCGGTGACCGAGCGCCCAGGAGGCTCGAGGGTCGCATCTTGTGCCGTGCCGCCAAGGCCGACCCTACACCGCCATGGCCCCAGTGCAGCTGGAGAACCACCAGCTGGTCCAGCCCGGAGGCGGCGGCGCGGGTAGCAGTGGCCCGGTGTCAGCCCCGGCTCCTCCTCCTCCGGGAGCCGCCGTGGCAGCAGCAGCTGCGGCCGCAGCTAGCCCTGGCTACCGGCTGAGCACCCTCATTGAATTTCTGCTGCACCGGGCCTACTCGGAGCTCATGGTGTTGACTGACCTGTAAGTGCGGGGAAACCCAAGCCTGTTCCCCAGCCTCCCCCGAACCTTTCCCGCCCAACCGGCCGGGAGAGCTTTGCGCGCCCTGTCCCCCAAGAGGCTGCTGTTTTCTCCGCTGGGCTGTTTAGTCTAGAATTTTTTAATTCAGGGTGTTCAGCGGAGGTAGAGGAGAAGCTTTGTATTTGGGTTCTTTCGGGCGATGAAGCAACCGAGACTTGCTAATTTTGCGTGTTGTTAGACTTTAACAGATCGGAGATTTTTGTCCAAGTTCCTGACAGAACCCATTGATTTCGTGGCTGGAAGCTTTTTTGCCAAGCCCAACATCAGAGTTCAGGGTTTAGGAATACATAATATTCGAATTTTTAAAAAAAATCCCAAAGATGAGAAATCTGTTTTACAGCTTCTTGACAATTCATTTTATTAAAGGTAGGCTGTAATTGCTTCTAAATTTGAACGCACAAGTTACGTATAAAATAATCCGGACGGCGCCTGTGGCTCAGTGGGTAGGGCGCTGGCCCCATATACCGAGGATGACGGGTTTAAACCCAGCCCCGGCCAAAAACTGCAAAAAAAAAAAAAGAAAAAAAGCCGGGCGTTGTGGCGGGCACCTGTAGTCCCAGCTACTCGGGAGGCTGAGGCAAGAGAATCGCCTAAGCCCAGGAGTTGGAGGTTGCTGTGAGCTGTGTGACGCCTTGGGAGTAAGACTCTGTCTCTACAAAAGAAAAAAATAAAAATAATCCAAAATTTTGGATTCTCAAGTATTTTTTCTGAAACGTTTGAGTGTTTGATATCTTCATGAATTTAGTATAAGTAAAATATTTTTTGTAATTAGGATGCTGTTATCCCTTGGGAGTCCTAGTTACCTGTGAAATGCCTTGGGGCATGATTAAGGTGTTAATCCCTTCAGAATAGGATCAAAATATACTAATGATTTTCAGTATGTGAAGAAAAGGCCACTATAAAATTCTGGGACTATTTTACATCTTTATAACCCAGGTTCAGAAAAGTAAATCAGAATTAGTTTTATTCCAGCTTAGTTTGAAATACATTAGTATGCAGATATTAAGCTGTAAAGTGTCACAATTTGTTACTTAAAATATTTGTAGGTGACTAAAAGGATTAGAATAGGTTCCACATTCTCAGTTTTGATGTGCTTTATTGAATGTGACAAAGAGGTAAAGAACACTACCCTTGTCCTATATGAACTTTAAATAGCTGTTATGAATAGGGATTAGTGTAGTAATACACTTCTCTGCACCATTTATTGTTGGGTTTCATAAAAATTCAGGAATATTCGTGAGAAAGTTTTGTTTTTGTGAAGGTCACCTGTCTTATGTAGAGCTGTGTGAAAAATTTTTGAAAACTGCTATCAGTGGCTGTGTAATTTGCTTTTCCATAGAAGATTGGTAGAAATTCCTTGAATCATATTGTTCTTTTTACTATTTTAGGGCTTGATCTATGAAGAGAGAAATATATGTGTTATTGCTGTAGCATATGTATGTGGTTATAGTTCTATGCTCTTTATATAATGGTGCTTCCCCATATTTCTATCTCCAGCACGAACCTCTCTGATGAACACTAGACTCTGTCCAAGTGGCTTTGTTTGGGTATCTAATGGCCATTTCTACATACCAAGTCCAGAACCAAACTCCTGATTCCATACCCCCACCCCCCAAATTTTCTTTGCTATGTCACTAAATAGTATCTTGGTGTTCAGGCCACAAATTCTGGAGTAATTTCTGGCTCCTCTTTCTTTATATCCTTACACAGTACATGAGTAAGACCTGACTTCAGAATCTGACTACTTCTGAAGCTTCCACTGAGTTTGGTTCACACCACCTATCTAATCATTCTCCTGTGTTACCACGATAGCCTGCTCACTGGTGTCTTTACTTGCTCCTTATCCCCCCACAGTTTCTTCTTCATAAAATAGCCAGGATGATCCTTTATAGAATTTCTCAATTCAAAAACCTCCAGCGGCTCCCTGTCTCACTTAAAATAAAAAGTTTTTATAATCACCTGTATATTGTGACTGTAACATTTATGGTCCAAACTGGGACACTTCTGAGCATGAAAGGTGGGGCTGTTAGTAATGTCAGAACAGGCATAAGCCATAACTATTTTGAGCAAATCATGAGATGGGGGGTTATCTTACCTTTAAGATTATATATGGAAAAAAATAAAAATAAAAAAGACTCCACGTGATCTGTGTTCTCTCCTTTACCTCTTTAAGTTCATGTCCTCAAACTCTCCTTGCTTATTCTTTTCCAGCCACACTACCTTTGATGTTTCTTAGTAATGCACAGCATGCTCCCAACTTAGAACCTTTGCTCTTTCCCCAGAATCTGTGTCGTTTGCCTTCTCATTTCCTTTAGGTCTTTGTTCCCATGTAACTTACCATAAAGACCTCTGAACACTCATGGGATAGTACTCTGCCCCTTCACTCTAACTTAACTAGCTGCTTTTTCTCTATAGCACTTTTTGTTGTTGCAGTTTGGCCAGGGCTGGGTTTGAACCCGCCACTCTCAGTATATGGGGCTGGTGCCCTTCCCACTGAGCCACAGGTGCCACCCCTCTCCGTAGCACTTATTGCCACTTGACATTATTAGTTTGTTTTCTGTCCTGTCCTTCCTCATAGAAGGTCCATGAGGAGAGAAGGAGAAGCAACCAGAGATTTTGATTTGTTTGCTACTTTCCCATGGGCTGGAACAAAGCCCAGCACATAGCTGGTGCTTAATTATTTATTGATGTAATACATAAATGAATGAATTTTTAGAATTGTTGTAAACGAGTGTATGACCTAGTGTTCAACAGATCAGTAGGATGACCGTTGTTCACAATAATCTGTTGTATGTTTCAATACAACTAGAAGAGAATAATTTGAATATTTCTAGCATAAGGAAAAAACAAATATTTAAGGTGATGGATATCCCAGGTACACTGATTTAATCTTTACATATTTTATAAATGTATTAAATAGCATGTACCCCAAAACTATGTACTTTTTTAATGCATCAATTAAAAAATTGTTTAAGGCTTGGTGCCTGTAGCTCAGTGGCTAGGGCGCCAGCCACATACACCAGAGCTGGCGGGTTCGAATCTAGCCCAGGCCTGCCGAACAACAATGACAACTACAATCAAAAAATAGCTGGGCATTGTGGCGGGCATCTGTAGTCCCAGCTACTTGGGAGGCTGAGGCAAGAGAATCACTTAAGCCCAAGAGTTTGGGCTTGGTGCCCATAGCTTAAGCGGCTAGGGCACCAGCCACATACACCAGAGCTGGCGGGTTCAGATCCAGCCCGGGCTGCCAAACAACAATGATGAAAACTACAACCAAAAAGAAAAAACAAAACCCCAAGAGTTTGAGGTTGCTGTGAGCTATGATGCCACGGCACTCTACCCAGGGCAACAGCTTGAGACTCTGTCTCAAAAAAAAAAAAAATTCTTTAAAAAATAATTGTCAGGCTGGATGCCATGGTTCACACCTGTAGTCCCAGTACTCTGGGAGGCTGAGGCAAGTGGATTGCCTGAGCCCATGAGTTCGAGACCAGCCTGATCAACAGTGAAACCCTGTCTCTAAAAAATAGCCAGGTGTTTTGGTGGGTGCTTGTAGTCCCAGCTACTTGGGAGCTTGAGGCAAGAGGATCACTTGAGCCCAAGAGTTTGAGGTTGCTGTGAGCTATGATGCCATGGCACTCTACCCAGGGCAAGAAAGTGAGACTCTGTCTCAAAATCAATCAATAAATAAAAATAATTGTCATAAGCCATGGGAAAAGTCCCTGTTGCTCTTGATGTATAATTATATAAAATAATTTTTTTTTACTTTTGATTTGTAGCAACCAAAATTAGTTTAAGAATTTACTATGAAAGTCTGTAAAAAGTGCATTTTTACTTGTTCCAGGTAGAGACTATAAAGATTAATATATGTAGGTCACCACAAAAGTTTTGAGACAGACTATGTTATGTTCTATTATTTCACTTCCAAGAAATAGTTGACAGTGTTCTTTCTGATTCACCCGGGGAAGTTTCAGCTTGCTCCGCTTATTGGTGTTGCTAAAAGGGCTTTATTTGTTTCTTTCTGTGTGGATTTTATGTTTCTTGATTTTTGTGTATCTCAAGCCAGTATTCTTTGTATGCTTTTTAAGAGTCTTTAAGGACATGGTTACTAATTTTTGCAACTTTTTATGTTAGTGAGCTCTTGAATGTAAATGAGACAACCTTGTCCATTTAGGTGGTTTCGTTTTGGCCCCCGATTTCTGGGTTTTTTTCCCTTCTTGTCTATTTCCCTTCTCACCCAACATATATGCTTGCATACTAGAGTTTATTCTCTACCTTGACATTTTAGGAACCTCAATTTTTCTCCTTTTTAAAAACCTTTTTTAATTAAAATCAAAAAATGCCAGGAAATCAGTCATGTAAACTTGTCTTATTGCACTTTGGTGTAAATAAGTTTATGTGCTTTACTTCCAAACACTTGCTTGTTAGGACGTTTACTCTCAATGGTGGACTTCCTATCCATAAAAGATTTTTAAATAGATTAGGAAGAATAGGGGAAAGGGGGGCAGGCAGCAAAACCTGTCGTTTGTCCTTGAAATGGTATCACCTCTGATGTGAGATGATCCTTTTAGGATCTTTGGGGCAGGTGGAAGGAGCTGGAACAATGATTTCTGTTCTTTCTGCCTTCAAAGGTTGTACTTCCACCCCTATCCTCCATCCCTGAACCCATCGTTCTTATTCTCTCCCTGTCTTACAAGGGCTGTGGTTTCTCAAGGAGTCTTCTCAGGAGCTTTGGCGTGTAGAGGAACCTTCACAGGCCGTTTTTATTTGCAGTCTTTTAATAGAACCTTAGTTTGTGCTTATCCGTCTGGTCTATTGGCCTTTCTAGCCCCTACCTAGTTCCCTTTATCACTCTGATCATAAATTTAGTTTCCATTCCATTGTGTGACCTAAGAATAGCAGGTAACTACAAGCCAGAACTCAGTTTAATAGTTTTCCCTCCTTGTACTTTGAACTTCTGAAAGTAGTTTTAGTTTTTCTTTTTCTATGGGACATAGAAGATCTAAGTGACTGGGCATGCATTTTTTAAGAATTGATAGATATGAGGGAGGCATGAGAGTTGATAAGGCCATTGAATCTTGGACTAGGGGGTAGAGGTTAACAGAGTAGCGATTCAGGAGGCATATCGGGACCTTTCTAAATATCAGTGGATGTGAGAGTATTAAATGGTATAGTTTATCAGGGAAGAAGTTACCATTGGTTGCCAACTATCAGTATTGGAGAACTAGCAAAAAAGAAATCAAAACCCTATTTGAGCTGTTTAAAAGTAATACAGACTGGGCACAGTGGCTCACACCTGTAATTCCAGCAGTTTGGGAGGCTGAGACAGGAGGACCACTTGAGGCCAGGAGTTGAGAGCAGCCTTGGCAACATAGTGAGACCCTGTTTCTACAAAAAATAAATTAGCTGGGCATGGTGGCATGCACCTGTAGTCCCAGCTACTTGGGGGGGGAAGGATTGCCTGAGCCCAGGAGTTTGACGTTGCACTATAGACTGGGTAACAGAATGAGACTGTAAAAAAAATAATGAAAAAAAGGTAATACAAATCTTTTCTTTTTTTTTTTTTTTTTTTGAGATGGAGTCTCTATGTCATCCTCAGTAGAGTGCCGTGGCATCACAGTTTGCACCAACCTCAAATTCTTGGGCTTAAGCGATTCTCTTGCCTCATCCTCCCAAGTAGCTGGGACTACAGGCACCCGCCACAACACCCAGCTATTTTTTTGTTGCAGTTGTCATTGTTGTTTAGCAGGCCCGAGCTGGTTTCAAATCCGCCAGCCCCGGTGTATGTGGCCGGCACCCTACCCACTGAGCTATGGGCACTGCCAGTAATACAAATCTTTTCATTTAACTACCACGCAACATCATAATTACTGTAAAACCCTTGATTGACATTGGCCTTTTGTGTGCCTAACTTCTAGTTTTGCCCACTGTAACAAAACATGGGATTTGCTTGGAAGCAAGGTATTTATCCATTCGATACAGAGAGGCTGGCACTTGTACATCTGTGACCATTTTGATGTTTTTTTTTTTTTTTGAGACAGAGCCTCAAGCTGTCCCCCTGGGTAGAGTGCCCTGGCATAGCTCACAGCAACCTCCAACTCCTGGGCTCAAGTGAGTCTCCTGCCTCCGCCTCCCAAGTTGCTGGGACCACAGGCACCCGCCACAACGCCTGGCTATTTTTTGGTTGCAGCCATCATTGTTGTTTGGCAGGTCTGGGCTGGATTTGAACCCGCCACCTTAGGTGTATGTGGCTGGCGCCTTAGCCACTTGAGCCACAGCCTCCAAGCCTGACCATTTTGGTCTTAAAAGAGTATTTTTCTGGGGCGTGGCCTGTGGCTCAAAAGGGTAGAGTGCTGGTCCTATATGCCGGAGGTGGCAGGTTCAAACCCAGCCCCGGCCAAAAAAAAAAAAGAGCATTTTCTTTGACTCTTATGATATAGTGTGCTAGTGTGAGATTTGGGCTTTTTAAAATGTTTAAAGTTCATGCAATACTTCTTGAAACATTTTGAATGGAGAGAAATGTTCCTTTGTTGGTTTTTCCCTTACAGCCGTATTCTTGGAAACTCATAAAAATTAGGTAGCTGTACAAGCTTGTAGTAGTTGTTTACCTGGCTTTTCTGAAATACTAAGGTATTTAATAGAGTCAAAATAAAGACCAGTATTACATTCTGATGAAGGTAATCATATGTTTAATCAATTTCATCTTTTCTTCTTCTTAGACTTCCAAGGAAATCTGATGTGGAAAGGTGAGTATGAAAAGATCTTAAATCTGTGTCTTTATTGATTGATCTATGACTGTGGATGTGGGTGTGTGGATAATGGGTGGTAAAGAGCTGTGGATTGGACACCTAGGCCAAAAGGGCCTAGGGTGATTTTTCATGCCATGTATTTAGGGAGTCCTGGGAAATGTAGTTTTGTCATCCTTGACAATACTTGGTGTGCAACCAGTTTTAGGGCTTCTATTCTGCAGACCTTTATTGAGTGGCTGTTGAGTGACTGATCTGGTCAGGTACCTGAGGGAGTAGGAAGATGAAGAAGATAAAGTCCAGGGTGGCGCCTGTGGCTCAAAGGAGTAGGGTGCTGGCCCCATATGCCAGAGGTGGCGGTGGTGGGTTCAAACCCAGCCCTGGCCAAAAACGGCAAAAAAAGAAAAAAAAAGGAAGATAAAGTCCATAATGGAAGAGTCTGGGGAGCAGACTGACTTTAGAAATTTGGCTACCCATTTGCCATTTGCTAATGATGTTATTAGATATATTTAGAGAATTGATGTTTGCCTACTGCTATTGTTTTATAATTGAGAAAATTTTAGTTTAGTTGGAGTTTGGGGCTTAAGACTTAACTAAACATTAGTATGTTTCCATAGGCCAAATGAACACAATAAATTAAGGTTTCAAAGAAATCATGTGATGGAGATTTAAATTGTGACTACAGTATATGCTACTTGACCATATATCTATGGCACTACTTATACTCCTTGGTTGATTTATTTTTTAATACCAAGTCATGGTGAGGGCTTGCATTATCAGTGGCTACATTCTACTGCCAAGCCAAACTTACCTTTTTGATAGAATTAGATAAAAAAAAGGTAGAGGTGGAAGAGACAGTTGAAGCACACCTGTGTATGGTTTAGCTGGTCCATTTTAAAGGAAGAAAACATAAGGCAAAGGTTTGTTCTGTCTGCTCTGGAGTAGGAAGGGAAACTGAACCTTTGGAAAACTGACTCACGTTACTTATCACTTGAGATAACATGATATCAGCAAACCATGTTACAATAATTTAGAAAAGGGGATGTCTCCATTCTAGGAGAGAAATGCATTTGGGAAACTGAATTAATGTACAAGTATGTTTGCTCTTAGAGAAAAGCAAAGATCTTGCATTCCTTGTAAGCCTTTGGTGAGTTAGAGTGACAGTACCCTAATGTGGCTGCCAGGTCTTAATGTACATTTAATATTTCTTTGTGTCTTGCCCATGATACTCTTATTTCATCTCTTATGATCCTTCAAAGACACTGGCAAAAGAGTTGTAATTGTGCCCTTGATTCTTCTGTTTATAGTACTACTAATCATATTGTTGGCTGATCTTT
Organism: Otolemur garnettii; assembly: GCF_000181295.1. NCBI lineage: Eukaryota > Metazoa > Chordata > Mammalia > Primates > Galagidae > Otolemur > Otolemur garnettii. The sequence continues at coordinate 3,356,365 of NW_003852553.1, read as the reverse complement.
AAGGAAGCCTTTCAGTTTGTTTGTGGGCTAAGTATGTTTTCTCAATGGGAGCTAGACTCTGTAGCTCTCAGTCAGGATTGTACTTCAATAAAAACTTTTATTTTGATGCATTGCATCATGATGGTGTTATTGGCAAGACGCAGAGATACAGATTGTTTCTATACGCCACTGAACAACTGTACTAAGATTAATTATAAGATTAATAGGTCAGGCTGGGCGCCTGTGGCTCAAGTGGCTTAGGCGCCAGCCATGTACACCCAAGGTGGCGGGTTTGAATCCAGCCTGGGCCCATCAAACAACAATGATGGCTGCGACCAAAAAATAGCCGGGCGTTCTGGCGGGCGCCTGTGGTCCCAGCTACTTGGGAGTCTGAGGCAGGAGACTCGCTTGAGCCCAGGAGCTGGAGGTTGCTGTGAGCTGGGATGCCATGGCACTCTACCCAGGGGGACAGCTTGAGGCTCTGTCTCAAAAAAAAAAAAAAAAAAAGATTAATAGGTCAGAATCCATATGGAGGGAAATTGGTGTCTTCTGGGTCTTGGCCAGTTGATTATTTTTTCAGTGTCTTAAGGGAAATTAGGAAAGGTATGATCATTAGTTTTGTAGTTGTTCTGAAGTTGAGAAGTCCAACTAACACATTGATTTGGAGGCTTTAGGAATAGATATTAAAAGTACTGATGAATATTGGGGGGAAAAACGTAGTAGTAGGTGTAGCATAGATGTGGACAGACCGTCTTCCTTTTATTTTTAGTATTTAACATTCACTTTGCTTGGACAATATTTAATGTATTTAAGTTTGTCATTGAAATTAGTTTGGTAGAGTTGAATAGTTCAGGTCTTTTTTTTTTTTTTTTTGAAGGCCTTTAATTCAATTTTGTAATTCATGCTCTTGCAAGATGGGAAATGGGCCATTGCTTCTGTGGAAAGAATACAGTTTCAAGCTTTGGCAAAGATCTGTTTTAATTCTTTTCTCTTACTGAAAGAGTTACTAATTACTAGCAATAGTAATTAGTAACTGTTTGCTCTGGAGTAGGAAGGGAAACAGAAGAAGTTAGCTCCCTTCTGTGAGCTAGTTAACTTCTGCCATATGTCAATGAACTTAGTATAGTTTAGTAAACAACCGTTACTACAATATAAAACTAATTTTAAAATGTGATTCATTGCTAAAACATTCTATTGGGGTTATTATTCTGAAGTGAAAATAAAGCATATGCAGATGGTATACAGAATAACAGTAATTCGTATTTAGATAAGTATTTTAGGTTGTTCATTTTGTTGTTGTGGTTGTAAACAAAGATTGATTTATTTTTTGGCTCCAATGAAATAAATTCTGAAATACACTTTCTAAAATGTCGGTTCATTAAGAGTTGTTTTATTTTATAGGAAAATAGAAATAGTGCAGTTTGCTAGCCGGACACGCCAACTCTTCGTGCGATTGTTAGCTTTAGTAAAATGGGCCAATGATGCTGGCAAAGTGGAAAAATGTGCGGTGAGTTAAACTTTCAGTTTTACTTTGTATGAAATAACTTTTTAAATGCCATAATAGACATAGTTTCTAATTTAAGCTTTATATATACTGATTTGTTTTGAGTGACATTACTTAAGTGAATAGTCATATTTCTATATGATATATAATGTATTTCTGTGGAAATTTAGTATTTGTTTGTGGACACCTGATCAGAAAGAAGAGTGGGAGCTATCTGGAGACATGATTACATAAGGAGACTTTTGATATGAGACTAGAACTAATGGGGGAAAATGGTTAACTTATATTTGTGTGGTTCCTTAGAATTTGTAAGATTCTCCCTTAGATTTTGCTTATTGATTCTTGACAATTGTGTGAGAATAGCCAGTATTTTATTCCCGTTTTACAGATGAGAAAATTATAAGATTCCTAGAAGTTACATGACTCCTTCAAGGTTACAGATATGATAATAGCATTTTATCTGTTTGTTTATTCATTTACTAGTACTTCAGAGTGCAGTTGAGAACAGAGTAAGGGCACAGCTGATGAAGACTTGAATCAGGCATAGTCCTTGTCTTCAAGAAGCTCATAGTCATTTGACTTTTGAAATGACTCTTCTGAATTTAAAGAAGTGACATGCAATGAAGTGTACCAAAGATGTTAAAAGCTACCAAAAAAAAAAAAAAGAGCTTTTTGCTATATTCAAGAAGCATTCAGGAGGAAAAACATAAGTAGTGATCTTGTGGTAGCTTATTGAACTCACAACTTGGGAAACATGATGTAGTGTTACATATGAGGCACATGGTTACTCCTATTTTACTTTATTTACTTCTAACGAGGAAAATGAAGTTTGTATTGAAAAGAGCAGAGTAATTGTCATAAAATGAATAGTCTTGAAATAATGGGAACATTTACCCACTTCCATTGAGGTTAGTTCTCCAGGCCCAGCTCTGAGACCAGGTAAACTTCTAAACCACTGTTATAGTTGGGAAGTGGGAGAAAGTGAGAAGCAAGCTTGACGTTGATGCTCTAATTCCTTTTTTATCATTCAGTCATGTAATGACATTTAAAATTTTTATAAATTTTCATAGGTTAAAGCAGAAAGACAATTTTTGTTGGTTAAATTATATTTGAATGAGTTTTAAAAATTTCTTAAGTTTATCAGACTTCCTAGATAAAATTAGCAACTGTTGGGTGGCGCCTGTGGCTCCCTGGGTGGGCTGCCGGCCCCATATACTGAGGGTGGCGGGTTCAAACTCGGCCCCGGCCAAATTGCAACAACAAAAAAATAGCCAGGCATTGTGGCGGGCACCTGTAATCGCAGCTACTCGGGAGGCTGAGGCAAGAGAATCGCCTAAGCCCAGGAGTTGGAGGTTGCTGTGAGCTGTGTGACGCCATGGCACTCTACCAAGGGCGATAAAGTGAGACTGTGTCTCTTAAAAAAAAAAAAAATTAGCACTGCCCAGTATTGAGGTATCATAATAAATTTATTTTTAGCACCCTGACAAGCTAAGTTGAAAATATTTTATAGCAATTTTTTTATTTGAAAATCTATGAGGGTTTGCCTATTCCATAAAATTCCACTTCAGAAAGAAATCTGCACCACAGTTCGTTTTCCTGTCTGTGATTTTCCTGACATCTCATCTCAGTTGTAGGCAACTGCATTTGCTTATCCTCTGTTTCACTAGATTGTTAGACATACTATTTATATGATAGTTGTCAAAGTGAAAGGAGAAAAGTTATGAAGAACTTGAGAATTTTAAAGTCTGGAATATAGATTCCTTCTGAAACTTAAAAAGAAAAACAGATTTTCATTGAAGTTAATGCTCAATTGTAGCCCTGGCAGTTAAGCCAATGGCAAGGCTGGAAAAATTCTATAAGTCACATCCAGTCACAAATTTTCTATCTCTAGGAGTAAGCTAATACCCTTCTATATGATGTTGATCAAAGGGGAGAGTATTTTGTTATGTTTGTTTAAGGGGAGAGTATTTTATACCATGTATCAAGTTTTCCTTATAGAGGGGGAAGCTTCTGTTTACTTATTTGTTATTGTCTGTCAACATGATTGGGAAATTAAAATTTATAAACAAAGTCTTTTGTATACTGTAAACCATCAAAGAATAGGTTTTGTCATGAATATTAATAAAAGGCTTATTCCAAGTTTATTTTTCAAAAAGTTTATAATTTGTTTCATTGTTTCGGAATTTTGGACACCAGGTCTAATGAATCTATTTGGCTGATGTGAAGAAGCATGGTATAGTACTTCTGAAAAGCCTAAAGTTTCTTTTTATTAATTAATCAATTTTGGGTATTATTTTATTGAAGGTGTTCAAAGTTTTAGAGAAAAGTTAGATAACACTAAAAGTTAAGTTAAATTCCTAATTATACCAAGGGTTTTTTTTGTTTGTTTTTTTGTTTTTGTTTTTTTTTTTTTTTTAAATTGACAGAAACCTGACATCTTTATTTTTTTATTTTTTTGAGACAGAGCCTCAAGCTATCCCCCTGGTTAGAGTGCCATGGCATAGCTCACAGCAACCTCCAACTCCTGGGCTCAAGCGAGTCTCCTACCTC
>NW_003852553.1:3316058-3351427 GCF_000181295.1 Otolemur garnettii | reverse complement strand
GGAGGCTGAGGCAAGAGAATCACCTAAGCCCAAGAGCTGGAGGTTGCTGTGAGCAGTGATGCCACAGCACTCTACCGAGGGTGATAAAGTGAGACTCTGTCTCTAAAAAAAAAGAAAACTTATTTAGCTATCACCCCGTAGCTCTCCTCTAGCTTTAAACAGCCACTAATCTGCTTTCTGTTTCTGTAGATTTGCCCATTCTGAATATTCCATGTAAATGGAATCTTATGTGTTCTTTTTTTATTTTTATTTTTATTTTTTTAGCTAGATTGGAAGACAGATACAATGAACTTTAAATTCTAAAATTCATTCTCAGCCTTTAGCAAGTAATTCAGTTTATTTAAAATAAGTTTCTTTATTTACACTTTTCAGACCTTTTTCTCACCTAGACTTTTGGCAAAGCAAAATATAAGAAGTCAAATATGGGATAAGAGTACTGATCTCAATTTGCAAGCAGTTCATATTCTGAGTTTATTAATCATAAAATGAGAATGTATTTCTTCCTGTTTTTACTTAAATTCCTAAAAATATTGACCTGGTATTCTGTAACGACATGTTTTGCCTACTAATATTAGATCTTGAATGCATAGAATTAATTTGGCATCTTTACCAGATTTATATTTTCCAGTATCGTTTGACTCACTCAAAATTTAGGCAGTTTTACTAACAGAAAATGGAAAAAGGCTTTGTCAGAGCTTCCAGAAGAAATCTTGATTAGAAAATAAGTTTAGAGGGCCCCTCCTCAAGTGATAGTTGTGTAAATCAAAGTAAGAGCTCCTGGTCAAACTCTTATCTCAATCTTATTGCTGATTGGGTAGGGAGAGGGGATGGTAGGAAGATTTTGTCTCTGTATCTGCTCCCTGAGCTATGTTATGGCACTCTCAGTGCCATCTCTGAGCTCCTCATTCTGATCTCAGTTTATTTATTTTAGACAGAGATGATTTTTATTTTCAACTTACTCTCCCTCAGAACTGTTCTCCCTGAGTCTGATCTTTCATGAGTTTGATTGAGTCACCAGAAAAATGCAAAAAGATGAATATGATATTAAGATCTTCCTGATTCCATTATTAGCTTTCTAGGGTTTTAAAGATTTGCATCACTTTCTTCATATTAATCTGAGTAAGGTATGCTCTCTATGAATGTGTCATGGACAAACACAAATGGAGAGCACTGGCCCTTGAAAGATGCCTCCGAGTTTTCTGGATGTTCTACAAGTGGAACTGAACTACCTGCATTTCCCTCACTGGAATAGCCACCTTCTAAGCCACCTTCTTCTCTCCTCTTCAGCATATTGTAGCCTTGTGGCAGGTCACTTGCCCAGACATTCATATTGTCTAGGCCCAAACCAGAAGACATAGGGTGACATCAATGGCTACATTTCCTCTACCTGCTCCTAAGCAGTCATCTACAGAAGAACCTCTGCAAGTTGAGCACCCAAAGGACTGTATGTAACAAACCGGTCAACATACCGAGGTGGTCAACATAAGGAACTAGGCCTACTGTACTGACAGGTACACATGTCTGGTCTATGAAAATTAGGTCAACTTGAGCTGGCTAACGTAGGAAGGTGGTCAACTATGGAGTTTCCAATGTACTTAATTCAGTAAAATTAGTTAAAAAAAAAGCCTCAAAGGCCAATTTGTACACAAAATAGTACCCCCCTCAAATGGCAGTACTTTGGATGCAATTTAAAATTATGTAACTTTAAATTTTTTTTTTTTTTTTTTTGAGATAGACTCTCACTCCGTCACCCTGGGTATAGGGCTGTGACTATTATTAATTTTTAGAGGCAGAGTCTTACTCTGTCACACAGGTTGAAATGTAGTGACTCAGTCATAGCTCACTGTAGCCTCAAATTCCTGGGATTAAGCAGTCTTCCTGTCTTAGTCTACCTGTAGCTGGGATTACAGGCACACACCACCACATCTGGCTAATTTTGAAATTTTTTTGTAGATTCAGGGGGTCTCACTATGTTGCCCAGGCTGGCCTCAAACTGTTGGTCTCAAGTGATCCTTTTGATTTGGCCTCCCAAAGTGCTGGGATTACAAGTATGAGCTACAATGACCAACCTGTGTTCTTTTTTGACTGGCTTTAATTTAGCAATTTCTTTTTTTTAGCATAATGTTGCCAATGTTCGTTCATGTTGTAGCATGTATTAGTACTTCATTCCTTTTTATGGCTGATTAACATGGATATACTATGTTATGTCTGTTTGTTGGTTAATAGGCATTTGGGTTATTTCCAGTTTAGGCTGCTGTAAACAGTCATGTTCAAGTTTTTAAGCTTTTAGGCGTGGAGTGGCTGGGTCATATGGTAATTCTACATTTAATCATTTGAGGGAGTTGCCAGTCTGTTTTTCAAAGTGGCTGTACCATTTTACATCCCCATTACCAGTGTATGGAAGTTCTTAACTTTTCACATCCATGCCAGCATTTTCTGAGTCTAGCCATTCTAGTAGGTGTGAAGTGATATTTCATTGTGGTTTTTAATTCGGATTTTACTGATGACTCATCATGTTGAACATCTTTTTGTGTGCTTGTTGGCCATTCATACATCTTCCTTAGAGAAATGTCTATTCAGTGTTAAATTCTAAGGGAGATTATTATTAATCATATTAACAGCTGGTATGTGAAAACTTAAAAAAAATCATTGTGCTTGCTTTGAACAACAACAAAAAAAACCCCAAAACATCATTAGGGATCTACATGGATTTACTAGTAAGTTACTCTAAATTAAAGTTTTATCTTTCTTTATTAATGTAGCTGAAGCTCGTGTGTTGTGTTCAGAGAGTATTTCGTTAATTACTCATGTTGAAGGTAAAGTGATGTGGGCTAGATAAACTGGTATCTCGATAGGGTTGGTCCATGCCTTGCTGGAGGGAAGTCTTTGGTACTGTTTGATCTTGAATTTATTCTGATAAGCAGTTTTATAGTGACCTGAGTGAAGGGAGACTTGAAATGGTCTAAATCTGAGTTAAAAACTAGTTCAGAAGTTGAGAGTATGTTAGCAGTGTCATGGCTGCTAATAAGAAGTTAGTGTTGATAGCGTTGATAGATATCCATTGTACTAGTCATAGGAGGTAGCATGTCTACTGTACTATTCTGTATATTGGGTCTAATTTAAGTGTTAGAAGAAACTTTTTTTTGTTTCAACTTCTCTGATTATTGACTTGTCTTTGGGCAAACATCTTAACCTAATCTTCACTTTTCTTATTTCTAAGGTGATAGTAATTATCTAGGTCTATTTCTGAGAGTTGCAAAAATCAGGTAATAAAATAAGCCGAGGGTGGTGGCTCACGCCTGTAATTCTAGCACTCTGGGAGGCTGAGGTAGGTGGATTGCCTGAGCTCACGAGTTCAAGACCAGCCTGAGCCAGAGTGAGACCTGTCTCTAAAAATAGCTGGGCATTGTGGTGGGCACCTGTAGTCCCAGCTACTTGGGAGGCCGAGGCAAGAGAATCGCTTAAGCCCAAGAGTTTGAGGTTGCTGTGAGTGGTAACACCAGGGCTCTCTACCAAGGGCAACAAAGTGAGACTCTGTCTCAAAAAAAAAAAAAAAAGATAATAAAATAAATGTGGAAATACTAAAAAAATGTACAACATTGTATGTGCATGATGTGGTATTAATTCTGGATGCCATGTTTAAGTTGTCCCTAATAACCTGTTTGAAGGATATAAGAGACTTTAAGTAGTTCTGTTTTAGAATAGAACTAGAAAATAAAAGTTTACGGGAGGTAGGTTTTCAGCTCTCTAATGAGATCTGCTAGTTCAGACATTGTTATGAAATGCATTGAGTAGAAAACTGATGGAAAGGGTTTCTGCATTGGACATGAAAGTTGGCCTATATTTCATAATAGGCAACCTTTTTTAATGTTTTGTCTGTTCCAGGCACTGTTCTGAAGGTTTTATATGCATTAACTCTTTTTTTTCATTTATTCCAATTGATATAGTTGTACATATTTTGGGAATACATGAGATATTTTGATATATATATACAATGTGTAATAAGTCAGGGTAATTGGGAAAACCATCACCTCAAACATTTTTCTTTGTGTGGGGAACTTCATAATTCTAGTTATTTTCAAATATACCATAAATTATTAACTGTAATTATTTTTTTGTGGCTGACTGATTTTCCATTGTGTGTATATATTCACATTTTCTTCATTTGTCTATTGATGAACACTTAGGTTGATTTCATATCTTGGCTTTTATGAATAGTGCTGAAATAAACATGGGTGTGCAGATATCACTGATATACCAATGTCCCTTCTTTTGGATATATACCCAAGCAGTGGGATTGCTTGATTAAATGTAGTTCTATTTTTAGTTTTTTGAGGAACCTACATAACTGTTTTCCATAATGGTTATATAAATTCATGTTCCCATCAACAGTATATGAGCATTCCCCCTCTTCTGCGTCCTCACTAGCATTTGTTATTTTTTGTCTTTTGGGTAATATCCATTTTAACTGGGGAAGGTGATATCTCATTGTGTTTTTTTCTTTTCTAGAGACAGGATCCTGCTCTCTGGCCCAGGCTAGAGTGCTGTGGCACAATCATAGCTCACTGCAACCTGGAACTTCCAGGCTCAAGTGATCTTCCTGCCTCAGCCTCCCCAGTAGCTAGGACTATAGGTGTGCATTGCTGTGCTGAGCTGATTTTCAAATTTTTTGTAGAGATGGGATCTCACTGTTGTCCAGAGTGATATCAAACTCCTGGCCTCAAGGGATGCCCTAGTCTTGGCCTCCTAAAGTGTTGATATTACAAGTGTGAACCATTGCACCCTGCCTTCTCACTGTGGTTTTGATTTGCATTTCTCTGATGATTAGTGATATTGAATGTTTTTTCATATACCTGTTGGCCGTATGTCTGTCTTCTTCTGGGAAATGTCTTTGCAGGTCTTTTACCCATTTTTAACTTTTTTTTTCTTTTTATTTGTTTGAGTTCCTTATATATTCTGGTTATTAATCCCTTGTCAGGTGGATAATTTGCAAATATTTTCTCCCATTCTGTAGGTGGTCTCTTCATTTTGTTCATTTCTTTTGCCATGCAGAAGCTTTTTAGCTTGCTGTAATCTCATTTGTCTATTTTTGCTTTTGTTGCCTGTGCTTTTGAGGTCTTATCAAAAAAACTTTGCTTAAACCAATGCCCTATAGCATTTCCCCAATGTTTTATTGTAGTAGTTTCATAGATGTAGGTCTTACATTTAACCGTTTAATCCATTTTGAGTTGATTTTTATATATGGTGAAAGGTTGGCATCTAATTTCATTCTTCTTCATGTGGATGTCCAGTTTTCCCAGCACCATCTATTGAAGAGACTGTCCTTTCCCCAATGTATGCTCTTGGTGCCTTTGTTGAAAATGAGTTGACTGTAAGTGTGTGGATTTATTTCTGGGTTCTCTATTCTGTCTCATTGTTTATGTCCATTAACTCTTAATCTTGAGAACAACTTGATAAGGTTAGGAATCATTATGATTTCCATTTTATAAATGAAGAAACTGAGGCACAGGAGAGGTTAAGTTACTTTCCTAAGGTAATGGGGCTAGGAGTTGTAGAGTTAAAATTGAGACCAAGGCAGTCTAAGTTCAGGAGTCCATGCTTTTAACTACTTCTTTACTAACCAACTCTAGAAGTCTATAAAAGTAAAAAGCATTTTATTCTTTTTACTTCTCCTACCTTTTGATGTTGTATGTATAATGTTATAAAGAAATGTATTACAAAGGTTTTTACTTAAAGTGACAGAAAATTATTTTAATGTCAAATATAAGTATACTTATATAAAATATAAGGAGTTTCAGACTAACCTGAGCAAGAACCAGACTCTTTCTCAAAAAAAAAAAAAACCCCCAAAGGCAACTCTCTGACATAAATGAACACTATAAGAAATAGAAATATTTCTCCTTTCTTCAAATTATTGGGAGAGTTTCTGAAGAACTATTTTGAAATATATAAAACCTATATTAATTCTTTGAAATTTACTTTGGAATGAATAGATGATATTTAATGTGAAAAGCAGATATTTTTCAAGGAAGTTTAATACATTTTCCCTTTGTTTTAAAGATGATCTCAAGCTTTTTAGATCAGCAAGCCATCCTGTTTGTGGACACTGCTGATCGCCTGGCCTCATTAGCTAGAGATGCTCTGGTCCATGCACGCCTGCCTAGTTTTGCCATCCCATATGCTATTGATGTACTGACTACTGGATCTTACCCACGGCTGCCAACCTGTATAAGGGTAAGTAGTTGGCCCTGTACTCCAAAAAATTGAAGGTATTAGATTCTAGTATATTATTAAGTAGCCCAGCAAAAAAAATACTTTATAAAAATTTGTTCATACAGTTTGCTTTTTTCTCTGTAAGTAAAATTGTGGGTTTTTTGAAATACATTGGGGCCAGAACGTGAATAGATATCAAAATGGGTGAATCTTTCTTCACCTTTCTTTTTTCTTCAGGAGTGAGAGCAGATGTGCAAACTTAACATCTATTTTAGATGTGATAAGGCTGTTTGCTAGTTGCTTTGTGAAAGTGTTTTAAGAATCTATCATTATAGTGGCTTACTGAATTGGTGCTATATTGTATTTTGTATTTTAAGAAGTGATGAAAGTCATCTAGTAACATTAAGTTGTTTCATACATAGAACATGAGGAGGATCATTATGTTCTTAGCTAAATGATAGAATCATTGGCGCTCTAAAGCATGATAGTAAGGGTCACTATTATTGGATGTAGATTGAAGAAATGAGTGTTGAGATTTTCTTGGATAAAGTAAGAAAATGTATAAAAACAAAAAAAATTCATTTTATACATTATTTAAAATTAACTTAAATTTTTTGTAGGATAAAATTATTCCTCCAGACCCAATTACGAAAATTGAAAAACAAGCCACACTTCATCAGCTCAATCAGATTCTTAGACATCGGCTTGTAACCACAGATCTTCCTCCTCAGTTAGCAAATCTTACAGTTGGTATGTAGCTGAAATTTATTTTTTAAAAAGTTGACTTACTAGAATATTTTCTTAACAGCTTTTTGGGTTTTATTAAAAAAATTATCATGATGTTTTGACTCATACTTTTGGTGGTACTCAAATCCATGACTTGTCAACTGTATCATTTCTCTTTAGTGCCTAGAAAAGCAATGCTGGTATTTGAAGCTTAGAAGTAGATGAGATTGCCAGGGGCTGGAGGGGAAATACATTGGGGCCAGAATGTGAGTAGATATCAAAATGGGTGAATCTTTCTTCTTCTTCTTCTTCTTTTTTTTTTTTTAAGAATGAGCAGATGTGCAAACTTAACATCTATTTCAGATGTGATAAGGCTGTTTGCTAGTTGCTTTTTGAAAGTGTTTTAAAAATGTATCATAGTGGTTTACTGAATTTCTAAGGTCTCAAGAGTTGAGCCTTAGAAAATGTTCATTTATGTTAGAATTGCCTTTGGTTTCTTTTTTTTTCTTTTTCTTTCTTTTGTTTTGTTTTGTTTTTTTTTTTTTTTTTGAGATGGGTTTTTTTTTCTTAATCTGGTTGGTTTCCCTCCTGAGCTCAAGCAATCTACCTGCCTTGGCCTCCCACAGTGCCAAGATTATAGGTATGATCCACTGTGCCTGGCCACCTTTGGTTTCCTGATGGCCTGGAAGCTGGCTACCACTTAGTTGGGAACCACTGAATTCTTTGAACACTTTAATCTTTTTAAATTTCTTATAAGCAAGACTGAGAGTTCTAGGTCAGCAGAAAGCTGCTTATTTTCTAGCAGAGTACACAACCACCACTACTACTACTACTTCTTTTAAAAGCAAATGGCCGGGTGAAGTTTCGAGTTGAAGGAGAATTTGAAGCCACCTTGACTGTAATGGGAGATGACCCTGATGTTCCATGGCGCCTTCTCAAGCTAGAAATTCTAGTTGAGGATAAGGAAACAGGAGGTAAATCATAAATACTGATTTAAATCATAAGTATAGATTTAAGTATTTGATATTTTTATATTATTGAAATATTCCTATGGGATAATAAATGTGTATAGCAGTTTATCCTATAATTTGAAATAAATATTATGATAATTATAACTACCTGCTGACCGTGGAAGTTTCAGTGTTCTCAGAGTATATTGTTTTCTAGTTTCCATAGATAATTTCAGTTCTTTTTTTAAAAAGTTCATTGTTAATATATGCTTCCTTAGTTGGTACTGTGACATGACCTCTACACTCTTCTAATTAACTACTTTCTTTTCTCATGCCAATGGAAGATGGGCGAGCTTTGGTTCATAGTATGCAAATCAACTTCATCCATCAGCTGGTGCAGTCTAGGCTTTTTGCTGATGAGAAACCACTTCAGGACATGTACAACTGCCTACGTATCCTTCTGAAATTTAGGACATACATATGTAAGGATTTTGTGTCTTCCTGTTCTTCCCTCCCCCACCCCTGTATTTCATTGTCCTTAGTCTTGAGCTGCAGCAGCCCCAATCCCCTCTCCCAACCTTTTTTGGTAAAAATAGGGCTGGGGAACTGGTCGGTTGATAGTCAGAATAGTGATATGTCTGTATTAAACCAAATTTAAAATTTTACCGTCAACTTTATAGGTAAAAATAAAAAGTGATTAGTTAGACAGTGCCTATAGCTCAGTGTGTAGGGTGCTAGCCACATACACAGAGGCTGCCAGCTTCAAACCCAGCCTGGGCCAGCTAAAACAATAATGACAACTGCAACAAAAAAATAGCTGGGCGTTGCGGCTTGTGCCTATGGTCCCAGCTACTTGGGAGGCTGAGGCAAGAGAATCACTTAAGCTGGAGAGTCTCAGGTTGCTGTGAGCTGTGACACCATGGCACTCTACCCAGGGTGACAGCTTGAGACTCTGTCTCAAAAAAAAAAGTGATTAGTTAAAAATAGTACTATTTGAGGGCGGTACCTGTGGCTCAAAGGAGTAGGGCGCCAGCTCCATATGCTGGAGGTGGTGGGTTCAAACCCAGCCCTGGCCAAAAACTGCCCCCCCCCAAAATAGTACTATTTGGGAAAATATAGTATTATTTGGTCAATCCATAATGTCTAAATTGTGACAAATTAAGGGGCGACCTAGACCTCACAGCTCGTTTATATTGGTTCAGAATTAAATATAAAATCTTTTTCTGAAATCATGCCATATAGCACTTTCTGGGATGTGTCATCACAGAAATAAGATTCCAGAAATTTCCTTCATTGCCAGTTTTTCAGGAACAGAGCCTTTGTTAAATGAAATTTGCTTGTACTTGACTGATTATTAGAATAATCTGTTGTGTTAGATTTACTTAACGATACCCATCAGATTCTTTCTGCTTATCACTTCAGTTAGAAGTATTACATTCCCAAACTCTAATGTTAATCCGGGAGCGGTGGGGAGACCTTGTGCAGGTGGAAAGGTACCATGCTGGAAAGTGCCTTTCCCTCTCAGTTTGGAAGTAAGTAAAATTGGTTCTCGTAGGTTCATGCTATGATTTAGAAATAATCATTTTGTTTCTCTTTTTCTCTAATACTTCTAATTATTATACAGTTGACTGTTGAACAACACAGGCTTGAACTGTGCGGGTCTGTTTATACATGGATTTTTTTAACCAAACACAGATTAATTAATTGGAAGGGCTGACTTTTCTTATTGTAGGTTCCTCAGGGCTATGTGTATAACTTGAATAAGGAGTATATGCAGATTTTGGTATGCCTGGGGGGATGCTCTAGAACAGTGATTCTCAATCTTCCTAATGCCATGAACCTTTAATACAGTTCCTCATGTTTTGGTGACCCCCCTCAACCATAAAATTATTTTCATTGCTACTTCATAACTGTAATTTTGCTACTGTTATAAATCGTAATGTAAATATCTGATATGCAGGCTGTATTTTCATTGTTACAAATTGAACATAATTAAAGCAGTGATTAATCACAAAAACAACATGTAATTATATATTGTGAAATATTTCTAATTACAAATAAATGAAATTTTGAAGCATGATGTAGCATACGTAACAGTCTTAATATAACGACAGTAAACTACATTGCTACATTTTGTGACAGTAAGCGTAAAAATGCAACGTCAGTGCGAAGGTTGGGATTGCTTCTTTCTCACCAGATCAGAAATTCTCGGGGCAGTCTTTGCAAGAGCACAGCAAAAATCACATTCCACAACAAGTCTACTTCTGTATTTAGACTTGATAACCAACAAGCTGGAAAACCCTGTTTCACAAAGATATGTTGTTGGAAATGGAAGAAGGCGCAACAGTCTCAGACAGAACAGAATTTGACTACAAACACTTGATCCAGAATTTTGTAACTGGCATTGTAGAGAAATCAGTTCTCGCTGCATCGCTGTTAATAAGTTCAATGAACTCCTCTTGTGCTGTCTCAGGAACATCTTCAACTTTGATTGTGAATGGGCTTTTGGCAAGTGCAAATTGGGTGTCAGGTAGATTTGCAAAGTATAATGAAGTTTCGTCTGCAAGCATGTACAAGTGTTCTTTCACAGAAATTATTGTAATCCTTTTGTCTGATTCAATGTCATGTTTTTAAAGAAAACAGATAAGGTAGGCAACATGTAAATTTTATTTTCATCCAGTTTTTTTTGCCAAAGCTGAAGTTTCATTTGGAATGATCGGATCTTTTCAGACAAATTGAGGCATGTTGCATTTGGTTCTTGTAGTGATAAACTTAACTCATTCAAGATGGCAAAGATGTCAACCAAGTAAGCTATTTTCTGCAGTTTGCTTTTATCACTGAAAAGTACTTTGAACTGCAGTCTTGCTTTCTGATTAAAAAACATTATGAGTTCATCACGAAGCTCAAAAACACAGTTTAAGGCTTGGCGCCTGTGGCTCAAGCAGCTAAGGCACCAGCCACATACACCTGAGCTGGCGGGTTCGAATCCAGCCTGGGCCCTCCAAACAACAATGACGGCTGCAACCAAAAATAGCCAGGTGTTGTGGCTGGCGCCTGTGGTCCCAGCAACTTGGGAAGCGGAGGCAGGAGAATCACTTGAGCCCAGGAGTTGGAGGTTTCTTTGAGCTGTGATGCCGTAGCACTCTACCCAGGGTGACAGCTTGAGGCTCTATCTAAAAAAAAAAAAAAAAGTTTAAAACTTTTCCTCTCGACAACCATCTCACTTCAGTGTGAAATAGCAGAGCATTGTTTGGTACATCCAACTTGTTGCAGTTGTAAAAACAGTCGACTGTTTTAAAGTGCTCGCCTTTACAAAATTGACAGAACTTGTGATGCTTTTCCTTACTTCTTGTAACTCTGTGGCAGCGTCTTCATTGCTAATATTTACTGATGAATCATACAGTAAGTTCCAATGACTTTTGGTGACTTGGAATGTTACCAAATATTGAAATCCAGATCGACATCCTAGCATAGCTGGAGCATCATCTGTGCAAACACTACAAACCTTTCCCCAAGAGATCTTACGCTCTTTCAGAAATGAACCAACTGTGTCAAATACATCACATGTGGTAGTTGTTGTTTCAAGAGGTTTGCAAAAAGGAAACTCATCTTTAAAGTCGCCATCATTAATATAGCTCACGTAAACCAGTAACTGAACAGTTTGCAACGTCTGTAGATTCATCAAGCTGGATACTAAATATTGGAAGTGGAGCAGATTTAATTTCCTGGATTACCCAATCAAGAATATCAGCAGACATGTTATCTGTTCTTCTGCAGACAGTATCGTTAGATAAGGAAATTGCACTCAATTTCGTAACAAATTCGTCTCCGATCATAACTCAAAAAATGTCTTTGGCCGCTGGCAACAGTAATCCTCAGCAATGAATGGTGTGAGGTTTCATAGCTCTGGCGATTCTCAGTGCCACCAAATGTGAAGGTTCAACGGCTGCTACATTTTGTTTGTGGTATTTGAAGTCTGGCTTTTTTGAGTCCATCAGCTTTGCTTCTAAAATAGTTGGTATCCTTGCCAGCAAAGCTTGGATGCTTGCTATCAAAATGGCGTTTTAGTTTGTTCGGCTTCACAGATTCGGCTGATAGAACTTCACAACAAATAACACATTGCGGTTTCTCGATTCCCGCTGTAATTATTGAGGGAAAACCATACTGTAAAAAATCCTCACTATATTTTCTTTTCTTAACATTCTTCTCTACACGATCCATTGTCATGGGATGGTTTGCTAATGAAAATAATATATAACAATAGCTTTAATAATAAGAAAGATGATACCTGGCATAGTTCAGTCAGTACAGTTCATTAAAGTTTCCTATGATTTACCATTCTCTGTGTTTTTTTTTTACATACCTGCTACTATCACAAGGGGGCAGTATTCATAGCAACCATAGCTGAGTATAAAAAGACCGATCAGCATCCAAATTAAGTTCCCATGGTACAGATATTTTTTTTTTTTGCAGTACTTGATGATTTTACAATACATGATTTTACATTTACCGGTAATTATAATTCATGAAGTGTCATTTTACCTCCAATACTGCTGCTTTCAACACGGCAGCTGCTTTCTACACATGTGACTGGTCCACATAACTACATTATGGCTCCAACCCTGTCACATACACCTGTATTTGTATGGAGTGTGATGAGGTTGGCGGGATGATGTCATCATGCTGGGTGCTGAAATGTAGGCATATCTTCATGTGGGTGAACCCTCCTGGAGACTATAGAGGAGCAATGTCTTGGTCGAAAAACACATATTTTTGATGGTCTTAGGTAACCCCTGTGAAAGAGTTGTTTGACTCCCAAAGGGGTCGTGACCCACAGGTTGAAAACCATTGCTCTGGCTTGGCACCTGTGGCTCAAGTGGCTAGGGCGCCAGCCACATACACCTAAGGTGGTGGGTTCGAATCCAGCCCAGGCCCGCCAAATGACAATGACGGCTGCAACCAAAAAAAAATAGCCAGGCGTTGTGGCAGGCGCCTGTGGTCCCAGCAACTTGGGAGGTGGAGGCAGGAGACTTGCTTGAGCCCAGGTGTTAGAGGTTGCTGTGAGCTGTGATGCCACAGCACTCTACCCAGGGGGACAGCTTGAGGCTCTGTCTCAAAAAAAAAAAAATCCGCTGCTCTAGAATCAGCCCTCTCCCATTTTGTATATTACAGGATGATTATATACCAATACCATGCACCTCTAGTAACATGCTTTTGTATAGTAAGGTCCCATGGTATGCCGCAGACCACATAGGACATCTGTAATTCCTTTCTTAGAACATGGCATGTTTTAAATATAGAGACATTTATCTATTTGTACTGTTATTCTTAAGATGTTTGAGTGATTAGCTTACTATGGGCTTACACCAAATTCTTAAAAGACCATTAGGTTAGATTGTTAGGTATAACATGCATGCTTATTACAGTTTTCCATTTTGAATTGTACCTTTTATAAACTTTTTGGGGGGAGAAAATCAGTATCATGCTTTTTATAATCCTGTTTCCTCTTTTGAATTTTGCTTGATTCCCATTTTCTATAAAGGAATTAGAAGTGAATAGATGCCACTTAGAAGACAGGTTGTTTTGTTCTGGGGTTCCCATGCGCGCGTACTTGTGTGTGTTCTGTGTTTTTTTTTTTTAATGCAATAAATCAAGTATCGTGTTGAATCATAGAACAGCTATTTTCCTATTATTTCCCCCACACACAACACTCAGTGCCTGCCATTTTCCAGGCTCTGGCTTAAGTGCACAATATATTGTTTTTATTTTATTCTGAACATTAATAGGCTGTATTGGAAAAAATTCTTAATATTTTTTCTCTTCAGTCAACAGGTTCTTGGGAGAAAAACAGGGACAGCATCTGTTCATAAAGTTACAATTAAAATTGATGAGAATGATGTCTCTAAGCCTTTACAGATTTTTCATGATCCTCCTTTGCCAGCTTCTGATTCCAAATTAGTAGAAAGAGCCATGAAGGTAAAACATCTCAATATATTTTAATGTTGGTTTGATTAAATAAATATAATTTACCATATATACTTAAAATTTTAGCACAAATTCTTTAAAATACCTAATTATTCCTAAAACACTTTATAAAACTTGTTTTAAGTGAATATATGTGTTTGTTGGGTTTTTAAAAATATCCGACATGATAATGTGTAATTTTTAATATATTTAAAATTTTATAATTTAGATCACCATTTATTTCTAAGTTCTGGCATTTTAGCATTAATGATGACTGATGTAATCAAGTTCTGACAATGAAGTTCAGGAACTCAATCCTAGAAAAAGTGCTACCTCATTGCTGAATATTACTACCACCACCTTCAAAGTACTTCCCTTGGCCTTCTGGTGACCCTCGTTTTATAACCTTGGTCTATCAGTGTCTCACAGCTGTTGTGTTTGTGTGGCCGTGTCTCCTTGAGTGGCACTTGTTACTGTATGCTGTACAATGATGGCAGCTCTGATAGTCTTTCCAGAAAAAGTTCCAAAACTGCTGTGCAGGGTGGGTTAGGCACTGGCATCAGTGCATGGCTTTCCAATGGGAATACTTCAAAGATAACCTAGTGATATTCAGCAATGAGATATATAGCTCCTTTTCTAGGATAGGTTCATGAACTTAATTATCTAACCTTGTGTAGCATCTTCCATCTACACTCATCAAAATATTAGCTATAGTTTTTAAGCTGTCAATACCATATAAGTTAATTGTTAACTCAATACCATATAGGTTAATTTTTAACTTTACCTGAGTTTGCTTTCTTTTACTGGTTAACACTTAATCAGTGTGATTCTAAAAGGAAATATCTTGAAGCACAATAATTTACTCTCAGGATTTAAAAAAATGTTTACATTGTACATATGATTCTGTTTTTATTTATACAGATTGACCACTTATCAATAGAAAAACTCCTGATTGATAGTGTCCATGCAAGAGCTCATCAGAAGCTCCAGGAACTGAAGGCCATTCTTAGAGGCTTCAATGCCAATGAAAACTGTAGGTTCTTTTGTTTAGTATGTAGTTTTATTTTATGCAGAGTCTTTCTCAATATGATCTTTTTCCTTATATACTGCTTTTATTGTGGAATTGTGTATTTCTGCATTTTAACTTGTGATCCACCATACTTGTCCTATTTTTTTTTCCTTATTTGCTTCTTATTCAGCTTGAGAAACAAACATTCAACATTTTTGAAATGTTTGCACGTTGTGTCTCCTTAAATTTTTTCTGTGCAACGAAGCTATTTTAACGCTTTATATGAATCTTTTCATTTTTCTTCAAGTGATAAAGCAGAATTGCAGATATTTATAATGTATTTATAAAATATGCCTCTTTGAGTAAAGCAGAATTTAACTCTTTAAAAGAAATATTTTTGAGTTGGCGCCCGTAGCTCAGTGGGCAGGGCTCCGGCCACATACACCCAGGCTGGCAGGTTTAAACTCAGCCCAGGCCTGCTAAACACCAATGACAACTACAACAAAAAAATAGCTGGGTGCTGTGGCAGGTACCTATAGGCCTACCTACTTGGGAGGCTGAAGCAAGAGAATCACTTAAGGCCAAGAGTTTAATGTTGCTGAAAGCTGTGATGCCACGACACTCTACCAAGAGCAACATAGTGAGACTCTGTCTCAAAAAAAATACATATTTTTGAATTCTTAATACATAGTATAGGGTTCAAAAAAATGCAGATACCCACATAAATACTCAAAATTTAGCTACCAGTAAGTATAGTCAGAGCTTTGAGGAGCAGTCAGTCTTAGAAAATAAGCCCCTTCATTCTAGAAATATTGTTTCACAACATCATAATGAGTATATTACCTATCCCTGACCCCAGTTGTTTGGGCCATGATTATCTTGTACCCAACATAGTCTTTAACTAAGTAAGATGATGTGAGTAAAGTACCTTATAAGTAGGGAGTCCAAATAGTGCTAGTGACAAAGGTACCGCCTTTCATCATCACAGAGCCTAACTCATTCCATTATTATACTTACAAAAGCAGCTTCCTAGGTATGTAGTAAGCTTGTATTAAAACCACTTGGACAAAGTAGATAAAAATACTGACTGAATTAAAAACAGAAAAATAAATTTGTATTTAGAATATATACTCATTCAAGGAAAGTGAGTGGCTGGGCGTAGTGGCTCACACCTGTAATCCTAGCATTCTGGGAGGTCGAGGTGGGTGGATCGCCTGAGCTTATAAGTTTGAGACCAGCCTCAGCCAGAGCAGAGCAAGACCTCGTCTCTAAAAATAGCTGGGCATTGTGGCAGGCGCCTGTAGTCTCAGCTACTTGGGAGGCTGAGGCAAGAGAATCACTTGAGCACAAGAGTTGGTAGTTGCTGTGAGCTATGACACTACAGCACTCTACTGAGGGTGACAAAGTGAGACTCTGCCTCAAAAAAAAATTAATTAAATAAATAAAATAAAAATCACTAGGCCAGAGATGAAATTTATCCTATTTACCAATTTTCTCCCCACTATATCAAAAAGTGACTTATTGATAACTACCAAATGAAAGTAAAACTGGAACTCAGCTCACTGGGGTTAGATTTTTCACTAGCTATTTTAATCCATTTTAAGGAATCTTGAATTTTTTTTTTTCTTTTTTTTGCTCTAGTATTTGAGACAGGTATGTTTCAGGTTAAGTTGAAAATTACATTCTTCCTTTTGAGCTACTAATTGACATAATAATAGTATTCCAAATTTTGCAAGATCATGTTTTTCCTCTAACATTCAGGATCCTTCAATATTGGTTTATACTTACTGAGAAATAATTTTTCTAGAATATATTCAGATGGAAAAGTAATTTTTAATTCTTAACCATTTAGCTTCCATAGAGACTGCACTTCCGGCCCTTGTTGTTCCCATCTTGGAGCCCTGTGGTAATTCAGAGTGTCTGCACATTTTTGTAGATTTACATTCTGGAATGTTCCAATTGATGCTTTATGGACTTGGTAAGTTACTAAATGATCACTTGATGTAAGAAAAATATTTTTAACAAAAGCCAAATATTTTAAAATACATACTTTTTTAAATAAAAATATTTTGTTATTAGGTATTGGAGGGACTGGTATACATAGTGTTAAAAATAGGTATGGAAATAACAACTCTGGCTGATATCAGTTCATTTGGGCCCTGTTTTAACTCTACTTTGATTTTGTTATATCACAAGTTAAACGTCCTAACATAAAATGCACTCATGTTGTTTCTCTTAGGTATAAGCAATAATGTTGGTGGTTCTTGTATTTTTGGTTATCTATCCAGTAGTTCAGTGTCTATTTTACCACTAATATGTGGATGACATGGAAATGACAACAAGGGATTCTAATGTCATTTGTGGTTTAAGAATATATTTATGACAGTAGAAACATCTAAGACAACTTGGGGTACAGAATCCTAGAGGAGAGGTTTTTTTTTCTGGCTTAAGCACAATAGAAATCAAAGTCTGATTTCTAACATGTTCTGTTACTAAGTTGGTGTTTTGAAAGGATGAAATACTAGGAACTTAGTTCTTTTATACTGCTACTGGAGCACTGTTCTTGAATATTAGCACATTTGCCATTTGAAATTAATATTAATCTAGATAGATTGAAAATAAAGGGTTTCCTGGTTATAGTGTATGGCTGTTTTTTTCTATGGGCTACTCATAGAAAACTAGACTTTGAATGACATCACATTCATGAAATTTTTTTTTTTTAATTTTTAGAGACAGAGTCTTACTGTGTCACCCTCAGTAGAGTGCTGTAGCGTCACAGTTCACAGCGACTTCAAACTCTTGGGCTTAAGCGATTCTCTTGCCTCAGCCTCCCAAGTAGTTGGGACTAAAGATGCCTGCCATAACGCCCAGCTATTTTTTGTTGCAGTTGTCATTGTTTAGCTGGCCCGGACTGGGTTTGAACCTGCCAGCCTTGGTGTATGTGGCTGATACCGTAATCTCTGTGCTATGGGCACCGAGCCTTTTTTTGTGTGTTTGTTTTTGTTTTATTATTGAGACAGAGTTTCACTATGTCGCCTTTGGTAGAGTGCTTGGTGTCACAGCTCACAGCAACCTCATACTCTTGGGCTTAAGCGATTCTCTTCATCCTCCCATGTAGCTGGAACTACAGGCAGCTGCCACAACACTTGGCTTTTTTTATTGTTGTAGTAGTTGTCGTTGTTTAGCAGGCCTGGGCTGGGTTTCAACCCATCAGCCCCCTATGTATGTGGCTGGTGCCCTAACCACTGAGCTACAGGTGCCAAGCCTTAACTGTTTTTCAGATTATTAAAATAGTACTTACTCAAAAAAAAGATCTAAATACATAAAATGAGAAAAGCATCAGAAAATAGTCTTTTATGTATGTATACTTATCTTAGCAGTTCAGGCTGCCATAACCAAATAAAGTAGACAAGTGGCTTAAATAACAGAAGTTTATTTTCTCATAGTTCTGGGGATTAGAAATTCAAGATCAAAGTACCAGCATGGTTGGTTTCTGGTGAGGGCTCGCCTTCTGGCTTGTAGATCATCACCTAATTCCCTCTTCTCATGGCTGGGAGAGCAAGCTCTCCGGTGTCTCTTCTTATAATGCGACTAATGCTACTAATCCTAAAGGCCCCACCCTCATGACCTCACGTAAACCTAAAACCTCCCAAAGGCCCCTTCACCAAATTACCATCATATTGGAGATTAGGACTTCAACATACAGATTTTGTGGGGGAGACATGATTCACTCCATAACAATGCAATTCTTTTTATTTTCTTCTATACTTTACTTCATTAGTTGAAATTATTTTGTATCTCACTTTTTTTTTTTTTTTTTTGCAGTTTTTGGCCGGGGCTGGGTTTGAACCTGCTACCTCTGGCATACGGAGCTGGTGCCCTATTTTGAGGCACAGGCGCTGCCCTGTTTCTCACTTTTTTGCTTAATATTCTATTTACTAGTATTTTCTAGCATCATTAAAAATTCTGAAAGAGACATAATTAGCAAGCCAATCTCCAGCCAGCAGCTGTTGCACATACCACAGACCATTTGTGTTTAATAAATAAACATTTAAATGGAATTTTTTAGTTCTTATAATTTTTAAGGTTCAAGTCTAGTGATACTATGAGTTTTACATACTTAAAATTTAAAAATACTAATTAAGTAGACTAAAAGTTTGTAGAAATAAATATAGGCAAGGAATTCATGCATTTGTTACTTGTTCCTTCTGCCAGTTTACGTTTGTTATTAATTAGTTGTCTTATCTATAATTCTCTCTAAATGTTACAGAGGGAAATAAAATTAGTTTGGTTTATATCTAATGATGCATTTAATTAAGCTTTTCTCTGACTCAAAAATAACATTTTCTGCCTAAAACAATAATTTTCATTTTTAAGTTTTAGGCTATCTAGATAAAGTTATGTTTCTCATGTAAGCAGTTTCTTAATTAAGTGCTTTATTCTGTAGACCAAGCCACTCTGGATGACATGGAGAAGTCTGTGAATGATGATATGAAACGGATCATTCCCTGGATTCAGCAACTTAAGTAAGCTTATTTATTTAGCTCAAGACTAAAACTGGAAACTTATTTTGACAGGATATGTTTCCTTTCTATCATTACTCTTGATCAGTCACTGCCCTTTAGGGTTATGACATGAAACTTGAGTACCTTTTGGTACGTTAGAATCTAAATTCTCTTGGAATAGGTCCAGGATGGCAGTGCCTCATATCAAATTGCCCTCTCAAGCAAATATAGGTGTGAAGGGCATGACACAACTTTTATTAACCTTGCCACAGTTTCTTCTGTACAAGCTCTTTTCAAATTGCTTACGCAATGAATTTTATTGTACCAAGCATAATAGAGTCTTATTTCTTTTTCCAGTTAACATTTTCAGAATAGTTATTTCTGCTTCTCTTCTCATTCATTTTGTCTCAAAATCCTTTGACTGCTTCACACTGTTAAGTAAAATTGAAAACAGAGCTAGAGATAATTCTGTGGGGTTTCATTACTACCTTTGTACACAAAAGTACCCTATGGCAACTTTAAGAAAATTTTTTAAAGTTAATAAAATAAAATTCCAAAGACTAAAAATAAATTTCAGAGATTAAAACCAAAACTGACAAGTGGTGAAGGGGGTGGGGGAAAGCTAGAAGACAAAAAAATTTTTAAAACACTATTTATTGGCATCTGTTGTTTTTGTAATCCTTTTCCTCGTTCTCCTTTTGCCAGTTTTGGTTTTATACATATTTAAAGAAGTCAGTTTAATCAAGTAAAGTTTTCATGAACAGGAATGATTTTTAATACCTATAGATAGATAATATATGAACCTTTTTTTGAAGCAGCTGTTTATCTGAGTAAAAATCATAGTCGTTAATCTGGATAACAATTTCTGAAATTTTTAGTGTTTTAGCATCATTTTTGTTAAACAAGGATGGTTTGAATACCTGACATGCTTAATCATTTGCATCTTGCCTAATTTGAGGTTATCTGGCAGTTCTAGCTGTCAGAAATAGAAACTAAAACCAGAAAGCTTTGTCTCCAAAGCCTTTGACTTATCAAAATGTTTGTTTGTACTTAAACTCACACAATGTATTTATATGAAAAGTCCTGTAATTTTCACTTACAAATATCACTTCTAAAATGTTATATGGTAAATGACCAAGTTTATCACTAATCTGTCATGATTAATTTTTTAAATTTTTTCTTAACAACTTTTTTATAATTTGCATGCTGTAAAATCCACCCATTTTAAGTGTACAGTTCAGTGATTTGTAGTAATTCTTTTTGTAGCTGTCACCACAATCCAGATTTAGATATTCCCACCCTAAAGAGATGTCCATTTATGGTTAAGAGCCATTCTCAGCCCCAGACAACTACAAATCTACTTTCTGTAGGTTTGCCTTTTCTGGACATTTCTTCTAAGTGGAATAATAAAATATGTGGTCTTTTTTGACTTGTTTCACTTAATGTTTTCAGGGTTCATCCATATTATAGCAAGTATCAGACTTCATTTCTTTTAATGCCTGAATAATATTCCACCATGTGGATATACCACATTTTGTTTATCTATTCATCAGTTGATGAACATTTAGATTTGCTACTGTCTTTTTTTTTTTGAGACAGAGCCTCAAGCTGTCCCCTTGGGTAGAGTGCTGTGGCATCACAGCTCACAGCAACCTCCAACTCCTGGGCTCAAGCGAGTCTCCTGCCTCTGCATCCCAAGTAGCTGGGACCACAGGTGTCTGCCACAATGCCTGGCTATTTTTTTTGGTTGCAGCCATCACTGTTGCTTGGTGGACCGAGGCTAGATTCGAACCTGCCACCTTAGGTGTATATGGTTGGCGCCTTAGGCACTTGAGCCACAGACGCTGAGCCTTGCTACTGTCTTTTGATACAGATATCCTAATGAGTGTGAAGAGGTATTTCATTGTGATTTTAATTTGTACTTTAACTTACACTTCTCTGATGTCTAATGATATTGAGCATCTGTTCATGTGATTGCTTTTTAAAATAACATTCAATTAAAATTAATTCTAGAAAAAAATGAGAGAACATGTACAAAATATAAACTCTAATGCTAAGACATAAAAATTATACTTTAATATAATCAAAATAAACATAATATTGAAAGTATACATGTATAGGCACTTCATATGAAAAATCATTTATTTTAGATGGAACTATTTTGTTCCATAGCATCATATAAAATAAAAAGTGAAGAGTGAAATTTTTATTTTTTGGAGCCAGGGTCTTGGTATGTCCCCTAGGCTAGAACGTAGTGGCACCATCCTGGTTCACTGCAGCCTTGAAGTCCTAGGTGTTTAAGCAAGCCTCCTGCCTCATTCTCTCAAGTGGCTGCGACTATAGGCACATGCTACTGTGCCTGGCTAATTATTTTTTTCTTTTTGTAGAGCAGGGATCCTCAAACTTTTTAAACAGGGGGGCCAGTTCACTGTCCCTCAGACCGTTGGAGGGCCAGACTGCAGGCCCCAGAACGAGTTGGCTGCTAAGCAGGACAGGCACCGGGGCAAAAACATCGGTTGGGCTGGATAAATGTCCTAGGTGGGCTGCATGTGGCCTGTGGGCCATAGTTTGAGGACGCCTGTTGTAGAGATAGGGTCTTACTATATTGCTCAGGCTGGTCTCAAACTCCTAGCCTTAAGTAGGTTTAACCGGCTTTTTAGTGATTTTTATAAATTAGTAACACATAGTTAATCAGAAAAGTGTATAATTTTATGCGGATTATTTCTTTTAAATTTAGGTTTTGGCTTGGACAGCAACGTTGCAAACAATCTATAAAACATCTGCCCACAATAAGCAGTGAAACATTGCAGCTTTCTAATTACTCAACACATCCTATTGGAAACCTTTCTAAGAATAAGCTGTTTATTAAACTTACCCGCCTTCCTCAATATTACATTGTAAGTATGCAAAGGGGTGGTTTGAGGTGATTGAATTCAGTAATTCTATTAATATCTTGAATCATTTATTGTTTAGTTGGTAAATGAATTTTATTAAATATTTGACTTTTATATAGTGATTCTCAACCCAGGGGGTAGGAATGGGGGAGAGGGGAAAGTTGTATCTCATCTGGAGAAAATGAGGTTTACTCCCATCCCTTACTCTAGGGCAGTGGTTCTCAACCTTCCTAATACCGTGATGTATTTTCATTGTTACAAGGGGGTCGCGACCCACAGGTTGAGAACCACTGCTCTAGGGTCTCTCCTATGGAAAGACCTAGTTTCTGATTGGAATAAGGCATCTCCTCTGTAAGGAGAAAAATTTTGAGGGCAACTGCTGTGGAGGTTTGGAGACATTTGGGTGTCAGCTAAACTTATTTGGTTTTAATTGAACATTAACTTGCCTAATGTAGCTTTTTAAATGTGGACTGGCAGAAGTAGATTTATTTTTTCATTCTTAATTTATTAAAGGCATATTCCATTTTATTGATTGCATGTGCTTTCATTGTACAGTAAGGTCCTTTCTTATTCCCTTTTCACTCTTTCTAGGTGTTTTCTAGTTAGTGTCTTTGATCTCTTTGAATTGATAAAATTTGCAAAAATTTAAGATATATGAATATATTTTCTTGCTTGTAGAAACTTCTATGTAAACTAAGTAGATACTTTTGGCTAAGAATCTAAGATGTTTAAAATTTTTAAATTCAGGATTCTCAGTTAAAGATAATGGAGTGAATTTTAAAATACCAGCTGTGGAACTAGTTTTGGCACACCGCAAAAGTCGGTCTTTTCAGTTCTCAGTGAGCTTGCTTGGTCTACATATGAAATGATAATTCAGAATACATGGATCATAACCAAAAGTGTGAGCGTACAAAGATCTCTTATACTCAGCCAACAATGAAATAAATTGTTATAATTTATTATTTTCTGGCCTTATTTAGTATCAAACAACCAAGCTTTAGTGTCAATGAGTAGTGACTTATTAAAAAGCACTAATTCGTTTCATGTGGTTTAGACCAAAACTGAATGGTAGATTGCTCTCTCTCTTCCACATTTATCATTTAGACATGATATGTGTATATTCATAGAAGTGGAAAGAACTACTACTATGGACCTTAAGAGAAACAGAGGAAGGCTTGCTGCAGTTCTTTTCCCTTTCCACTTTTTCTGCCATTTTACTTTTTTTGGTTAGCTTTATAGAAAGATAATTTATATAACATTTTGCATTCCCAACAGCAATGTGTGGGAATTCTAGTTGCTTCCCATTCTTGCCAGCAATTGGTATTACAATTTTTTTAAATTTTAGCTGTTCTGATAGGTATGTAGTGGTATCTTATTATATCTTAATTTATACTGTCCTAATGACTGAGGATGTTGAGCACTTTTCATGTATATACCTGCCATTCATATATCATTTTTAGTGAAGTGTCCATTTTACTTTTTATATTTTTATTTCTTGAGGTGCATCATCAGTGTGATGCTTTCTTGGGGGAAGAGGGGAAACTAGGGAAAAGGGAGGCAGGAAGAGAGACAAGAAAGAGGTGTTGGTCAGGAGCTTTTCTTTCTTTTTTTTTTTTTTTATTGAATGGTAACTATGTACATTAATGCACTTCTGGGGTACAGTGTGGGGTTTTCACATGCAATCCGATCAGGAGCTTTTCTAATGGAATTTATTTCCATCACTGAAGTATTTAGGGGACTTTTCTTAAATTTATTAAGGTTTCTGGAGGCAGACTTCTGGGATCAAAGCATGAGTTTATCACTTATTAGCTGTATGACTGCTGGAATGTAACCCACTTTTTTGCTGCTAAGTTTCCTGAGCAGAAAAACAAAGATAATGATACCTACTTTAAAGACTATTGGGAGGATTAAATGTGTTAACATGTGTAAAGTTCTTAGGACAATACCCAGCACATAGTAAGCTTTGCATCAGTGTTAACTGTCATTGAGGTTGTAGTCCTTACAATGACCATATTTTGCATTTGAAAAATGAAGATATATTTTTACATATTTCCAGGTATGAAAGATAGTTGTCATTTTTTCTCTGTCTCACTAATGAAATTTTTGAGAGATTTGAATTGTTAAGGGAGAGAGGGCCGTTTAAAATAGAACCATTCTAGAAAATCTGGCAGACCCATTATTAGACTTAGGCAGAAGTGACCATCCAAAAACACCTAAAGCTAATAGTGTCATTTACTTCATTTGCTTTCACTTCATCATCATTCTTTGGTCTCATCTATTTTTTCGAAAACAAATTATATATTTACTGGGATTGCTTTCTTTGACATCATGATTTTGTCCTTATTTTAAAAAAAACTTATATGAGGTTATAATTATGACTCTTGATATAAGGAAGAAAATGTCTGACACTTTTATTTCTCTGAGTCTGATTTGGGCCATTTTAGGTTGTGGAGATGTTGGAGGTTCCTAATAAACCCACACAGCTGTCATACAAGTACTACTTCCTATCTGTGAACGCAACAGATCGAGAAGACAGCCCTATCATGGCACTGCTGCTGCAGCAGTTCAAGGAAGACGTCCAAGACTTGATTTTTCATGCAAAATCTGGGAAACAGACCAGAACCGGTACCAAGCACAAGGTATGATCCCATATGAAAATGAGCACAGAATTTGTGTGTATTAACTTTGTGTATATTCACTTATTTTTAACATAGGAAGAAATTAGATAATAGTTTTTAAGAGCCTAGGCAACAGTAAGACTTAAGTAAAAATTGTCCAAATTTTCTTGAAAATACTTCTCTTTTAATAATTATGCATCATCTTCTACAAGAGAACTTGTTAAACATACAGTATTTACTACTCAATTATGTGTTTTGGTCAATATTTGCTCAATAAACATTTGTGGAATGTAACATTTGTTTTAGTAAACTCTGAGCTTAATCTCAGTAGTTTAACTGCCTTAATGAGTTGTTTCACATGTACTTTTTAACCTACTTATATTCTTAAATTCTAGTTGTCTGATGATCCATGTCCAGTAGAATCCAAGAAAACCAAACGATCGGGAGAAATGTGTGCCTTCAATAAAGTTCTAGCTCACTTTGTTGCCATGTGTGACACAAATATGCCATTTGTAGGACTTCGATTGGAGGTAAATTTTTGGAACAATTCTGGATACCCTAAATGAAAGAGTAATTTTTTAAATATGTTGATAAAATTACATGGATTCCACTGGGAGAACCAGAATGGTTGTGATCCTATTTGTTTTGCAATGGGTAGGGTTGCAATAATAGCATCTCATGGTATGCATGTAAAACATGACTTAAACTATTTCATCTCTCTGATTGCAGATTTTGGGCCTTTTGCTCTTGTGGAAATAGAAAGTAAAGTCTTCCCAGTTTAAAAAAATGGACAGCTTTTAAGAATTAACATCTTTCTTTTATACTTTTTAGTAGGAGCATTGTTTAAGTCCATCAGTGACGGTTAGTTGATAAAGATGTGGCTTATTTTTGAATTGGTGAAACTATACATATTGCTTATCACTAATATAATTGGGCACCTTTCTGAGACGCAGATCAGAAAGAATATTAAACTAAACTTTTGCTTTTGTCACATGGTGTATGCAGAATTAGTGTCTTTTAAGAATATACAGTTGTGTTTTAACACAATAACTAAGAAAATGACATGAAGGCTATGTTAACCAGTTGGATGAAAGTATTTCAAATTGTATATAGAAACAGTATACTGTACCCCATGATAGTATTAATGTATACTGCTATGATTTAAAAAAAAAAATAAAAGTAAGAATGGGGCTGGGGAAAAAAAAAAAGAATATACAGTTGTAATATCCATTGTGATCCCCAAACATGAAAGAGAGGTAATAGAACATGTATTTTTTTATATTTGCAAAAAGGGGGTTGGCGCCAAGGATTGACAGTCCTTTAAAAAGTGATACGGTAGGCCAGGTGCAGTGGCTGATGCCTGTAATCCTAGCATTCTGGGTGGCCCGGGAGGGTGAGTTGCCTGAGCTTACGGGTTCGAGACCAGCCCAAGCAAGAGCGAGACCCTGTCTCTAGAAAATAGCCAGGCATTATAGTGGGCACCTGTAGTCCAGCTACTCCAGAGGCTGAGGCAAGAAAATCGCTTGAGCCCAAGAGTGTGAGATTTCTGTGAGCTATGACACGATGGCACTCTACCAAGGGCAACATAGTAAGACTCTGTCTCAAAAAAAAAAAAAAGTGATATAGTATAACTCTAATTATTTCCCTCTAGTTTAACATTTTGCTTTTTGTAAGAATCCCCTCCTCTGTAAGTTAATATAAATGTAGAATAGACCTGGAAATGTGGAAATGGACTTTTTCTGTTGGGCTAATGATGATGTGGCCTTGGGAAAACTTGTTGAAAATAGCCTTCATGCTTTAGAACAGGGGTTGGCAAACTTTTTCTATAAAGGGCCAGATAGTATATGCTTTAGATTTTGTGGGTCATCTGGTTTCTGTTATAATTACTCAAATCTGCTATTGTAGTGTCAACCAGTTGATATTTAAACAAATGAGCATAGTTATGTTATAGTAAGTTTTATTTACAAAAACGAACAATGGGCTAGATTTGGCCTATGAGCCATTATTTGCTGACCCTTGCTTTAGAGAGTTTTGGGATCTGGGATCTGCAAGCAGAGGGTAAGGTATGAAATTAAGAAGAGCACATAGAGAAACACAGCTTCAAAAACAGGTACCTAAAGTAACTATTCATGTCCTTAATGTCCCAGCTCCTAGAACTGTGAGCTTGATGAATACCCTTTTGTCTGGGTACTGGCCATAACTCCCAAACTATACAGAATGTGTCCATGTTTCCCATGCACTTGACAGTATTCTTAGACTGCTTCATTGTATCATTTGGATTGATTATATGAATGTCATTTAGTTACTACCTTTGCAATAGGAAAAGTGGACAGATAACATCTTGCCAGGGCAGTGCAGTGCATTTGTCTTCTCTAAAAATGTGTCTTTGTAGGCCCATATAGGCTAAGGACTGTAGACGTGTTTTCTCTCTATCCCTTTTCTCTATATTCCTTTATCTGTTATGCACATAGGATACATTAAGAACATTCGATAGTATGTTATTGAACTCAGATCAACCTCTTCAAACCTTATGTACTTTTTCTTCTCTCAGTAAAAATTCTAGCTATGTTAAAAGACAAAAGAAAGCATATTTTCTCCTTAAAGTAATTTATGTCAAGATGTGAATATCTAAATCTGTTCTTACCAGGGATGTTTATATCTCTGATTGATAGCATAGTGGCAACATTTTTGAGTAGTCGCACACTTCCTTTTGAATCTGAATCTTTGGTGCCTATTTGGTCAACAACTATTTTTCTAAACCTCTGCCTTTCCTAGGCCCAAAGAACAGGGCTCACTCAAATACTTAGAGTTTCATTAAATCTTTTCCAGAACAAGATGGGTATAAACATCATAGAAGATCTGGGAATATCTGCCAGAGGCAAACATTTCTGGTAGATGAGATGACTTTCTGGCATACCTTAATAACTTATGGATACATGGAAAGGGTTTTAGACATATCCTTATTTTTTAGTTGCCTGATTGACTCTAGTTTACTTTTGAGTCACTGCAAAAACTAGATCAGTCTTAGGAGTTTTGAATATTTGCCACCTGTGGAAGTATTTTTTTAAAGTAGATACTCTGAGATAGCTTTAAGTTTCACTGGACTTAATCTAATCATGGATGACACTCATGCCTTTTATGTTGTAACTTTGAGAAAGAAAGGCCCTAGAACAAGTGCCATGAGAACAGAGTGTAGTGCTTGGAAAAGGTAATTTCCTTTGTAAAATTGGTGGTCTGATATAATTGTTTTTCTCTTTAGTTGTCCAATCTGGAGATTCCCCATCAAGGAGTACAAGTGGAAGGTGATGGCTTCAGCCATGCAATTCGCTTATTAAAGTAAGTCCCTCTTGTGTGTCCCACTTGGTGCCAGACATTGTAGTCAAACTGCCAAACCCCTTTCTCTCTTTCCATGAGACATCATAAAACAAAGTTCAGAATCTGTGGGTGTCATGAATTTCTGCATAGAACTAATAAAGTCTGGGGAAAGATTACCTTTAATCTCTTTGTTCTGCATTTCCTTCATTCAGAAGGTATCAGTTAAGCGTCACTGTTTGTCAGACTTAAGTTCTGATAGAGCCTTTTAGTGTGCGGTGGTTTCATAAAGCAAAGGCATGTGGGCTAGTTCAGCAGTCAGGAAGGGTATCTTTGAGTAAGTACCAGCTGTACTTGGACTGAAGGAGAGGTGAGAAATAGCCAGGGGGAGTGGGAGAACCTAATGAGGGATTAATTGCTAATGTGAAGACTTGGAGAGAAAAGAGAGGTCTGTGTCCTGGAGATAAAAGGACTTCTGCATGGCAGGAGGTAGGAGACATAAGGCTGGAAGTGTAAGCAGAAAATGTCAGATCCTTTAGGCCAGGGTATCCAACCTATGGCCCAAGGGGCTGCATCCTGATTTTGTGAGGACTTTTTTTGCTTATCTGTGGTGTTGGATAGGAAAGGATACAGGGCCCTTTTTGTTGTAGTCAGCTTTCCTTAATATTTGTGTATTTAATGTGGGTGGCCCAAGACAATTCTTATTCTTCCATTATGTGGCAGAGGGTTAAAATGTTGGACATCCCTGCTTTAGGCCTCTGTAAGTGTCCTTAAGCAATTTAGATTTTATCCTAATGGCATTGAGAAGTCATCACATGATTTTAAGCAGAAATTGACATCACGGAATTGGTGTTTTTGCAGCTCAAGTTGATAGCAATATGGAGAATAAATTAAAGGGAAACAAGATGGAGTAGCAAAATTCTGAAATGGTTCACTCCAAAAGTGTTGGTAGCTTGATTAGAGTAGGTTCCATAAGGACTTAGGTGATAAAAGATTCATGAGTTGTGATCATGTTGGTATTGGAGATGAAAAAGAGGGGGAAGGTGGCAAAGATGATTCTTAGTTTTATCTTAGGCAAATGATGGGTGGTGGTGGTGTTTTCTGAAATAAGGAACACTGAATATGAGTTTGAAAGGACTTTTTAAAGTTTGAGGTCCCTAGATGCCTTCTGTTTCAGGCAGGGATGTATCTCAAGCTCAAGTAATAGGTCTGGACAGGAGAAGTAGACATTCATCACCATGGTGATAGTACTTGAGCTGGGATAGTAAATTAGATCACCAGGAAAGAATATAAAAAGGAGATGGGCAAAGGGATTGGTTCTAAATGGACAGAGGACAAGGAGCCAAAGGATTCTTAGAAGTAAAGCTAATGTTGTACATGTGCTTTATAAAGTGATCCAGTATGGACTTGGAAAGCTGGGGTACCTTTGGATCCAGAAAACAAGGGTTTGAGGGAAAGGGGGACATTTTATTGTTTTTTAGGTGTCATTTAACAATATAAATTACATAAGCAATTTTTAGTTATTGAATTCCTCTGTCTGCCATAACATAGCAACTCTGCCATTTAAGCAGTAGGGCTTTATCTTTTGTTACATGAAGACGAAAAGGGCTGGCAGTTGGTGTGCACATAAGCCATGTGATATTAGTGCTGACTTTCAATACAGAAGTATTGAAGAATTAGAATATCTCCTATAGGTCGGGCACAGTGGCTCACACCTGTAATCTTAGCACTTGGGAGTCCAAGGCAGGTGAATTGCCTGAGCTCACAGGTTCAAGACCAGCCTGAGTCAGAGTGAGACCTTGTCTCTAAAAATAGTCAGGCGTTGTGGCAGGTACCTGTAGTCCTAGCTACTTGGGAGGCTGAGGCAAGAGAATCATTTGAGCCCAAGAGTTTGAGGTTGCTGTGAGCTCTGACACCATGGCACTCTACTGAGGGCAACAAAGTGAGACTCTGTCTCAAAAAAAAGAAAAATAGAATAGCTCTTCTTTCTGGTGGGGAAGAGGGAGAGAGAGAGAGAGGATCTTGTGATGAAAATCTGTAAAAAAAAAAAATGCAATAGTTTTAATTGCATTTAGTTTTGAATTGCTTTACCTAAAATACAGATTTTCTTTTTCTACTCCTCTTGGTACCTACAGATAAATCACTGAGGTTAACATTTGTGCTCCATCCTCTTAGCTATATTTTTCATGGTTTGCAAGACTTTTTAAGTATCTTGTTCTCAGCATTTTTATAAGAGAAATTCCAGAGTTTCTGTTCTTCTGAACTCAAGAAAACTCATAAAGATTATTACCTGGCAGCTCGGCACCTGTGGCTCAAGTGGCTAAGGCGCCAGCCACATACACCTAAAGGTGGCGGGTTCGAATCCAGCCCAGGCCCGCCAAACAACAATGACGGCTACAACCAAAAAAATAGCCGGGTGTTGTGGCGGGCGCCTGTGGTCCCAGCTACTTGGGAGGCTGAGGCAGGAGACTTGCTTGAGCCCAGGAGTTGGAGGTTGCTGTGAGCGTGATGCCGTGGCACTCTACCCAGAGGGACAGCTTGAGGCTCTGTCTCCAGAAAAAGAAAAAATAAATTTAAAAAAAAGATTATTACCTGGCAAAAAAGTACTTCATGTTTTTTAGCCACACTTTATAATAATTATTAAAGGAAGTCTTTAGAATATTTCCTTGATGAGGAGGAGCAAGATGGCGGCCAAGTAACAGCTTCCTTGCAACTGGGCATGGTGAGTCTGGGGAGAGAAGACTCCAGGCATCTCTGGCTGGTGGGATCTTCCCAGAAACATCCCTTTGGGGACATAGGGAGTCAGTGTGAGACTTCTGGACCCCGTGAGGAGGACAAAAGCAGTGGAGAACTGGCAAGTGGTTGCGTATGTTCATTCTGTCTAATCCTGCCGGCAGCTATAAGTTCAGCAGCAGTGAGATTGCAAACTAGAAAGGCCTTCCCTGTGAGCTGTTTTGGTTTTTTTGGGACTCAGTTGAACTACCTTGGGAGAACGTGGGCAAGTGTGTGCGGAGGACTTTGGGTGTTTTCTAGGGCCCCAGACTGAGCCACTGAGCCAGATGGAACTAATAGTGTTTGGCTGTGGGCCGCTCAGAGCCATTGTGGGAGAACTGCCCCAGCAAGCTCTGCCCTCAGGGTCGCAGAGCAAGGATAGGGCAGGAGCAAGTAATCTAGTGACTGAGCAGCCTAAAGGTGGGGACTGAGATGCCTTACAGCCTTAGCCCTCAGGGGCATAGAGTAAGACTGTTTTTGGCACACTGGGTAAGTGGATAGCCACTTCAGGAGTGATCCCAGCAACAAGTGCTTTCCCGGGAAAGTTTCTGCTTAGCCAAGGTTAGCAGTTTAAAGTGCCTTTTAAGTGGACTGAGGTGAGATTTAGGCTCTCCACCCTGAGTGGTTTGAGAAATCAGCAGAGGCCTCCCGTCTCCATCTCATACACCCATATCAGCATTGTGATTAACATCTCATACCCTAGAAGAAGATCACCTGTTGCCCAGAAAATATCCTGCAATATATATACTGCTTTGTTTTTGTTTTTGTTTTGTTTTTGTTTTTTTCTTAATTTCAACATTTTCCCTATAGATTTTTCTTTTCTTTTTTTCTTTCTTTTCTTCATTTTCCTAGTTTAAGTATAATTTTCCATTGTTGCCTTCTTTAACAATTACAACTTCATTTTTGCTAGTGTTTCTACCCCTGTTATTTAGTTTTTCCCCCAGTTTTATCCTGTAAAGTTTTCTGTTTGCTTGTTTTGGTTTGATTTATAGCATTTTTGTCTTTCTTCTCTACTTGGTGGCGGTGGGGCACTGCGTCCAAACAGGCTAGCAAAGAGCTACTGACCTCAAGGGAACCACCCAATGCAGCATCCCAGAGGTTGGGGGTTTTTAAGGTTGGGTCAAAGTACCCTACTGTACACCTGTATTGTTCCTGTCTCCCTCTTTCTGTGCTTCTCTTCTTTTTGTCAATATTCCCTTTTACCCATCCCCTCTCCTTTCTCTCTCTTTCTTCTTCTTTTTTTTTTTTTTTTGCTGCTGCTGTGTCACTTGCAGTTAAAAGGGCCACCCACGGAGAGGGCAAGCAGCCTCAGTTATATGCAAACCTGTGCTCTGGCACTGCAGCCTGACCCCTGGTGCCACAAGGAAGCACTGTGGGGGCTCAAAGGCAACGCATTGCCAATGACTCATACCCACACCAGCATTGGGTTCAAACCGTTTTATTGAAGGGAACTGGGGGCAGGGAACAAAGAAGTGAGTGGGATGATAAGATCCAACGTCTTTGGCCAGGCCAGGCCATGACCTCATTAGCTTTGCAACCATGCCTCTCTCTTTTTTTTTCTTTCTTTTCTCCCTTATTGCTCTTCAGTCTTCTCATCCTTCTGTTCCTGTACCAAAAGGACTCATCTAGTCCAGAGGCATGGCATCCTTCTGTTCCTGTACCAAAAGGACTCACCTAGTCCAGAGGCACGGCAACTTATAGAGCAAGAGGAAGTGGCTTGGCACCTGTGGCTCAAGTGGCTAAGGCGCCAGCCACATACACCTAAGGTGGCGGGTTTGAATCCAGCCCCCAGACCCATGAAACAACAATGACGGCTGCAACCAAAAAATAGCCGGGCATTGTGGCAGGCACCTGTGGTCCCAGCTACTTGGGAGGCTGAGGCGGTAGACTCGCTTGAGCCCAGGAGTTGGAGGTTGCTGTGAGCTGAAATGCCATGGCACTCTACCCAGGGGGATAGTTTGAGGCTCTGTCTCAAAAAAAAAAAAAAAAAAGAGCAAGAGGAAGTGAAAGGAAAATTAGGGCAAGGAAACAGATAAAAGAAATGACTTATGAGGAAGAATCAGCAGAAAACTCCTGGCAACATGAAAAACCAGTCCAGAACAACCCCCCCAAGGGGCTATCTCTGTAGCTACTGCAGAGGATTCTACCTATAAAGAAATGTTAGAAATGACAGAAAGGGAATTTAGAATACAGATGATGAAAACAATGAAGGAAATGATGGAAACAATGAAGGAAACTGCTGATAAAGTGGAAAATAACCAAAAGGAAATCCAAAAACAGAATCAAATAAGAGATGAACAATATGAAGAATATAGAAAGGAACTGAAGAAGTAATTAGGGAACTTAAAGATGCAATAGAAAGTATCAACAACAGATTAGACCATGCAGAAGAAAGAATCTTGGAGGTAGAGGACAAAGCTTTTGAGATAACTCAGATAGTTAAAGAAGCAGAAAAGAAGACAGAGAAAGCAGAACGTTCACTGACAGAATTATGGGACTTTATGAAGCGTTCAAAAATATGAGTTATAGGCATCCCATAAGGGGAAGAAGAATGCTCCAGGGGAGTGGAAGCCATACTAGAGAATATTATAAGTGAAAATTTCCCAAATATCATCAAAGATCCCAACACACTCCTTTCAGAGGGATACTGCACCCCAGGTTGCCTCAACTCTAACCGAGCTTCTCCAAGACACATTGTGATGAACCTGTCTAAAGTCAAGACAAAAGAAAAGATTCTTCAAGCTGCCAGTTGACCTACAGGGGCAAATCCATTAGGGTGACTGCAGACTTCTCTAATGAAACTTTTCAAGCAAGAAAACAATGGTCATCTACCATTAATCTACGTAAACAGAACAATTTCCAGCCCAGAATTCTATATCCTGCTAAGCTAAGCTTTAAACTTGACAGAGCAATCAAATCATTTACTGATATATAAACACTGAGGAAATTCACCTCAACAAGACCAGCTCTACAGGAAATACTTCAACTTGTTCTATACATTGACCATCGCAATGGATCAACAGCAAAGTAAGCTCTCAGAAATTAAAGGACAGAACCTAACCTTCACACTGATGCAAAAGATAAAACTAAGCAATGGACTCTTACAAAATAAGATGAATAGAACACTACCACACTTATCAATTATCTCAATAAATGTTAATGGCTTGAATTCCCCACTGAAAAGGCATGTGTTGGCTGACTGGATTAAAAAACACAAGCCAACAACTAAGAAAATGACATGAAGGCTATGTTAATCAGTTGGATGAAAGTATTTCAAATTGTATATAGAAATAACACATTGTACCCCATGTTAGTATTAATGTACACAGCTATGATTTAATAAAAAAAAAAAAACCCACAAGCCATCCATTTGCTGTCTGCAGGAAACACACCTAGCTTCAAAAGACGAATTAAAACTCCGAGTTAAGGGTTGGAAGACAATTTTTCAGGCAAACGGAATTCAGAAGAAAAGAAGAGTTGCAATCTTATTTTCAGATGCATGTGGATTTAAAGCAACTAAAGTTAAAAAAACAAAAATTGTCACTTTATATTGGTCAAGGGAAAAATACAACAAGAAGACGTTTCAATTCTAAATATCTGTGCACCCAACTTAAATGCTCCCAGGTTCTTGAAACAGACCTTACTCTGTCTAAGCAATATGATATCCTATAATGCCATAATAACAGGGGACTTTAATAACACTCCTCTTTCAGAGCTGGACAGATCCTCTAAACAGAAATTAAACAAAGATATAAGGGACTTAAATGAGACCCTAGAACAACTGTGCTTGATAGACGCATATAGAACCCTCCATCCCAAAGATAAAGAATATACATTCTCATTGCCCCATGGAACGTTCCCCAAAATTGATCATATCCTAGGACAGAAAACAAACCTCAAAAGAATTGAAATTTTACCTTGTATTTTCTCAGACCATAAGGCACTAAAGGTGGAACTCAACTCCAACAAAAACTTCAACCCCACACAAAGGCATGGAAATTAAACAACCTTCTGTTGAGTGACAGTTGGGTGCAGGAAGAAATAAAAGAGGAAATCATTAACTTCCTTGAGCAGGACAACAATGAAGACACAAGCTACCCCCAAACCAGTGGGATACTGGTACTGCAAAAGCAGTTTTGAGAGGAAAATTTATCGCTTTAGATGCCTACATTAGAAGGCATGAAAGGAAATTTTATTGCTTTAGATGCCTACATTGAAAACAGAAAGAGAGCGCATCAACAAACTCACAAACCATCTTATGGAATTAGAAAAAGAAAAACAATCTAAGCCTAAACCCAGCAGAAGAAAAGAAATATCCAAAATTAAATCTGAGATCAATGAAATTGAAAACAAAAGAATCATTCAGAAAATTAATGAAACAAGGAGTTGGTTTTTTGAAAAAATAA
>NW_003852553.1:3314311-3316038 GCF_000181295.1 Otolemur garnettii | reverse complement strand
AAGGAAATGGATCAATATTTGGAATCACACCCTCTCCCTAGACTTAGCCGGGAAGAAATAGAGCTCCTGAACAGACCAATTTCAAGCACTGAGATTAAAGAAATGATAACAAATCTTGCAACAAAAAAATGCCCTGGTCTGGATGGCTTCACACCAGAATTCTGTCAAACCTTAAAGGAAGAGCTTATTCCTGTACTGCAGAAATTATTCCAAAAAATTGAGGAGGAAGGACTCTTCCCCGACATGTTCTATGAAGCAAACATCACCTGATACCAAAACCAGGAAAAGACCCAACTAAAAAGGAGAACTTCAGACCAATTTCACTAATGAATATAGATGCAAAAATACTCAACAAAATCCTAGCCAATAGATTACAGCTTATCATTAAAAAAGTCATACATCATGATGAAGTAGGTTTCATCCCAGGGATGCAAGGCTGGTTTAATGCAAGTCTATAAACGTTATCTGCCGGATTAACAGAAGTAAAAACAAAGACCATATGATCCTCTCAATAGATGCAGAAAAAGCATTCGATAAAATCCAGCATCCTTTTCTAATTAGAACACTGAAGAGTATAGGCATATATGGCACATTTCTGAAACTAATCAAAGCTATCTATGACAAACCCACAGCTAATATTTTACTGAATGGAATAAAACTGAAAGCTTTTCCTCTTAGAACTAGAAGCAGACAATGTTGTCTTCTGTCACCATTACTACTCAATGTAGTGCTGGAAGTTCTAGCCAATACAGTTAGTCAAGACAAGGAAATAAAGGGCATCGAAATGAGAGCAGAGAAGGTCAAACTCTCCCTTTTTGCTGACAATATGATCTTATACTTAGAGAACCCCAAAGACTCAACCACAAGACTCCTGGAAGTCATCAAAAAATACAGTAATAGGATATAAAAAATACAGTCTCAGTATATAAAATCAGTGTCCACAAGTCAGTAGCCTTTGTATATGCCAATAACAGCCAAGATGAGAGGCTAATTAAGGACACAACTCCCTTCACCATAGCTTCAAAGAAAATGAAATACCTAGGAATATACCCTAACAAAGGAGGTGAAGGACCTCTATAATGAAAATTATGAAACCCTAAGAAAGGAAATAGCAGAGGATATTAACAAATGGAAGAACATACCATGCTCATGGTTGAGAAGAATCAACATTGTTAAAATGTCTATACTTCCCAAAGCAATCTACCTATTCATTGCCATCTCTATTAAGATGCCAATATTGTACTTCCAAGATTTGGAAAAAATGATTCTGCATTTTGTATGGAACCAGAAAAAACCCTATATAGCTAAGGCAGTTCTTAGTAATAAAAACAAACTGGAGGCATCACTATACCAGATTTTAGGCTGTACTACAAAGCCATAGTGGTTAAGACAGCATGGTACTGGCACAAAAATAGAGACATAGACATTTGGAATCGAATAGAAAACCAGGAAATGAAACTAACATCTTACAACCACCTAATCTTCGATAAACCAAACAAGAACATACCTTGGGGGAAAGACTCCCTATTCAATAAATGGTGCTGGGAGAACTGGATATCCACACGTAAAAGGCTGAAATGGGACCCACACCTTTCTCTACTCACAAAAATTGATTCAAGATGGATAAAGGACTTAAATTTAAGGCATGAAACAATAAAAATTCTCAAAGAAAGCATAGGAAAAACACTGGAAGATATCAGCCTGGGGAAAGAGTTCATGAGGGCTCG
>NW_003852553.1:3309484-3313803 GCF_000181295.1 Otolemur garnettii | reverse complement strand
TAGAACCTTCTCTAAAGAAGACAGACGAATGGCTAACAAACATGAAAAAATGTTCATCATCCCTAATTATTAGAGAAATGCAAATCAGAACCACCCTGAGATACCATCTAACCCCAGTGTGAAAGGCCCACATCACAAAATCTCAAAACTACAGATACTGGTGTGGATGTGGAGAGAAGGGAACACTTTTACACTGCTAGTGGGACTACAAACTAATACAACCTTTTTGGAAGAAGGTATGGAGAACCCTCAAAGAACTCAAGCTAGACCTTTCATTTGATCCTGCAATCCCATTACTGGGCATCTACTCAGAAGGGAAAAAATCCGTTTATCATAAGGACACAAGACTGTTTATTGCAGATCAATTTACAATCACCAAAATGTGGAAACAGCCTAAATGCCCACCAACCCTGGAATGGATTAACAAGCTGTGGTATATGTACACCATGGACTGACTATTCAGCCATTTAAAAAAATGGAGACTTTACAGCCTTTGTATTAACCTGGATGGAGGTGGAACACATTATTCTTAGTAAAGCATCACAAGAATGGAGAAGCATG
Source organism: Otolemur garnettii (assembly GCF_000181295.1). Lineage (NCBI taxonomy): Eukaryota > Metazoa > Chordata > Mammalia > Primates > Galagidae > Otolemur > Otolemur garnettii. The sequence goes on along the minus strand of NW_003852553.1, from coordinate 3,313,242 downwards.
AATCCTATGTACTCAATTTTGATATGAGGACAATTAATGACAATGACACAGTGGGGGTGGGGGAAGGGGAAAGCAGAGAGAGAAAAACAGAGGGAGGGGTGGGGAAAGGAAGAGCATTCAGAGAGAAGGAGGAAGGGGGTGGGGTTTTGGTGTGTGCCACATGTTTTGGGGTCAAGACAGGATTATAAGAGGGTTTTTACATAACAAACGCAATCAGTGTAACCTGGTTTCTGGTACCCTAAATGAATCCCTAATAATAAAAAAAAAAGAAAAGAAAAAAAGGGAAATCTTTAATCCTGTTTTTTTTAAATAAAAAATTTAAAACTTAAAATATATAGGACAGGTGGAGTGGCTCACTCCTGTAATCCTACCACATTGGGAGACCTAGGCGTGTGAATTGATTGAGTTCAGCAGTGCAAGACCAGACTGAGCAAGAGCAAGACCCCGTCTCTACTGAAAAATAGAAAAGCTAGGTGAGTGTTGTGGTGGGCTCCTGTAGTCCCAGCTACTTGGAAGGTTGAGGCAAGAGGATCACTTGAGCCCAAGAGTTTGGGGTTGCTGTGAGCTTTGACGCCATGGTACTCTACCCAGGGTGACAGAGTGAGACTCTGTCTCAAATATTCCCCCTCCCTCACACACACAAAATAATATAGACATTAAAGATATTTGTCAAAAAATACTGTCCATTATTGGGGTAGGCTATAGAAGTGAAGAAGGAAAATGTAAGTAATAATGGGATTTTATTAAATTAAAATCCTACATAGGTCTACTTAGTATGTGATTACACTAATGCATTTAATTTTCAGAAACACTTTAAGCTTTTAGTCCTAGATAAATAGGAGTATGAGTTGATACGTCAGATCTTTAAAATTGGCAGATTTTCCTCCTCTATGCTGAAAATGTTTTGTTCTCGTTCAACTTTATCTCCTTGAAAATCTGGTAAATAGGCCTCCTTGGTGCATCTCTGAAATCATAGTATCAGATATATCATAGTAAATGCCTGCAGTTGTTGTGGTTCATGGACTTGTTGCCTTGTGCAGATTTGAAAAGAATCTTGAGGTGGGTATGGTGGCTCACGCCTGTAATTGTAGTACTTTGGAGGCTGAGGCGGATGGATTGCCTGAGTTCACAGGTTGGAGACCAGCCTGAGCCAGAGTGAGACAATCTCTAAAAATAGCTGGGCATTGTGGTGGGTGCCTGTAGTCCCAGCTACTCAGGAGGCTGAGGCAAGAGAATGGCTTGAGCCCAAGAGTTTGAGGTTGCTATGAGCCATGACGCCATGGCACTCTACCAAGGGCAACAAAGTGAGACTCAGTCTCAAAAGAAAAAAAAAGAATCTTGATCCTATAATATAAATGAGGCTTGGGACACAAGTTTCAAGAACAGCATGCTCATAGTGCCTAGGGATTTTTTGTTTGTTTGTTTTTGTGAGACAGGGTCTCACTATGTTCTTGGTAGAGTGCTGTGGCATCACAATTCACAGCAACCTCAAACTCTTGGGCTTAAGCGATTCTCTTGCCTTGGCCTCCCATGTAGCTGGGAGTATAGGTACCTGTCACAATGCCTGTCTGTTTTGTTGTTGTTGTTGCAGTTGTCATTGTTGTTTTAGCTGGCCTGCGCCGGGTTTGAACCCACTAGCCTTGGTGCATGTGGCTGGCGCCCTACCCACTGAGGTATGGGCACTGTCCATAGTGCCTAGGTTTAAGCTCTCCAGCAAACTTCCTACCTTCTTCTGAACTCACATTACAGTAGCAGGGCAGTGGTACTGGTTCTTTGACCAGACCCACAGGTTTTTCTTTATTTCCTCCATTGTGTTTCTTTGCTGCCTGTGCCTGTAAAGATAATGCATAGGCACAGCTCTTTTATGCAAGTTGTGTAACTGAGTTTGTCCTACATAGGGCAAAACCCTCTTCACTTTCTTTTTAAGCATCCATGTGCTTCTTTCTACTAGCATTTTTAGTGACCTCCCTCTTTTGCACTGTAGAGTGGTAATATGGTTAATCATGTTTATAATACCCCTCAGAACAAAGCTGACACATCTGCCCTAGAAGGCCATAGCCTAGTTCCTCAGTTTCTTCAATTCTTAGAAAAGTACAGGAGAAAAAACAGTGAGGAGTGTCTGTTAAGATAGACAAATTTTTGAAATAATAGACATTTTCAGATAAGGTTAATCCATTGTGCAGAATTCAGGCGTCCTCAAACTATGGCCTGCTGGCCACATGCGGCCCGCCGAGGACATTTATCTGGCCTGCTAGGTGTTTTTGCCGCTGCTGCCTGTCCTGCTTAGCAACCGACTCATCCCGGGGCCCGCAGTCTGGCCCTCCAACATCTGAGGGACAGTGAACTGGCCCCCTGTTTAAAAAGTTTGAGGACTCCTAGTCCAGATAGCAGTATCTCCTTCTGTTCTTAAGTTTTGGCTAATATAATACTATTTTGAAGTAGTAGTATTTCACAGTATTTTAAGATTGTAATAATTTTGTAATAATTTTATCAGATTTCCGTTTGGGGAACCTGACTTTTTAAAGGATTAAAGTTAGAGTTTATTTTTTTCTCTTTGTTACATTGTTATATTCATAATCTTAAAAGCAAGTAAGTATTTTACTGGTTCCTGGAAGTAGAACCAATTATATCTGTATCATGGATTAAAAAAGTGACATAGAAGGCACTTTTAGTGTTCCCCTGTGCCTGAGAGCATAAATTAAAAGGATACATACATAGGCGGCACCTGTGGCTCAGTAGGTAGGGTGATAGCCACATATATCTTGACTGGTGGGTTCGAACCCAGCCCGAGCCAGCTAAAACAACAATGACAACTGCAACAAAAAAGTAGCCAGGCGTTGTGGCAGGCACCTGTAGTCCCAGCTACTCGGGAGCCTGAGGCAAGAAAATTGCTTAAGCCCAAGAGTTTGAGGTTGCTGTGAGCTGTGAAGCGACAGCACTCTACCTAGGACGACATAGTAAGACTCTGCCTCAAAAAAAAAGGATACATACATAAATAACTTTTCACTTGGAAACATGCTGGCTTCTGTGGGTTCATTTTCTAACTATAGATGGATTTCATGAAAAACCTGTTTTATTGAAATGGAAGATAAATGTACTATGTTTGTATTTTCTTTTTTCTTTAGACAGAGTCTCACTATGTCTCCCTCAGTAGAGTGCTGTGGAGTCACAGCTCACAGCAACATCAAGCTCTTGGGCTTAAGCAATTCTCTTGCCTCAGCCTCCTGAGTAGCTGGGACTACAGGCGCCCACCACAATGCCTGGCTATTTTTGGGTTGCAGTTGTCATTGTTTAGCAGGCCCTGGTTGGGCTCCAACCCACCAGTTTTGATATTTGTGGCTGGCGCCCTACTTGCTAAGCTATGGGCACTGAGCCTACATTTGTATTTTCAAACTTGAGATTTAAAAATCTGTCTAAATTGACTGCTTTCTTACTCTTATGGAGATGGCTATGTTGTAAGGGGTAAGGTCAGGCCAACTCCTCAGTACACTTGTCAAGTAGAAGAACATGTGCAATTTCAATAATAACTGCCCAAAACACAGTTGGACAAAATCTTGCTGGTAGTGGTAAAAGATGTAGTATGAAACATTAACTTTTTTTTTTTTTTTTTTGAGACAGTCTCTAGCTAGAGTGCTGTGGTGTCATCACAGCTCATAGCACCTTCAAACTTTTGGGTTCAGGCAATCCTCATGCTTTTGCTTTCCCAGTAGCTGGGACTATGGGCACCCACCACAACAACCGGCCTTTTTTTTTTTTTT
>NW_003852553.1:3302463-3309232 GCF_000181295.1 Otolemur garnettii | reverse complement strand
GGCGCCGAGCCTTTTTTTTTTTTTTCTATTTTTAGTAGAGATAGGGTCTCACTCTTGCTGAGACTGGTCCCTGAACTCAGGACCTCAAGCAATCCACCCGTCTCAGCCTCCCAAAGTGCTGATTACAGGATTACAGGCATAAGCCACTGTGTCTGGCCTGAAAGATTAACTTTTGAGAAACTTTTAAAGCCTTGTATTGAAGAGGAGCCAAAAGAAGTTTTAATTAATTGAGAGAATACCAATATTATATTCTATTTCTATGCAACCTTTAGAGCTTCCTTCCTTCCTTCCTTCCTACAAATTTCATTTTTTATCACATGCAATCTCTGTCTCTTTACTATCTTAAGTTGTTTATTCTAGGTCAGTGGTTCTCAACCTTTGGGCACTTTTGCCCTCCTGGGGACATTTGGCAATATCTGTTGATATTTTTCATCATCATTAACTGAGAAGAGGGTATAGAAGTAAAGGTACTGGCATCTAGTAAGTAAAGGTCAAGGCTGCATATGACAGTCCCCCACAGCAAAGAATTAATCAGCCCCAAATGTCAGTATTGCCCAGATTGAGAAGCTGTGTTCCAGGTGTTATATTCAGAATTAGAGGACTGACCCAAGATTTTATGTTTCCAATTATTTTTGTTGATTTTTTGCCTTGGTATAGGTAATCATTATACCAAATTTGAGAATTAACCACCTTCCTTATGAATTATGGGTTAATGTGTTATTAAATATCTCATTTTATCCATTGAAATAAATCATTATGCCTCTCCCTCCCATCTGGGCCCACACTGCTGCCTTGTCCTAGGACAGAGGCTTTTGGACCCTCAGACCCCAACCCCACTCAGCCAAGTGTCTTTCTGTGTCTTGAGGGGGTAAGGGGACAGACAACGTGTGGTTCGATATTATTTTTAAGCTCCATGAGCGTGTGGGTCAGTGTCTGCATGAAGTGGAATAAACTGTAGCCACCGCCCCCCCAAAGAAAGAAATCATTAACAGCTAAAATAATAGTATCTTATGGTGTTTTATGACAAATGACAAGTTCTTAAAACTTTAGATGGAAAATGGATAGGTAGATATTTTTAAGACAAAGCTACTGCATTCCTCTTGGAAATGTGATATATGTGTGACAATATGTATGTTAAATGAGTTAATATGCATAAAGCTTCATCACAGTAAGGGTACCGCTAAAGAGGAGGAGGGAGGAGGCAGTGAAGAGGGGATGATAAACTAGGATTTCATCATTAACAGTTCATTCAGTCAGTGATTAAGATTTGGTTTTATTGCAAGGGAGAATTAACATATATGAATACCTGTTGTATCAGCCACCATATGCACTTTCTCTGTGTTTCATTATTTTCTAATCAGTAAACCATAAGGTAATTCTCTATTTTATGGTTAGGGAACAAATTCAGAGAAGTTAAACATGGCTGAGTCAGAATTAGAGTTCAGATCTCTGATTCCAAAGGGTTTATTTTTTGTACTATATCATTCTATCTTCAAAGATGACTTTATAAGTGTTTTGTTTCCCTCGAGGATGTTCTGAATAGATTTTGTAGAAAACCAGTATTCTTGATTTTTCATTTTATAGGATTGTAGTCTTTAAATAACAGGATTATGAATAAAGATAAAGATCACTTTGTTACAGTTCTAATCCATGTTGATGTGAATGGAAATGGATTAAATACTATTAATTACTGTGAATAGCTTTGTAAAAGGTACTACTCTAGCAGTAGAGTTTAATCTCAAGCTCTAATGTTGTACGCTGCCCATCATTGATTACATACATCATGCTTTGTTTTTCTTTGTAAAATATGCTTCATGTGCTATCTTTCCTCACCAGAATTCCTCCTTGTAAAGGTATAAGTGAAGAAACACAAAAGGCTCTGGACCGCTCTCTTCTTGATTGCACTTTCCGATTACAAGGTAGAAATAACCGCACATGGGTGGCAGAGTTAGTGTTTGCAAACTGTCCACTTAATGGCACTTCTACTAGAGAGCAAGGTGAGATGTTTCATGCATTTTGACTTTGCATATGTCTGGGGTTTTTTAGTTTTGATTACTGTTAATCTTCTCTTTTGACCCTATAGGACCGTCCCGGCATGTTTACCTGACATATGAAAATCTTTTATCCGAACCTGTTGGTGGTAGAAAAGTAGTTGAAATGTTTCTTAATGACTGGAGTAGTATTGCACGATTATATGAGTGTGTGTTGGAATTTGCACGTTCTCTACCAGGTATATGTGATAATCTTCTTTTTATTTATTTATTTTTATTTATTTTTGAGGCAGAATCTTACTATGTTGCTGTTGGTAGAGTGTTGTGGAGTCACAGCTCACAGCAACCTCAAACTCTTGGGCTTCAGCAATTCTCTTGCCTCAGCCTCCCAAATAGCTGGGACTGTAGGCGCCCACCACAACACCCAGCTATTTTTTTGTTGTAGTTGTTGTCGTTGTTTAACAGGCCTGGGCCGGGTTTGAACCCACCAGCCCCAGTGTATGTAGCCAGTGCCCTAACCACTGAGCTATGGGCACCGAGCCATAATCTTCCATTTGAATTAAAAAGAAAAAAGCCTGGTGGTTCATGTCTATAATCCTGACACTTGGGGAGACTGAGGTGGGAAGATCTTTTGAGACCAGGAGTTCAAGACTGGCCTAAGCAATACAGCAAGACCCCATCTCTATAAGAAATTTAAAAATTAGCTGGACGTGGTGATGTACGCTTGTAGTTTCAGCTACTGGGGAGACTGAGGCAGGAGGACCACTTAAGCATAGGAGTTTGAGGCCACAGTGAGCTAGGATTACATAATTACACTCTAGCCTGGGTGACAGAGTGAGACTTTGGGGAAAAAAATACCCTCTCCTTTATTAACCGAAGAAGTAAAACATGCACATTGTTAAAGATATGTTGAATGAAAATTAAATATCCCTTTCACCTCAAAGTTCAATTTTCTTTTCCCATAGATAACCACTGTTAAGTTTCTTTTTTTCCAGAAATTTTTACATGCAGATATACCATATATTATTATAATACTATTTATTTAGTGCATACCATACAATTTCATAAACTGCTTGGGTTAATTCATTTAATCCTGACATCACCCTAGAAGGTAGTATTAGCCCTCATTTTACAAATACAGAAGTCAGAAAAACCAAGAACATTGCTAAAGGTCACATAGCTGGTAAGTGGCAGAGTTGAATTTGGAACCATCTAACCACTGTGCTAGACTGCTTCAGTATATATCACTCACCCCCTTTTGTAGAAATGGAAGCATCCTATCTATTTATGCTGTTACTTTTTTTGTTTTTAAACCAAATCACTTTTCATCTAAGCATATAATATTGCCAAAATGTCCTGTTAGTCAATTTATATCTTAAAATTTTGCGTGTATGATGTTAATCTCCTTTTTGTTTCCTTTCTGTTTAGACATACCTACTCATCTAAATATTTTCTCAGAAGTTCGTGTTTATAATTACCGAAAACTTATTTTGTGTTATGGAACCACCAAGGGAAGTTCAGTAAGTATAAATTAAAATGCTCAAGTTCTTCTTATATAAATCTTCTAAATATCAGGAATTCAGGCCAGGGAGCAGTGGCTCATGCCTGTTATCTTAGCACTTTGGGAAGCCAAGGCAGGAGGATCACTTGAGGCTGGGAGTTCAGGACCAGCCTGAGCAACATAGTAAGACTCTGTCTTTACTAAAAAATAGAAAAATTAGCTAGTCATGGTAGTGCACTCCTGTAGTCCCAGCTACTAAGGAGGCTGAGGCAGGAGGATTGCTTGAGCCTAGGCATTAGAGGTCACAGTGAACTAGGCTGACACCACTGCACTCTAGCTCAGACAACAGAATGAGATCCTGTCTCCAAAAAAAAAAAATCAAGACTTTGAAAAACATGAAAACTACCTTAAAATAAGTAAAGGCTCAAGTTGAAATCAGGGATCACGTGGTCATTTTTAAATGCTTTGCTGATATAAATATAGTATACTATAATACTTATAAAGTTGAAACCCCAAATAGTACTCTCTAGTGGAGTATATGATCTTGAAGATTTTTGGACAAGGGAATATACTTTGGATGCTTGTACTTTTTTCTTCACTGATTCCAAAACTGCTTGGCAGAAGGGTTATTACAAGGAAGTTTATGTATAAGTGGTTATGAACAGTATGGTATATTTTTGCTTTTGGGCATATGAATGTTATTGTTTGATCTTATCTTAATCTTGAATGTATTTCCTGTAATCTACAGTTGCTTATTTTTTTCCCCCACCCTATACGTAAAGTCCTAGAAATTTGGTATAAAAATGGAGCCAGCTGGCTTCTCTCTGGACCCTTTCACATCCAGTAATATCAGAAATTGCTTCAATGTTTTAAAATCTAATAGCAAATGCATCTGTGTTGCAGGTAGCTCATTTCCTCTTTATGACATTACTCCTTAGTTGATGTATCAAAAGTGTGACTCTTCAGTTTAGGAGAAAAATGAAAAATAAGAAACACTGATGATAATTTTTAAATAAAGTTATTTGAAACTTTCTTTAATGCCTTCTCTTTCTATTTTATTTAATAGAAGAGGGCTGACATGCTGAAGCAGTATACTGATTCATGTTAACAGCACATCTGGAGTTTGAATCTAGTCTTATTACTTGTTTTTACAAAACAAAACCCCTCTTTTAGATATTTGGCATTTTGCCTTTTAACATTTTTTCTTGTGTTTGTATCTGTTCACTTTCTCAGTTTCTGAAACATGTAATCTCTTTGATTTAGATTAGTATCCAATGGAATTCCATCCATCAGAAATTTCACATTTCCTTGGGAACTGTTGGCCCAAACTCAGGTTGCAGTAATTGTCACAATACCATTCTTCATCAACTTCAAGAAATGTTCAACAAAACACCAAATGTGGTTCAGTTATTACAGGTAATTAAATTTATTTTCTGTCTAAAAACAAGAGTTAGTGTTTCATGTAAAACTCCTCCAAAAAATCATGCGAACTTGTCTTTAATGACTAAACCTAGTGACTTTATCTTTTATATCTTGGACAATTTGGGGGGAATTTTCTTTGATTTAATGTGGACATAGTGATATAGTTTGCATTCTCTTCAAGTAAATGTTTTATGGAATATGCCAGAAAGATGTTGTCTCATATGTGACAGTTAGACATTAAAAATTTTGAGGTTTTAGCATTTGTACAGAAACTGACTGCTTTCATTGTATTTGTTTCTTGTAGGTACTATTTGATACCCAGGCTCCATTAAATGCCATCAACAAACTCCCCACTGTGCCAATGCTGGGTTTGACCCAGAGAACGAACACTGCCTACCAGTGCTTCTCCATTCTGCCACAGTCGTCTACCCACATCAGACTGGCCTTTAGGAACATGTATTGCATTGATATATACTGCCGGAGTCGTGGCGTTGTGGCAATACGGGATGGTGCCTATAGTCTTTTCGATAACAGCAAATTAGTTGAAGGTTTTTACCCTGCACCAGGACTAAAGGTAGTAGACTTTATTTAACTTTAATAAGTAGCGATGTCAATTCATCATCTCTGCAACCTCATTCTGAGGGAGCTAGAAGTTCTGATAAAGTGCTATGTCTATGTATATGAGATGGTTAAAAGTCCTTTCTTTTGTTTCCTTACTCTGTGATGAGTAAGGTGAAGATACTAAAAAGAGTCATCTTTGCTATTTGGAACTTGAAGTATTTTAAAAGTAGTCTCTATTATTGATTATCAAAAGGTTCATCCATCAGTTCAACTGTGATGCTATTTTAAAATGTAAGGTCCTGGGCCACAACCCTTGGGGATTCTGGTGTGATAGCTGAGTTATGTGTGTTTATAATTTAGAGTCAAATAGTTCCAAAAGGCTTATTTTGAAAAATAGTCTTCTGTTGTCCTCCAACCTACTCTTGCCATTTTCCTGTTCCCCAGATGTTCATGTTTTCAACTCTTAATATTGCTGATTCTCTTGGTATTTATATCCTTATCTCTAGATATTATGCTTACATTGCTCTCAGTTAACCTTTTGGTTGAGGGCATTATCTGATTCTCATAGTGGAAGATGAGAATTTAATTCTTTTTTTGTGTACACCTTCCTCCTTCCAGGCCATTCCCAGTACATAAACACATTCTTCTTTCCTCCTATCTTTATAACATAGGTAGCAATTTTGATTAGATCATTTTTCAGTGTTTGCATTATGAATATGTAGGGACTGCTCTAAATTTACTATGATTACTTTTCCTTCTTGTTCAACATTTTATTTTCTTAGGAATTAACAGTTGACTCTTGTTTATGTGTGTATCTGTAGTTTTTGCTTTGTTTGCTTAGCTTCCTCACTCATTTAGCCTTAAACTCTCCCAGTTACATAATTCTCCTGTTAGTACCTTCAGATATTTCAGATACCTTATTGGTTTCATCTTGAAAAAAATTAAAGACATCTTTTTTTGTTGTTGTTTGTTTTTTTTTTGCAGTTTTTGGCTGGGGCTGGGTTTGAAACCGCTCCCTCCAGCATATGGGGCTGGCACCCTACTCCTTTGAGCCACAGGCGCCTCCCAGAAGAGTAGCAGATTCTTTTGTTTGTTGTAGTCTTTTTGGCCGGGGCTGGGTTTGAACCCGCCACCTCCAGTATCTGGGGCCAGTGCCCTACTCCTTGAGCCACAGGAACCACTAAAGACATTTTTTTTTCTTGAGACAGAGCCTCAAGCTATCCCCCTGGGTAGAGTGCCATGGCATCATGCTCACAGCAACCTCCAACTCCTGGGCTCAAGCGAGTCTCCTGCC
>NW_003852553.1:3277829-3301888 GCF_000181295.1 Otolemur garnettii | reverse complement strand
GCCAAACTGCAACAAAAAATAGCCAGGCATTGTGGCAGGCACCTGTAGTCCCAGCTACTTAGGAGGCTGAGGCAAGAGAATCACCTAAGCCCAAGAGTTGGAGGTTGCTGTGAGCTGTGACATCACGGCACTCTACTGAGGGCGATAAAGTGAGACTCTGTCTCTTGAAAAAAAATATTTTTTCAAAGGCATTGCTTCATTGTCTTCTCAATTCCATAGTAATTGTTGAGGTGTTTAATGCTCAAGTGGTTCAAGTGGTTCAAGATTCTTGAACCTTATGTGATTTGGGTGAGCTCTTTCAGTCTGAAAACTTCCTTTTGCTCTGGGAATTTTCCTTGTATTATTTCTTGATTCTTTGTTTTCTCTGTTAGCTCTTTCACATACTCCTACTATTCTGATGTTGGGTATCCTGGACTTATCCTCTAATTTTCTTATGTCTTCTGGTTTTTGTCTCTTTGTTCCTGGAAGACACCTCATTTTCCCTTTCAAATCCTTATATTTTTCATTTCTGCCAAGATTTTTCTTTTTGCCATCTTTTAAAAAAATTTCCAAGAGCTCTTTTTTGTTTCTAAATGTTCATTTTGTGACATTTTGTTTTTACATGACTACATTAGCTTCTCTTACCTCTTTTCTTCCTATATAATCTCCATTTTATCTACCTTGCTTTGGGGAGTAGTTGATTTCTTTCATGTTACTATCTTTTCTCAAATATTAAATGATTCTTAACTCTCTGTTCTCTAACTATTAAAGGTAATAGTTAAAGATCAAGATCTTCATTGCAGGATGATCTGCTTGGGCAACTCCTAATGTTAGTAGCTTTAGGTCTTTTTGTTGGGCTGGTATGAATATCAGGAGTATCCAAATCTTCTGCATAGATGGTATGCATCTGACTCCCAGTTTTGGAGATATCAAATGAGAAAACTAAATTTTGTCATTTTAAATATGTACACTTTAATCTCCATTTTTTTTTCTTTTTGAGAAATAGTCTCAAGTTATTGCCCTCAGTAGAGTGCAACAACTTGAGCAATCTCAAACTCTTGGGCTTAAGCAAGTCTCTTGCCTTAGCCTCCCAAGTGGCTGGGACTACAGGCGCCTGTCACATAGCCCTGCTATTTTTTGTTGTTGTTTTAGCTGGCCCATGCTGGGTTTGAAACCACCAGCCTGGGTATATGTCACTGGTGCCCTACCCATTGACCTATAGGTGCCACCTAATCTCCATTTTTAATATAGTCTCATCTCAGTCAATCTGGAGTCTTCCAAGTTAGAGATGATCCTCTAGGGTAGAAGAGATCATTTGAGCTCAGTAAGAATGATAGAGGATCTGGGTGGATTTAAGTGTCTCTTAAAGAGACTTTCACCCTGGGTGGTGCCTGTGGCTCAGTGGGTAGGGCACCGGCCCCATATACTGAGGGTGGCGGGTTCGAACCTGGCCCCAGCCAAACTGCAACAAAAAATAGCCAGGCGTTGTGGCAGGCACCTGTAGTCCCAGCTACTCGGGAGGCTGAGGCAAGAGAATCGCTTAAGCCCAAGGGTTGGAGGTTGCTGTGAGCTGTGATGTCACAGCGCTCTACTGTGGGTGACAAAGTGAAACTCTGTCTCAAAAAAGAAAAGACTTTCACCCAGTCCTTCTGTTTATACTTCCACTTTCACTCCCATTTCCAGCAGTATCTGGTGCCACCAGTTACCTGGTGTCTCGGGGGCCTGGATAGAAATAGCTTTGCTTCTTGGCTTTCCCTAGGTCTTACTTTGAATACAACTTTCTTACCTTGGATGTTTCACTTACCACTAAGCTATCTGCTTTGCAGCCTTCCCCCCCACACACACAAACATTCTTTTTGTCTTTGTGACTTAATGCTTTAAATTTTCTTTTCAGTAGTTTTAGTGGGTTATTGGGAGACGATGAAATGTGCGTTGTGAACCCACCATCTTCAATTAAAAGTCAGACTGTGTGCCTTTAACCTGTTAACTGCAGAGCACTCAGAAAGAAAATGTATCAATTGATTGAGGTGTGTAGTGATGGTAACAACCGTTAAGAATTGAACAATGTCTAGAGGTGTCATTCGTACCAAACAGACATCTCCTTTAAATACTTGTAGGTGTTGTTCCCAGTCAAAATGTTAATTGGTTCCTAGTGGTTCTGATAAGCTTATGATCTACATTTTTGAAAACTGAGAAGGTGGAGAGTGTTCAAAGAAAGAGAATCTATATTTGAAACACAGCCTCTGGTAGCCTTGCTCAATTTTTGATGACATATCCTGTAACGTAGAGCTGTCCCACTCTTGGATTCAAGATTAAATTGTATAATATAAAAAGGAAAAGGTTGGCTTAGTTTCTTATTCAGTTTTCCTGACATATTTTCTAGCTTAAAAAGTAAGAGCTTTCTTTTCACTAACTGGGAAGATTCCCAAGTCATTGAAGTTATGGCCAATATACCACTTTTCATCCCCCCACCCTCATTTCTGGATCACAAGTTAATGAGAAAATATTTTGACTTGGTGGGAAGAGGTACCAGGGTATACTTCTTTCTTCGACTTTTTGCTTGCACAATACTTCTTATTTGATATTGTTTTCACTTAAATGTTGTTTTTATCATTAACTGTTTTCTGTAGTTCCTTCCTTCAAAATTAGCAGTATATCTTCTAGGTTGTTCTAATAATAGTCTTCAGGGATGGACATAATACTTGTATATTTGCTTCTGTTTAACTACTCTCAATGATTAAAAATATTTTACCAAAATTAGGTAAAATAATCTAAGTTTTATCTGTTTATATCCATAGACATTCCTGAATATGTTTGTTGATAGCAATCAGGATGCTCGAAGAAGGTCTGTAAATGAGGATGATAATCCCCCTTCTCCTATAGGAGGAGATATGATGGATTCTTTAATATCACAACTCCAGCCACCAACCCAGCAACAGGTAATTCTGAAATTCTAACTGGTATACGTTTCTATAACTTCACAGGTTCTATAGCTATCAGGGCTTTGTTGAAAGGCAAAGAGGTCATTGGTGGGACCAAGATGCCACATATTCCTTGTGAAAAAGTAGTTACAGAGGGAGATAAGGAGACTTCTAGTGATGGGATGTGAAGTGTTGGAAATAGCCTTAACCTCAGACACTGAAATCACCCATGCACTTAAAATGTGATTCAGGCTCAGCACCTAGCACAGTGGTTATGGCACCAGCCACATACACTGAAGTTGGTGGGTTTAAACTCAGCCTGGGCCAGCTAAAACAACAATGACAACTGCAACAAAAAAACCCAGCCAGGTATTGTGAGCGGGTGCCTGTCGTCCCAGCTACTTGGGAGGCTGAGGCAAGAGAATTGCTTAAGCCGAAGAGTTTGAGGTTGCTGTGAGCTGTGATGCCACGGAACTCTACCAAGGGTGACATAATGGGACTCTGTCTTCCAAAATATATATATATATATATATATGTATGTGATTCCAAGGATGGAAATAGTATCTGTAGGATCCGAGGAGGTCTTTGGAAGAGCATCCTCACCAGGTCTTTAAAGATAAATATTAAAGTAGATCACAGTAAACTAAGTATCTGAGTTTTGTCCTCAGACCATTTGGATAAGCTACATTATAGAATCTAAAAGAGCTTTCAGTTCTCTTCTGCCACCTTCACATGTCTAAGAGTTGAGTAGTCCACTAGGCCAACCATTCTCACACTGATCCTCCTTAAATAGAGGCTGACCAATGATCTGTTACACCTTCAATAGTCCCACATGACTTCTTAGCCTGGAAAATACATATACTCATTATGGCTGTAGACTCTGTGGTAGATTCTTCAGTGTCTCCATTTTTAGTTGTGTGTGAACATCTAACCTGTAGGCAAGGCTCTTTGGCACATCCTGTACATTTTGTTTACACTGCTGTTCTCGCAGAAGTTTTCATGAAATAATAGCATTGCTTGGAACTAGCTTGTGCTTGTTTTATTGTCTAGCTTCTGGCGTGGCTGCTTAGTAACTGGAACGAAATTCTAGTATTTACATCTTTGACAAAGTACTGGATTCTTACCGGGAGGAGGGTTTTGTAAAAGGTGTATTGTCCCTGGCAGCTATTTAGGTTTTCTTGCCTCACTGTTTTCATTCATGACCTTTGTGAAAATGCAGGGAAGTTGAGTAAAATCCCATACCTTTATGTAGCAAAGGTACGGGGCTCTTGTGACAGACATTGACTCAAATGAGGTCTCAGCCCTCTGAGGATGTTAGGTTACCATAAGGAGAGAAGTGCCTTGCCCAAACAGATGCCAGAGCAGCTTTTTTTTTTTTTCTTGAGGAAGCCACTTCCTTGCATTGCAGGTCTTTTCTTGATATGGAGCAAGAGATGAACTATGTCTTTTGGGGGAAAGAAGTATCCAAGATGGGCTGGCTAGTGACCACAGGTATAGCAGGGCCATTGTTATAGGAGGAATGGAGGGAGAATGTGTTCCATCAAGCTCTCCTTTTTCCCAAATAAGTCATTCTCTACAATGATTTTGGTACTGAAAAAAATCATAGTCTGACACAGTGAGAGCTTACAGTGCTGATCTGATTTTGCTAAAAGATCTAAGTACCACTAGCATTTAATACCAAACATGAAATTGTTAACTAGGAAAATAGTTACAAGCTAAGGCAGAAGGATACAAATGGATAGATGAGAGAAAGTAGGATATTATAGAAAAATTAGAATAATTTGTCACTTGTTAAAACTTTAGGAATTTTCTGCTTTGTCTTGCTCTGTGTCCAACCTGTAAGTAAAGCTTTTTGTTTATAAATTAAGAAGTATGATATTTAGTACCAGCCAGAATTCTTTTAAAAGAATATTCATTTGGGATTATTGGCTAAACATATGGCTAAATGTCTTTAGTTAGTGGCTTTGGCTTTAGGATTGAGCATTTTATTGAACAGTTTGTTTTTATTTCTTTTTTGTTTACCAGCTATCTGTTCTGTATTCCTAATTGGAAACTGTTAATCTCCCTGATAAGACAGTTTTGAGGAAAAAATCTCATTAAGGGATCCATGTACATTTTACTTGATGTTAACGGGTAACTTTTCTTCTTGTATGTAAAATGCACAGTTTTATTCCATAAGCTAGTCCATGAGAAAGGGAAATAAAAAAACTTAATAATATCATAGTTTTAATTATAAGATAATATGGCTTGTATCTCCAAAAAGAAAGGTGCATTATACATTATTGGATAAGATAATACAGATGAGTATATGATTTTGTAGCTTATAAATTAGAGAGTCTGAATTCTGTAATTTCTTTAAAATAGTACAGGAAAAATCAATAAGAAAAAAATAGACAACGGTTTTAAAAATGGTTAAAATATTCAAGGCATTTCACTAAAAAGGATGTCCAAATAGCCAGTGAGCACAGCAGAAATATTTAAATATCATTGGCATCACAGAAATACAAAAACCACAGTGAGAAGTCCAGATGGGTAGCAGGTGAGAAACCCTCAAGGCCCCATAGACTCTGGGACTGTGTATTATATATATAATTTAAGTTAAATATGTGTGTGCAATGAGATTAACCCAGCACGAGATGAAAAAGTTGCAGTTGGGTAGGGAGAAGCAACCACAGTTATTAGGGGAAGCTGTGCTCTGGGTGCCTCAAGAAAACTGGTTTTCAGAACAAAGATGGGTTTTGTTTGTTTGTTTGTTTGTTTTGAGGCAGTTTCACTCTGTCATTCTGGGTAGAGTGCCATGGCATTGTAGCTCAACAGCAACCTCGAACTCTTGGGCTCAAGTAATCCTCTTGTCTCAGTTTTTCATTTTTAGTAGAGATAGTGTCTCGCTCTTGCTCAGGCTGGTCTCGAACTCATGAGCTTAAGCAATCTGCCTCCCAGAGTGCTCAGATTATAGGCTCACATGAGCCTCCACACCTGGTCTTTTTCTTTTTTTAATTTTTCAAAGGAAAAATAATTTTATATATGTGTCAGTACAGATGGCTGAATTATTAGGGATTTTTAAACAGTCCTCTTTAAAGTCGATTTGGAGACCTATTCTGTATATAACAGTATTGTGGCAATAAATGTGACTTTTTATTAAAAACAAAAATGAAAAAAACAACACCAGACAACACTCCACACCCACAAAAATGGCTTTAAGAAAAAAACTGGTAGGATCAGGCACGGTGGCTCACACCTATAATCCCAGTACTCTAGGAGGCTGAGGTGGGTGGATTGCTTCAGCTCACGAGTTTGAGACCAGCCTGAGCTAGTGCAAGACCCAGTCTCTAAAAAATAGCCGAATGTTATAGCAGGTGCCTGTAGTCCCCACCTACTTGGGAGGCTTAGGCAAGAGGATAACTTGAGCCCAAGAGTTTGAGGTTGCTGTGAGCTATGACATCACAGCATTCTACCCAGGGCAACAAAGTAAGACTGTCTCAACAACAACAACAACAAAAACAATTGGTAATTCTTGCCAGCATTTGGTATTAGGAGCAGCCAAAGCCTTGATTTACTATCAGAAGGTGTATAAAATGGTACAATTACTTTGTACTCATGTTTGGCAATATTTTAAGTGCTAAAGCTAAACATTATGCATACTTGTGACTTAAAAATTCTCTTAAGTATAGTATATACAACAGAAATGCATCAGAAAACACAAGAATATTCATAGCAACGTTATTTACCCCCCCCAAGATTATGAACAACCCAAATATCCAACAACAGTAGAATGAATTAATAAGTCAGCCTATGTTTCTATAAAGTATTATACTGTATTTGTGGTGTTGGAGATCATGAAAAGTATGCATGTACCTTTTTTTGCTAATCAGCTTTTATACTAATGTGTATGTATTTAATACTAATGTTCATTTATTCAATGTGTGCCCCAAGACAGCTTTTCTTCCATTGGGTGGCAAAAGAGAAAAAAGGTGGGACACTTCTGTATAGAGAGTACGTTCAGTATTCTTACGAAATACAGATAGAGGCAAAACTCAGTTTGAGTGATGGAAGTCAGAATAGTTCTTACCTTTGGGGAGGCACTAAAGACCTTGCATGGTGTATAAAGGAGACCTCTTCAGTGTCTTGATCTCTGTGGTGTGTATATGTAAAAAAATTCATCAAACTATACATTTAAAATTTCAGAAAAGAAAAAAAACAAAATTTCTATACTATATGTGAGTCATACCTCAATTTTTAAAATTGACTAGGAGGCTTGGCGTAGCTGAAGCAGCTAAGGCTCCAGCCACATACATCAGAGCTGGCGGGTTCGAATCCATCCCAGCCCTGCCAAACAACAACTACAACCAAAATAGCTGGGCGTCGTGGTGGGCACCTGTAATCCCAGCTACTTAGGAGGCTGAAACAAGAGAATCACTTAAGCCCAGGAGTTGGAGGTTGCTGTGAGCTGTGATGCCACAGTACTCTACCCAGGGCGATAACTTGAGGCTCTGTCAAAAAAAAAAAAAATTAGACTAGGAAGGTAATTAGATTGCCCTTGGTTTTTCCTTACTAGAGTTAAAGATAAAGGTGAGTAGAGGTCAGGTTACACTTCCAGTTAAACTAACATGCCATGAATTGAAAGACACAACCTGATTTCAGAGATGTTGGAATGTGGGGAAAAAATAACTAAGAATTATTGAAATGGTAGGTAAATGATACAGATAAATCAGTGACATGGTAGGTAAAATGAGCAAAAAACATCTTGAGGGGTAGAAAGCAATGGTGTTGCAAGGTTACTATTTTTAAAACATTTTAAAGAGTTTTTAAAGACTTTTGTTGTTAATGTGTATTTTTCAAACCTCATGTTTTCTATTTGGTAATCAATGACGTATGTAGAGATTAACCCTGTAGCAATAATTAGGGAGAGCCATATTCTTACACAATCTGCACTTGGGCCATTTACCATCATTTTCTTTTTTAGCCCTTTTCAAAGCAGCCAGGAACATCAGGCGCTTATCCTCTTACTTCACCCCCTACATCTTACCACAGCACAGTTAATCAGTCTCCCTCTATGATGCATACACAGTCTCCAGGTAAGTTATTACTTATTCTTTTGTTATGTTGAATTTTCAAATCCAAATACACACATACTTAACACATTGAGAAGCCCTATGCGTCTAGCCTCAGGCTCCAGAGAGAATTCCCTTTCTAATCTCTGCCTAGATAGTTGCCATTCATTCATGATGTCAGGGTTGTGAAATTTGTATTTGTGGTTCAGAAGCACTTTAAAAGGTTTAAATTAAGTAGAGGTGTTGTCACCCAGAGCCAGACTCCCAGCATAACTTTAAGGGGTGCTAGTCATGATATGATCTATGTCAGTCTATTAACAAACTAAGGCCTATGGGCCAAATCCTGCCCATCAACTGGTTTTGTAAATAAAGTTCCATTGGAACACAACTACACCTATTTATGTAGTATCTATAGCTGCTTTCTGAAAAAAGTTTGTTAAGCTCTGATATATGTGAATGGTCACCTGCGTCAAGCCCAAGAGTTGGACAGTGCACAGCCTACTTGTCTGCACAGAATGGCTTTGTTGGCAGCCCCATAAAAGTGCTTGAAGATGCCAACTTTTTGCTTTAAACTGAATGATTGAGTGGTATCTCTTGAGTACTTGCTCTGTGCCAAATGTTGCTTGGTCCTGAAAATTGAGCAGTGAGCCAAATATCCTGCTCTCAAGCTTACCGTCTAGCAAGGAAGATAGGTATCAGATTTCTTGGAGAGATTACCTCTTGTCGGCGAGGTCTCATACTTAATCTGTTCTGCATTATTATTTTCAGAGCATAATGAGTTTTTAAAAATGTTTTAGTGTAAAAGATGTGGTATGGGATGGAAGATATAAGAAAATAATTCTTAAAAGCATGTGTGTAGTAAAAATCTATTTACTATAAACATATTAGTCCAGTCAACATTAAGTGGTTTTATACTAATCGAAGGCATTTGGGCTTATCAGAAAATAGGACAAACATAAAAAATCCTGATTTTTGAGTGACAAACCTAACATATATATTTGCTTTTAAGTTTTCACATTGAAAAGCAGTATTTGCGGGTGGCGCCTGTGGCTCAGTGGGTAGGGCAACGGCACAATATACCCAGGGTGGTGGGTTCCAACCCAGCCTCAGCCAAACTGCAACAAAAAATAGCCAGGTGTTGTGGCGGGCGCCTGTAGTCCCAGCTACTTGGGAGGCTGAGACAAGAGAATCGCCTAAGCACAGGAGTTGGAGGTTGCTGTGAGCTGTGACACCATGGTACTCTACCCAGGACAATAAAGTGAGACTCTGTCTCTTAAAAAAAAAAAAAGAAAGAAAAGCAGAATTTGCAATACATACATTTTCCTTTAAAAATGCAAAAAATAATCCTTATATATGTACGTTTGTATATATGAGAAATTTGTATTGACTAATAGAACCTGTTAATTTGCAGATGTAAAGTATAGGAACATTATTTGTTAACCATTTATAAAATGAGAATAATATAAAACCTTTTGCTTAGAGATATGAGAATTGAAGGAAATAATTCATATAATGTATTTGATCTGGGGCCTCGAATAAGACAAATTCCTCTTTGACCAGCCCATGAAAATCTGCATTGTTGCGCAGACTGGGCACTTGACATCTAGCACTGCCTGGGGCACTTACATCCTGGCAGATGCCACCCTTAGTACATTCATATTGCTCTTCCAATTACTTCAGTAGTGTGGATTTTTTTTTTTTTTTTGAGACAGAGTCTCACTTTATTGTCCTTGGTAGAGTACCAGCTATTTTTTGTTGCAGTTTGGCTGGGGCTGGGTTCAAACCTTCCACCCTCAGTATATGAGGCCGGCGCCCTACCCACTGAGCCACAGGCACTGCCCAGTAGTGTGGATTTTAAAAAATATGTATAGAGATCTTCATTTTAAAAATCTTGAACCCCTCTTTCCCCTTTTTGGAGAGGGGGCATGCTTTTTTCCATTTAGATTCCTAGATCAACAGTCTTTGTCTGTAATGGACACAAAAAGTGCAGTGTTACAAAGTAGGGTTATTCAGGCTTCTGAAGGAGCATTTGGCAAGGGGGTTTAATTATTTCTTTTCTGGAGATGCCTTGCTTGCCTGCCTCCCTTTGATGTTGGTTAAGGTGAGACTTGAAGGATTTGCCAGAGTTATCTAGATGCAGGAACATGGATGAGGAGCATATTTCAGGTAGTGTGTGCAGGGTGTGTGGAAGCTGAAGTCTCAGGGGATGATAGACTGTCCCAGATGGTTGGCACATGAAGAGACAGGGCTCTGTTCGAGGTTTTGGCCTTTATAATAGGAAGCCATTGTTGGATTTTAGTAGGAGTTGGTCTGAGTTGTTTGCACAGCTGAGAAAGACAAGAGTGGTGAATGAGGGCTCAGCGCCCAGAGCACAGTGGTGCCTACCATGTACACCGAGGCTGGCGGGTTCAAACTCGGCCCGGGCCGGCTAAACAACAATGACAACTACAACAACAACAACAAAAATAGCCAGGTGTTGTGGCGGGCACTGTAGTCCCAGCTACTTGGGAGGCTGAGGCAGGAGAATCGCTTAAGCTCAAGAGTTTGAGGTTGCTGTGAGCTGTGATGCTGCAGCACTTTACCCAGGGCGACATACTGAAACTCTGTCTCAACAACAACAACAAAAAAGATTGGTGAATGGGCAGATGTCATGAGGTGGAAGGGTACTGAGAGTGCTCTTGAACCTATTGATTTTGCAAGTCCTGAAAGACTTCAGTATGCCCAGTCGGCAATTGGATATCAGAGATAGCTAGACCACAAATGATAGACTCAGTGAAGCCCTAGTGGGTGGGAAAGCTCAGGCCCTAAGAGTACCAGTAAGTCAGTGTGAAGGAGTACCTAGGGAAGAAGATGTGAAACAGGAACATAGAACCCCAAGGGGAGTATCTTTTTAGGATATGAGTTGAGATTGTTTTCGCATAGTAGAAAGGGAAAATAATTATTTCGAAATAATTATAGTATTAGGTATATAGCGCTCACTATGTGCCAAGCCTTTTTTCTAAGCACTTTACCTATTTAATCTTCATAACAAACCTGTGGTATGGGTACTATTATTATTCCCATTTTATGGAGGAAAACTTGTCCAGCTCATACAGCTAAAGAAGTAAATATAACTAGGGTTAATCAACATATTATTGAATATAAGGAGTTGCTTTTTAGGTATTATAGAACATAAAAATATGAAATTATCTCAAATATTATAGTAGTCCCCCTTACCACTTTACATGGTTTTAGTTACCCAAGGTAAACTGCATTCTAAAAATAGGTGAGTACAGTATAGTAAGATATTTAAGAGAGAGAGCATGAGCAAACACGTTCACATAACTACTATTATAATTTGTTATAATTGTTCTACTTTATTACTAATTATTTTTCATCTCTTACTGTGCCTCATTTATAAACTAAACTATTATATGTATAGGAAAAAATAGTGTGTATATATAGGGTTCAGCATGATCTGAGGTCTCAGGCATCCACTGGGGGTCCTGGAATGTTCCTGTGGATAAGGGGGAGACAACTGTAGTAAGAAATTGAAACCTGCCGATATGGAAGATAGTTATGGTAATGTAGCAAGTATTTAAATGTTGCATTTTTTCATAGTTTTAGTCGCCATTTTCCCCTTTTATCATCCTAAGTTAAAATTAGTTTTGTGGCTTTAAATACTATCGTTACAGTTTTTTTTTCCTTTTTGGAGACAGAGTCTCACTCTTTTGCCCAGTTTAGGGTACTGTGGCATCACCCTAGCCCACAGCAACCTCAAACTCCTGGGCTCAGGTGATCCTTCTGCCTTGGCCTCCCTAGTACCTGAGAATCCAGGCACCTGTCACACCACCTGGCTAATTTTTTCTATTTTTAGTAGAGACATAGCCTCTTTTGCTTAGGCTGGTCTTGAACTCCTGAGGAGCTCAAGAGATTCTCCTGCCTCAGTCTCCCAGAGTGCTAGGATTATAGGCATGAGCCACCTCACCTGGCCCTAAGTACTATCTTTAAATTCACATCTCTCCGTTTTTTTATCTCTAATCTAGACCTCTCCCTTAAACTAAAAAGTCTGGTATTTTCTAGCTATTCAGCATTTTCACGTCATGTCTAGTAGATGCCTGAGACTTAGCCTAGCCAAAATTAAATTCTTGATTTCCTCACCTACCAGTGTTGATCTTCCCACAGACACCCCAGCTCAATAAATGGTATTCTCTTCCTTCCTGCTATTTGGACCAAAGTTCTTAGAGCTATTTCTTTCACGCTCACATTTAGTCACTTACCAAATAGTTCTCCCTTCAGAATTTACCTAGAATCCAACTACTTTTCACTGCCTTAACCTCTGTAACCCTTGCCCAAGTCATTAGTCCTCTCTCACCTGGATTATTGGAACCATCTCTTAATTAGTTCCCTGCCCTTGCTATAGTCTGTTTGTCCCGCAACAGCTAAATGATCTTTATGGGACAGAAGTTAGTTCGTGACTCCTGCCCCAAGTTCTGCCCTGACTTTCCATTCCTTCAGAGTAAATCCTAAGTCCATAGAGTAACGTATAAGTCCCCAAGCAATCTAGGCCTTACTTCCTCTCCCTCCAACCTCTCCACCCCCCTCCCCCACTTGCTCACTCTATTCCAGCAACACCGGCCTCTTCCACCTTTGGGGCTTTTGCACTAGCTCTCCGTTTGCCTGGAATATCTAATGTCCTGGATATCCTCATGCATTATCCTTCACTTTCTTCACGTCATGGTTCACATATCCCCTTCCTTAGGTCATCTCTGATTGCTATATATAAAGAGCAGTGCCCACCTCCACCACTACACAATATCACTGCCTTACCCTGCTCTAAAGTGTCCCAAAAGGTCACCCCTGAAGTCCCCATACGTAGGGAAAATGAGCACTTGTATGGCTACCTCTTTCTAAAACTACGGGCTTTGTAGTTTAGAAAGAGGTGGCCAGCACATAGAGAATATTGTGTAAATATTCTGTAAAATTTTATAATGAAGATTTTCTAAATAAAGGTACATTTAGATGCAGTTTTCCTACATATAACAACTTTAGGGGCAACCTTTGGGTCACCCTGTATTCTTCATAGCATTTATTACTACCTGACATATATTTCTTTTTTCTCATTCTACTAGACTATAAACTCCATGAAGGCAGGAATTTTTGTCTCTCTTGTTAACCACTGCATCCCCAGTGTCTAGAACAATGTTTTGCATAAAGTTGGCATTTGGGCCTATTTGTTGAATGTAGTGAGTGAGTGAATAATTTTTATTTTCAGTCAGTCAATATGAAAGCTAGAATTTGCACCCATGGAATTGAGCATTCTCTTTCAATAATGAAATCTTTCCAGTTTTTCTTTGTACTACTTTTGGGACCTTTACAATATATTTGCTTCATTAGTCTGTAGGGAAATTTTTAATTTGGGATCCTTAGACAGGACATAATATGTGTCCTGCAAGATCATCTATAATTATTTTCCTTTATTAGGAAATCTGCATGCTGCCAACTCCCCCAGTGGGGCTTTGAGAGCCCCATCACCAGCGTCATTTGTTCCAACTCCTCCCCCATCCTCGCATGGAATCTCAATAGGACCAGGGGCCAGTTTTGCTAGTCCACATGGTGAGTCCATATATGGAAATCGTTATAGCTTAAGAGCTTGACGTGAAAATAATTTTTGTTGCATAAGCTATTTTATTGTAGAATGGGCACTTGTCTATTGAGGAAATAGCAAAAGTATGCTTAAGCAAAAAGGAAATAAATTTTTCCAAATCCCATCATCACATAGAGGTCATAACCAACTAGTTAGTCTGTCTCTGCTTTGGACTCTTTTTCTTTCTCTCGCTTTGCCTGCTTTTCCTGTCACGCACTCCCCGCTTGCCTGCCCTCTTGCAGCTCTATTACTCCTGCTTGCTCTCTGCCCACCTGCTTGTCTCCCTCCTCAAATACACCCTTCCTCATGCCCCCCCCCCCGAATGGGTACTATACCATATGAATTGTTTTGACACTTGAATTTTCAAACTTTTAACCCAATTTTATTTATTTATTTGTTTTTTGCAGTTTTTGGCCCGGGGCCGAGTTTGAACCTGCCACCTCCAATATATGGGGCAGGCGCCCTACTCCTTGAGCCAGAGGCACCGCCTCCCAATTTTATTTTTAATTGATTCAGATAGATAAAGAATAGAAGGATATAGTCAGTGAAACATTTCCTTTCTATTCCACCACCCACATAGTTCCTCTTTAGAGATGTTTAGTGTCATAATTTTTTACATATTTTTGCAAAGCTGATTTATGCATGCATAAGCAAATACATGTAAGTGTTCTCTCCCCCCACATGGCAGCATACTGTACACAGTGTTCCTTGCCTTTTTTCCACTTAATATATCATGAATACCATGCTATATTAGAACATAAAGAACTTTCCCAGTTTTTAAGCTGTGTAGCATCTGTGATTTTACTTGTGTTAATGTTTGTGGGAACATTTTTGTCTACATCATCATACTGGATAGCTTCATAGTATTCCCTTGTCTGAGCATACCATGATTTAACTGCTCTCCTATTGTTACACGTTTCGAATGTTTCAATTTTTTTCACAATTAGAAGTAGTGTCATCTCTGCTCACATCCATGATTATTTCCTTAGTTAAGTTCCTAGAAGTGGCATTGCTGTCTCAAAGGGTTTGAAAAATTCTAAAGCTTTCGAAACATTGCAAATTGCTTAACCTGAAAGGCTGTACCAATTTCCTATAGCATCATATACAAATGTCTGTTGTCCTGCATCATTGCCAGCATGGGATATTATAAATTTTTAAAATCTTGGCCATTTTGATAGGTGAAAATGGTGTCTGTTATTTAATGTGTTTCTTGGAGTATTAATGAAGTTGAACTTTTTTTTGTTCATTCGTCTTTGGTGTTTCTGATTTTATACCTGCTAGTTTTATATACGTTGCCTATGTTCTTGTGGTGTTTTTTCATACTTATTTGTGAGATTTTTTTTTAACATAAATAAAGACCATTTTCTCTCTGATGGAAGTATTTTCTCAGTTTGTCATTGAGTTACAAAGGGTATAAATAATATGTTGACATATCTGCAGGTTGAAATTCAAAAATCAAATTGTTCAGGAATTTGCTGCTTTCAAAACTTGATTCTTGGTTCATTTCTTAATCAATGTAGCATTTACTAAATAAAGAAAATGGAAAGTTTCCCTCTCCTTATCCTTTGAATAGAATGAAAATGTAATGTATCAGGGTTAGTTTAAAAGTATATTTCTGCCCTTGAAGTTTTGTGATTGCTTAATATTTTCAAGCATATAGACTCAGAAAGCAGATTAGTACATATTACATATATGGAAGCTTCTGTGAAGGTAAATTCTATCATTTCTCAGACTTTTTATTTGTCTAATTCTTATATTCTGTTAAAAAATACACTAACTACATAGACATTCAGGTGTGATACATTAAGAAGCATGAAGCTTCAGTGAAGCCATCTTATTGAAAAAATATTAAATTATTACTTTGTAAGAGTTTGAATGCTTTCACATAATTTCAGTTTTTAAAGTACAGTTTTGAGAATCATTGTTTACTTTTTTTACAGGAACTCTTGACCCTAGTTCCCCATATACTATGGTGTCACCAAGTGGACGGGCAGGGAACTGGCCAGGGTCACCTCAAGTATCTGGCCCCTCACCAGCAACACGCATGCCTGGAATGTCACCAGCCAATCCATCACTACATTCTCCTGTTCCAGATGCTTCTCATTCCCCTCGAGCTGGAACAAGTGTGTATCGTCAACATTTTTATGTTTTTTTAGTATAACTCACAAATGACCTATTTTTATTCCATCCTCACATTTGAGAGTCACAGTGTACTGGTCGAGTAAAGATACTTGATAACCTAATCTTCTATCCACTTAGTAAATCAGTTAACATAGTTAATGTACAAAGTTGGGCAAAATGTTAAGTAAGGGGAATATCTCCTCCAGAAGTGAGTCCCAGTACCTCTGTCTGACTGCTAAATTTTAACTGCCATATGGGATTTTAAAAGATACCTTAAGTTAACAAAGTGATGTAACTTGTAGAAAAAATAGTTTTTCCTCTGACCTCTGGTAACCAAGAAGTATGTGGAGATTTCTCCTTACCAGCAACCAGTTAATTAGTTCTACAGTAGACACCACTTGCCAATTGCAAGCCCCAGTTGTTCTACCTGTGCTTCTGAAAGAATAGCTACTAATTGGGGGGGGGGGTTTCCCACAACCCCCTCCTCAGGTTCAATTAATTTGCTAGAGCAGCTCACAAAACTCAGGGAAACATATTTATTGGTTTATTACAAAGGATACAGGTGAAGTGATGCATAGGGTGAGGCACATAGGAAGGGGTACAGAGCTTCCATGCCCTCTCTGGGCACACCACCCTTCAGGAACCTCCATGTACTACCTATCTGGAAGCTCTCTAAACACTGCCCTTTTGGGTTTTTATGGAGGCTTCATCAAGTGGGCATGATTGATTAATCATTGGCCATTGGTGATCAGCTTAATCTTCAGGCCCTTCTCTCCTCCCAGGAGGTTGGGTATTGGGGCTGAAAGTTAGAACCTCTAATCCTGCCTTGTATTTCCTTTGATCATCCCCCACCCTGAAGCTACTTAGGGGCTGCCAGCTGTCACTCATCTTGTTAGCATACAAAAACACACCACTTTGAAGATTCCAAGGATTTTAGGATTGATTTGCTAAGAGATGGGACAAAGACCAAATATGTATTACACAAATTAACACAGAAGAGAGGAATTGTACAAATATATTGAGTAGCTTTTGCTGCATAACTTTTAGTGGCTTAAAATAACAATCATACGTTGGCTTACAATTCTG
Organism: Otolemur garnettii; assembly: GCF_000181295.1. Taxonomy (NCBI): domain Eukaryota; kingdom Metazoa; phylum Chordata; class Mammalia; order Primates; family Galagidae; genus Otolemur; species Otolemur garnettii. The sequence goes on along the minus strand of NW_003852553.1, from coordinate 3,285,104 downwards.
AGGTTGGCAATTTGGGCTCAGCACAACTGGGTGATTCTTCCAGACTCTACTGGGCTCACTCGTAGTGTCTGTGCTACTGGCTTGGCTAAGGACTGGGTGGTCTAAGATGGCCGTGGATGGCAAGACTGCACTGGGTGGTCTCCTTGACGAGGGCATGTTCACATGGTGGCTCGACAGGGTTCCAAGAGAGGAAGTAGAATAGGCTTCTGTTAGAAGCAAGATGCAAGGCCAGCCAGATTCCAGGTGGAGAAATAGATTCCACCCTTTCAAAAGAGTTGCTGCAGAGTCACATTGTAAGGGGTCTGCATATAGAGAAGAAAATAATTTTGCCTGGTTTTGCTAAAAGGATGTTAATATGTGAGGGTTACACCACAAGGAATTACTAAAACAGTACAGATTGATTTAGAATATCAAAGATTTATAATAAAAGCAAAACAGGAAACAATGAGATGCCAAGTATTCATAAATGAAATAATATGTTTTCCTTCCCAAAAGGTTCCCAAACAATGCCAACAAACATGCCTCCACCTCGTAAACTACCTCAGCGCTCTTGGGCAGCATCCATACCTACCATCCTCACTCACAGTGCCTTGAACATTTTACTGCTGCCCTCTCCAACACCAGGCCTCGTGCCCGGCTTGGCAGGCAGTTACCTTTGTTCTCCACTTGAGAGATTTCTTGGATCAGTCATCATGAGAAGACACCTTCAAAGAATTATTCAACAAGAAACGGTATGGGTACCTACTGACCTAAGTGGTGACTGTCAAAGAAAGGATGCTATATTGTCCAGCAGGATAGGATTGGAACTAAACATTCTCTTGCTTCTTTTAACCAGCTTGTTAGAATTGTGCTTTTAATCTTGCCCTAGCATTAAAAATGGACTCCGGGGCCAGGCGCAGTAGCTCACACCTATAATCCTAGCACTCTGGGAGGCCGAGGTGGGTGGATCGCCTGAGCTCACAAGTTCAAGACCAGTCTGACCCAGAGCGAGACCTCGTCTCTAAAAATAGCTGGGTGTTGTGGCAGGTGCCTGTAGTCCCAGCTACTCAGGAAGCTGAGGCAAGAGAATCACTTAAACTAAGGTGACCAGACTTCCCGCTTTTGGTGGGACAGTCCCTGTTTTTAACAGTTTGTCCCGTGTCCTGCGGTGTTTTAAAAAAGTCCCGATTTTTGGAAAGAATGCATGACAAGCTTGGGAACGGCAGGAGAACGGGAAGGGAATATATGGTTTTCGGCTGCCATGTGGCTATTTCACCAGGATATGAGTTTTATATTAAATAAAAACCTTAATCAAAACATTACTGGTGTTGGTTGTGCAGCGCACATAATACATAACGCCATTCAAACAGCTGCTGATTTGTTGCCCGTAGATGTGGAAAATATTGTTATTAAAATATATTCTTATTTCTATATATACACTGTACGCATTGAAATGCTTAAAGAATTTTGTGAAACTGCGGAAGTCGAATATCAGAAAATACTTGGATACATTAAAACGTGCTGGTTAGCTCTTTTGCCAGCTGTTGAAAGGATTTTGAAAATATATGATCCTTTGAAATCCTACTTTCTATCACAGGATACATGTCCTAGAATTTTAGAAGAGTTTTTTGAAAACAAATCTTCAAAAATTTGGCCAGAGTTTGTACACAATCAAGCAGCTCTTTTTCAAAATGCTATAAAACTTATTGAAGATGACAAAGTTTCAGTAATCGAAGTAGCAAATGAAGTTAATAATTTAAAATTTCAGTGTCAAGAGTGGTTAGAAAATAATTTTCTTCCATTAACTATCCGTAATAGTATAAGCCAGCTAGAAGAACAAGGTGCAATAAATCGTGCAGATATCATGACTCACGTTAAAAAGTTCTATAGTAACTGCATAGATTATTTAGAAGAGTGGATGGTACATTACAATGATATTGAACATTTTCATTGGGTTACATTAAAACAAGAACTTAATTGGAATGATGTGCAAAAATCATTCGATCATATTACTCAAAATTTCCCATACAGTAATATTTCCGAAAATGATCTTTTTAATGAAGTATCATTATTAAAAATATATATTGATAAGGAAAAGGTTAAATCTTGGGCATCAGCAGAAATCACAATAGAGAACAAATGGTTAGAAATATTTCATCATTTTGAAACAAACCATGTTCCATACAATAATGCACTAAAAATTGTGGAATACGTGCTGTCCTTGCCAGGAACTAATGCTGCGACTGAACGCGTTTTTTCTATGGTAAATAAAGTGTGGACATCAGAAAAATCACAATTAAGTGTTGAGACTTTAAAATGTGTGAAATATAATTTAACAAATTCTTGTGAAGAATTTCATGACCTTTTAAACAACAACAGCAATCTACTAAAAAAAATTCATTCAAAGGAGAAATATGCCAAAGAATAAAATAATACTATACATATTTTTTTAATGTATGATATTTGTAAATTATACTTATGTAGAAATTAAAAAATACATATTATAATACTATTTTTACATTCTATGAAAATTTTTGTTGCTCCATATAGACCAAATTTTTAATTGAGAACCTCTCCCCCCACCCCCCTCCACCCGGTCAATGGTGTCCCACTTTATCAATGTTAAAATCTGGTCACCTTAACTTAAGCCCAAGAGTATGAGGTTGCTGTGAGCTGTGACGCCACAGCACTGTACCTAGGGTGACATAGTGAGACTTTGTCTCAAAAAAAAAAAAAAAATGGACTCTAGTACTTTTCTTTTTTATTCTTGCATTAACATATTTCTGCATTTTGTGGTTTGCTATGCTGTGCCTCCCATGTTATGTGGGTAACATATACCTCATGATAGGTCACCACAATATCTAAGACCAGTGCACACAGGATCTGGCCTTGCAGAGAATAGCATATGAATAACTATTTGCCGTTCTGGAGTGCCCTTGAAGGCAGGCTGATTTTGAATCTGAGTTTCCATTAAAATTCAGCTATGATCAGGGTGGCACCCATAGCTCAGTGAGTAGGTGCTGGCCACATGCCCTGGGGCTAGTGGTTTCGAACCCAGCCTGGGTCTGCTAAAACAACAACAAAAAAAGCCGATCATTGTGGCGGGTGCTTGTAGTTCCAGCCTCTCGGGAGGCTGAGGCAAGAGAATTGCTTGAGCCCAAGAGTTTGAGGTTACTGTGAGCTGTGATGCCATGGTATTCTACCAAGGGCAACAAAGTGAGACTGTCTCAATTAAAAAACAATTCAACTATGTTCATGAGAATGAAAGCTGCTTTTTAAATATATGAAAATTTTAATATTTTTAAAACCCTCATAGAAAATGACTTTTATACTTTGATGATGCCCCTGTGAGATAATTAATAGTCAGAATACCAGTTCTGGGGTCAGACTACCTGGGTTTGTAACTAGGCTATACCACCTACTAATATGTACTTGGGCAAGTTTCTTCACCTTTCTGATAATAGTATCTACGTAACTGATAACAGTTGTGGAAATTTGAGGTATTTCATTTAAAGCTCTTAGTATGTGTTGGCATTCAATAAATATTTGTTATTTCTAATTATTATTGATACATATGTATTCATGAGGTAGTAGTCAAAATGGTGAGTGTTTAAAATATCCACTTCAGGGTTGGCATGAAGGTATTTTACAATCTATATTCAGATTTGAAAAAGAAGGTTAAGTTAGTATTCAAATGGTAAGCATCACACCTAGGATCTAGCTTCAGCTCTGCCATGTAAGCTTTCATTTGAATGCCATTTTGTTTGGTTGCATAATCAATAGGCTAGAACAGGGGCCAGTAAACTATGGCTCCTGAGATCAGTTCCTCACTTACCACCTGTTTTTATGAAGTTTTACTGGAACACAGCCACACCCAAGTTGTTTATGTATTGTCTATAGCTGCTTTCAGCTGCAGTGGCATCATCCAGTACTTCTAACAGAGAGCATGAAAAGCCTGATGCTTTACAGAAAAAGTTTGTCAACCCCTCGGCTAGAATAAGGGCCCTATCCAGATCTAACCTTTTGTAAGATCTTTTTATTCTCTCTCTTTTTTCTTTCTTTTTTTTTTTTTAAACAATCTCACTATGTTGCCCTTGGTAGAGTGCTGTGGTGTCATAGCTCACAGCAACCTCAAACTCTTGGGCTTAAGTGATTCTCTTGTCTCAGCCTCCCACGTAGCTGGGACTATAGGTACCCGCCACAATGCCCTGCTATTTTTTGGTTGCAGTTGTCATTGTTGTTTAGCAGGCCTGGGCAGGGTTTGAACCTGCCAGCCTCAGTGTATGTGGCCAGCACCCTAACCACTGAGCTACGGGTGCCTAGCCTGTTCTTTTTTTTTCTAATGTGCCCCTTAAAAAAAACCTTATTATGGAAAGCATTCGGCATAAAAATAGAATAGTATAATGAACCTCTTATGCTGTTGTCATCCACCTTCAGCAATTAACTCATACAAATATTGTTTCATCTAGAACTCCCCCCCCAGATTGTTTCACACCAAATCCCAGATATCATTTTATCCATAAAAGTTTCACATGTATTTCTAAAAGGTATGGACTTAACAACAACAAAAAACACCTGTACCAGTCTTATACCTAATTTCTTTATCATCAAATATCTAGCTGCTGTCCAGATTTACCAAATTAAATCTCATTTTTTACAGTTTGAATCAGAATTTTGTTTTAAGTACCTTTTAAACTATTGGTTTCTCCCAATTTCTCCCTGTCCTTACACAATTTCTTTCTTTTTTTTTTTTTGAGACAGAGCCTCAAGTTGTCCCCCTGGGTAGAGTGCTGTGGCATCACAGCTCACAGCAACCTCCAACTCCTGGGCTCAAGCGAGTCTCCTGCCTCCACTTCCCAAGTAGCTGGGACCACAGGCGCCCGCTACAATGCCTGGCTATTTTTTTTTTTGGTTGCAGCCATTGTTATTTAGCAGGCCTGGGCTGGATTCGAACCCACCACCTTAAGTGTATGTGGCTGGCACCTTAGCCACTTGAGGCACAGGCGCCGAGCCCACAATTTATTTCTTGAAGAAACCAAGTAATTTGTCCTGTAGAGTTTCTCAGTCTGGATTTTGCTGCCTCCTTCCCTTTGGAATCATTTAATATGTTTCTCTTGGACCTTGGTGTTTTCTGTCACATTGGTCAATCCTCTGGATCAAGCTACTAAATGAATTCAGGCTCAAGTATTTTACTGTTGTTTTGATTGTATTTCATAGATAGTTTATGTTTTTCTACTAAGAGGCACATAATGTCTGATTCCCTTTTCTTTTGTGTTGCTAGCAGTTGATGCTCAATGCATACATTCCTTTGTTTGTTTTGGAACTGGCATCAGCTTAGTTATTTTCCTTTTGAAACAGTTCTCTCACTAACATCTTCCTTTTCTATTTGACTTACATGTTAACTTGATGCATTTTTTAATGCAGCTGCAGCTGATAAATTCCAATGAACCTGGAGTAATAATGTTTAAAACTGATGCACTGAAATGCAGAGTAGCCCTGAGTCCCAAAACCAACCAGACACTTCAGCTAAAAGTGACACCTGAAAACGCAGGACAGTGGAAACCTGATGAACTTCAAGTTTTAGAGAAATTCTTTGAAACAAGAGTATGTATTTAATAATGCATAATTTTAATATAGTTAATGAAACCGAAAAGTCATGGTAGAACAAAGAGTAACTTGCTTTGTTTATCCCTGTAGGTTGCGGGACCACCATTTAAAGCTAATACGTTAATAGCCTTCACCAAGCTATTAGGAGCTCCTACGCACATCCTCAGGGACTGTGTGCACATTATGAAGCTGGAGCTGGTAAGTTACAGAGAAACACATGCTTTTCTAGCAAGTTCTGTCTGAGAAAGTTAGGTTTGGTGGGAGCAGTGTTTACTGGTTATCATCCATTTATGTACTTCTATTATTCTCTTAATTTTTTGATTTTTTGGCTTGGTGCTTATAGCTCAGTGGCTAGGGCGCCAGCCACATACACTAAAGTTGGTGGGTTCAAACCCAGCCCAGTCTGCCAAGCAACAATGACAACTACAACAACAACAAAAAATAGCTGAGTGTTGTGGCGAGCCCCTGTAGTCCCAGCTACTTGGGAGAATGAGGCAAGAGAATCGCTTAAGCCCAAGAGTTGGAGGTTGCTATGAGCTGTGATACCACAGCACTCTTCCAAGGGTGACATGCTGAGACTCTGTCTCAAAAAAAAAAAAAAAAGAAAAAAATATTTTTTGATTTTTAACTTAAATTTTACTCCCCTTTGAATAGGTAAAACAATTCTGTTGTATCTTCTGAATTTAAAACATCATGATACAATGAGACATTTTCCATTAGTCCCTGTCCAGGCTTCTTTTGTTCAACCAGAGTTACCAGTGGCTTGCCTTTTCTTCCAGGGATGGTCCATTCATAAAACCAAATATGACTGGGCACCTGTAGTTTAATGGTTAGGGCTCTGGCCACATGCACTGGGGCTGGTGGGTTTGAACTTGGCCCAGGCCTACTAAACAAAAAAAAGCAATAGTTAGGCATTGTGGCAGGCACCTATAGTCCCAGCTACTAGGGAGGCTGAGGCAAGAGAATTGCTTGAGCCCAAGAGTTGGAGGTTGCTGCGAGCTATGATGCAGTGGCACTCTATAAAGGATAATAAAATAAGACTCTGTCTCCAAAACAAATAAATAAAACCAAATACAGGCGGCACCTGTGGCTCAGTGGGTAGGGCGCCAGCCCCATATACACAGGGTGGTGGGTTCAAACCTGGCCCTGGCCAAACTGCAGCAAAAAATAGCCAGACATTGTGGTAGGCGCCTATAGTCCCTGCTACTTGGGAGGCTGAGGCAAGAGGATCACCTAAGCCCAGGAGTTGGAGGTTGCTGTGCGCTGTGAAGCCATGGCATTCTACTGAGGGTGACAAAGTAAGACTGTCTCAAAAAATAAAATAAAATAAAACCAAATACATCTCTCTCATTTACTTTTTCTTTTTTTGAGACAGAGTCTCACCATGTCTCCCTCAGAAGAGTGCCATGTGGCGTTACAGCTCACAGCAACCTGAAACTCTTGGGCTTAAGCGATTCTCTTGCCTTAGCTTCCCAAGTAGCTGGGACTATAGGTGCCCGCTGCAACACCCAGCTATTTTTTTGTTGTTGCTGTCATTGCTGTTTAACAGGCCGAGGCCAGGTTCGAACCCACCAGCGTGTGGCTGGCACCCTAACCACTGAGCTATGGATGCTGAGCCTCTCAAACTTTTTATTTATTTATTTATTTATTTATTTTGGAGACAGAGCCTCAAGCTGTCGCCCTGGGTAG
>NW_003852553.1:3244945-3277350 GCF_000181295.1 Otolemur garnettii | reverse complement strand
GCCTTAGCCACTTGAGCCACAGGCGCCGAGCCTCTCAAACTTTTTAAATGGAATCATTTACATATCTTGTTTTGTACTTTTTTCCATTTTTATTATGAAACATTTTATATGCATAAATTTATGACATAAATTTTTTAAACTCTGACTTCCCACCTTTGTGGTCCTAGACTTTGTGCCCCCAGAATAGCTGTTAAAACTAAAGTGCTAAGTCACAGCAGGATGCTCCATTTACAGAGGCTGTCTTCATAGCACTGGATATCTGCTCTTGGTTTGATTTTGGCCTTAGTTTCTGCACAGCTCAGTCTACATTTGTATTAGTTTTCTAGATTGCTGTAATAAATTACCACAAACTGAGTGGCTTAAAAGAAACAGGCTTTTATTCTCTCACAGTTCTGAAGGCTAGAAATCCTAAATTGAGGTGTAAGTGGGGCCATGACCTCTCTGAAAGGTCACAGGGAGAATCTATTCCATGCCTTTCTCTAAGCTTCTGGTGGTGCCAGCAGTCCTTATTGTTGCTCAGCTTGTAGACTCATCACTGCAGTCTCTGCCTCTGATATCAAGTAGTGTTGTAGTGTTTTCCCATGTATGTCTCTGCTTGTGTCTTATCTCTTCTTAGAAAGGACAGAGGCCATATTTGATGAGGGCCCACCCTAATAACCTCATTTTAAATTGATTATATCTGCAAAGGCCCTGTTTGCAAATAAGGTTGTATTCACAGATACTTGGGGTTAGGACTTCAGATATTTTTCAGGCACACAATTCAAGGCATAATAGTATTTGAAAAGATTTTTCTCCACCCACAGTATTTCTTAGCGTTTGTGGTGGAAGTGATTTCTAGCTCAACGTATTGCTTGAAACAGGAGCATTTTGCTTTGTTCACAGAACAAGTCTTGGAGATCTTTCCATATTGGTATATAAAGGGTAACAGGTGTCTTTGTTTTTGTTTTAACAAAGCTTACTATTTCACTATATAAATTATTAAAATGGCTCATTAGTCCGCTCCTGATGGTCATTTTGGTTGTTTCTAATACTTTGCTACTGTGAACAGTACTACAATAAAGAGCCTTCTTACAGGTGTGCTAGTATGTCTGTAGCGTTACTGAGTCAAAGGATAAATATACTTGTAATTTTGTTAGATATTGCCAAATTATTATTTTTTTTGTAGAGACAGAGTCTCACTTTATTGCCCTTGGTAGAGTGCTGTGGAGTCACACAGCTCACAGCAACCTCCAGCTTCTGGGCTTAGGGGATTCTATTGCCTCACCTTCCCAAGTAGCTGGGACCATGGGTGCCTACCACAATGCCCAGCTATTTTTTCTTGCAGTTTGGCCAAGGCCAGGTTTGAACCCACCACCCTCGGCATATGGGGCCGGCGCCCTACCCACTGAGCCACAGTTGCCGCCCCCTTGCCAAATTATTCTTCATAGGGGTTATAGCAGTTTATATTCCCACCAGAAATTTATGAGAGTTTCTGTTTTCACACATCCTTGTCAACAGTTTTATCAGTCTTTAGATTTTGTGTCTTTCTCTTACTGGTTTGTAGGAGCTTCGGGTCTATTAGAGAATTAGCCCCTTAGGATATTAGCTGTAAATATTTTCTCCTAGTTTTTCATTTGTGTCTTGATTTTTTGGGGGGATATTTAGCTATGCAAAATTTTCTTTTTAATAAATAGTGAAATGGTAAAAATAAGTAGTGAAATGTATCAATATTGGTTTTATAATCATTGTAAGCATGTAACCTTTCTTCGTGGTTTTGTATCATTGTTAAAAAGATTCTTCTCCCAGATTTTGAAATAATCATCCCATAGTTGCTTCTAATATTTATGGATTCATTTTTTTCAATTATTTAAATTTTTGATCCATATTAAGTTTATCTTGGTGTCAAGTATCAGGTATGGATCAGCTTTTTCAGCTGCCCATTTATTGAAAAGTCTCTTGTGTTTGGGAGATTTTGAATTATTCTTTCTTCTAAAAATACATCATTATATAAAGTGAATCCAGGTGGCAGCTGACTTTTTCTGTCCTTTCATTTTAATGCTTCTAATGGTGATTTGAGTAACTTAAGATACTTCCCTCCTTTTTTAAGTTGATGTTTTACTGTTAATATTGGGGCAACAGTGTTCTTTGCTGATAGTTTCAACATTGGCCTTTTGATCTGATAGCCATAGGAAACATTATTTACATCAAAAAGAAATCTATTTTGAGTTTTTAAAGAGGGTAAATGTTTATGTAGCTAAAATAGCACCGGTAGATATAATTTAAAATAATTAACATAGTTTGGCTAGTTTGTTTAGGGAAGGAGTTAGAAACAGGACTGGGAAATCTAGATTGGCACCAGTTAAGAAGGACCTTGAATGACATGTGTTAGTCCTTAGTTGGAGGGAAGGGAAGAACATGTATCATTAAATGTCACTGAACATTTGTGAGCTGGGTTAGAACCATGCTCTTAGGACATGTGTCTGATAGTATAAGGATGGATTGGGAGAGGCAGCCACTAGATAAAAGTAACCATTAGGGGACCACAGGAGAAGTAATGAAGCCCTGAGCTTGGTGATCTCAAGGAAAATAGAGAGGAGGAAATACTTGTCAGAGACACTGCAGAAGTCAAATCCATAGGCCTTGGGAATTGACCTTTTGACTGGATAGGCATTTGGTGCAAAGATGTTTGGTGCAAAGGATGCCTGTAGTGGTCATTCATTTTGCAAATACAAACAGAAAGCTTTACAAAAATCATAAAAACGGACCGATATTTCTTACTGTTGCAAATGTTGCATTTGCATAATGAACAAACAATAGAGTGCCTTAACAGTTGTTGTGATAACTGTACGCCTCCATTGGCACCTTTTGTTTCGGAGTGCTCCACAGTCAAGGGTTTAATGAAGGTAGGAGGGAAGGAATTTATTACATAAATTCAGAGTTAGCTTTTCTGTTAGCAACTTCGTGTATATATTTCTTTTGAAAAATGTAGGTTACTAACTTTATGTTCATTTAAGAATTAGCTATAAGATTCTAACCTTTCAGACTCTCCTTACTAGATTCCGATTTTAAGTATTCATAATGGCTTTATCATGATTTTTTTCCCCCCAAAACACAGTTCCCTGACCAGGCAACACAGCTAAAATGGAATGTTCAGTTCTGCCTGACGATCCCTCCCAGTGCACCACCAATTGCACCTCCTGGGACGCCTGCTGTAGTGCTGAAATCCAAAATGCTATTTTTTGTAAGTATCACCCAGTATCCATGTACATACAGAGCTTCTGAGGAAAAGGCCATGTGAAGATAATAGAGCAACTTTTGAATGACTGTATAAATTATTGCTGCAAAATATGGGCCAGGATTCTTTAATTTTCAGTTTGGACTTCTTGGGATCCTGTTCCTTTAGTAATAACAACTTTATTGAACTAGCTAACTATTTGGCACAATTGCATCTTAACCGTAATATTCCATTTTTGTCACATTTCTTCTCATGTTTAATTTTCTTTTGTTTACTGTTTTTTAATCTGAAAGTATAGTAAATGATAGTACCTTTTTAAGTTATAGATGTTTTATTTTCTTATGTTCTTATGTTTTTTTTCTCTTTGTGTGTGTTGTGTGTCTCCAGCTTCAGCTAACTCAGAAAACATCGGTCCCTTCCCAAGAACCTGTTAGTATTATAGTTCCAATCATTTATGACATGGCTTCAGGTACAACCCAGCAGGCAGACATTCCCAGACAGCAGAACTCTTCTGTTGCTGCTCCCATGATGGTCAGCAACATTCTGAAGAGGTTTGCAGAGATGAATCCACCACGACAAGGTACATGACCAGTAGATGATTATTTTATTGCATATATGTTATCAAAGTTCTTTTGAGAGACACTCTCTTCCCTTCTCTTCTCCTTCCTTATCCACTTCACTCCCCAAATCTAGTAATAGAGCTTTGGTTGCTGTGGCCCTCTTAATGTCTGCCTGTCGCTTTCTTCCTTTTCTCACTGGTTCTTCATTTTTGTCCATTTCTCTGCTGCCTGGACTTTATTTTGTTAGTGATTTACTATTAGGATTGACCCAGTTGCTAATGCCAGAAGCTTGTATTTATAGCATACATTGCCACAAAGCCCTAGGTTAGGATGATAGAATTTTCCATGGCTGTGAATTCCTGCCCTACCATCAATGCCTGCCACTCTGTACATCACAAAGTTGAAATGCATGTTGGTTTCTCATATTTCATGGTTCAATCATGAATAGAATAATACCATTAAAAGTTCTGTATCCTCTAAATGTTTTGTGAAGAATAAAAGCTGATACAAATGGCATCACTGCTTTTTTGGGCTTCTTATATAAGTGTCAGGCGGGTGCAAGTGAACCTTTTCACCAAGTGCACAATGAAGCTCTCAAACTGAACATTTCCAAGGAAACTAGAAAGATAAACAAGGTCCCTTCAATACTGGGGTAGCCTACACTTAACATGTAACTCCTGGCAGCGCTAAATTTGGGGTTACAAAAGATAAAGCTTGGCAAAGAGAACTTTGCTTCCATTTTACTCATTGCTAATAGTAAGGAAATTTAGATTAAATTTTTCCTATTTATAATATTAAGGAAGTTCTCTATATCTCCATTTAGAATAGTTTGATAACAACAGAATTATATCTTTAAATGAGGGAAAGTTGTTCTCTGAAACATTTTCAAAATTTTCCTAGAGATTACAATATGAGAGAAATGTTATTTTTACAAAACTGTTTGTTTCCCCCATATTCTATACATAAGGCAAGTTCTCACTTATAAGGAATATACTGGGCAGTAGAGAAGGGTATACTTCTTTTGTTGTAATACTTCTTCTACTTCTTAAAATTGCTTTCATCCTTTGACTTCTTTCTTCTTTCAGCTAAAACTAGTACTCAAAAATCAAAGTTTAAAGCTGTAAGAATTCTCAAAGTAGCCGTCTAGTAGAACTTTGATAATAAACATCATTCCTTCACAAGCAGATAACTATTATTATCGTATTATGGGGTTTTATGTATTATGACTTACGGAACTTAAAATTTAAAGGAAATTTTTATTTATTTATTTTTGAGACAGAGTCTTATTATGTCACCCTTGGTAGAGCACTGTGGTATCACAGCTCACAGCAACCTCAAATTCTTGGGCTTAAGTGATTCTCTTGCTTCAGCCTCCCAAGTAGCTGGGACTACAGGTGCCCACCATGACACCCAGCTATTTTTTGGTTGTAGTTGTCATTGTTGTTTGGCAGGCCCAGGCTGGATTCAAACCTCCCAGCTCTAGTGTATGTAGCTGGCGCCCTAGCTGCTGAGCTACAGGTGCCAAGGAAAATGTTTTGATCCTATTGGAATCAAGCAAGTTTTACTACCAATAATGAAAAAAAAAATTTTTTTGCAGTTTTTGGCCAAGGCTGGGTTTGAACCCGCCACCTCTGGTATATGGGGCCGGTGCCCTATTCCTTGAGCCACAGGCACTGCCTATGAAAATGTATTAGTTAATGTATCCTTTTATTTAAGAAATTGAGATATTTTGGAAATGTTTTCTTTTTTTTCTTCCATTGGGCTGGGCAAAGGATTTTTCTTACTTTCTGCACCTTAATTTTCCAACAGTTGGGAGAGAAGGCTAGCAGCAACTTGCACAGGATCACTGTGCATCCTGCCTTTCATTGGAAGGCCATGATTCACAGGAGGTCTTCAGTCTCCCACTTTTCGCCATTGTAGTGTTAGACCACGCTCTGATGAAAGGGATCCAGTTTTTGGCTTACAATATTTAAATATTTGTAATATTTACTAGAAGCAAGAGGCAGAGTATTAGGTTTCTTTGAGCAAAGGGGAAATTGAGAGGATGAATCATCAGAACCCTTCCCACCAACAATTTTTTTTTTTGCAGTTTTGGCCAGGGCTGGGCTTCAACTCGCCACCCCCAGTATTTGGGGCCAGCGCCCTACTCCTTGAGCTACAGGCGCTGCCCCCCACCAGCAAATCTTGTATTGAATTGTCAGTGTACCATACTTGAGCTTCCCTCCCTCCTCCCACTCCCATCACTTCCTCCTGGTGAAGTGCTTTTAAGAAAAATTTTTTTGGCCAGGTGTAGTTGTTCATGCCTATAATCCCAGCTCAGGAGTTCAGGACCAGCCTGGCAAGAATGAGACCCCATCTCTATAAAGAACCAGCTGGGTGTTGTGGCAGGTGCCTATAGTCCCAGCTACTCCAGATAAAGTAAGAGGAGTGCTTAAGCCAAAGAGTTTGAGGTTGCTGTGAGCTATGACACCATGGTACTCTGTCCAGGGAAACAGACTGAGGCTCTGTCTCAACAACAACAAAAAAAAAAAAAGAAAGAAAGAAAAATTTTTGCCTGGGCAAGGTGGCTCAGCTACTTGGGAGACTGAAGAGGATTGCTCAAGCTCAGGAGTTCAAGGCTGCAGTGAGCTATGAGTGTGCCACTGTACTCCAGCTTAGGTGACAGAGTGAGACTTTGTCTCTTAAAAAAAAAATTAAAAAATATATATTTTTTACATTTAATTGATTTTAATGTTGAACTCCAGAAGTTGACCATTTCCTTGAAATTTGGGAGAAAACTCCAGTAGCTGTCACTGACTTGCACTGTCCATTATGTGTCACTAGCCACATGTGGCTTTAAATTAAGTTAGATTTTAAATTCAGTTCCTCAGTCAGACTAGCTGCATTACAAGTACTCGATAGCCATGGTGCACATATACAACATTTCTGTCATCCCAAAAAGTTCTATTGGACAGTGCTATCATAGACATTTTTATCTAGCCTTTAATGTAACATTAGAAGGACACCATTGAAGTTGTAATGCATAAATATAAACTAGATCTCTTCATTAGATGCAAAATGCATAAGCAATCATTAGCCTTAAAGCCCAACTTCAAAGGTTTATCCAATGCTACTGTTTCTAAACAGAAACTCTAGGCATATCTTCTTAAATTCAAACCTAACTGGGACTTGCCCAAAATTTCTCCTTGAGAGAAAAACAAAACTCAAACCAAATATAATCTGATATTTAACACCACAGCTTAATTCCCTATAATCTGGGCAGTTAAAATTGTTTTATTTTGATCTTTAAAGTTCCTACTAATTTTAGATTTAATTACCCCTTCCCCAACCGGTGTGTTAACATCATCTTTCCTGTATTGCGAATAGCTAATACCATTTTTCTCTGTTGCAGGTGAATGCACAATATTTGCAGCTGTTCGTGATTTAATGGCTAATCTTACACTGCCCCCTGGTGGGCATCCATAGACACTATTGTTTTTAAACCAGGGAGGCTGACAAATGAGACAAAACAACAAAAAAAAAAATCTGAAATCAGCCTTCAGTTTAAAAAAGAAAAAGGACTTTTTTGACTTTAAGAGCTAAATATTCTAAACTGGCAAATATTTTCAGGGTGCACTTCTTTCATCAAAAAGACCATCAATCTTTTGTATAGTGAACTTGTATAGTGTGTTTAAGTGGGGCACATTTCAAACTAGGTAATAAATTGGTGTCCGCTTGCCAGTGATAGATTTAATATTGTTTTATACTATAAAGTTATGAAATGCCAATCTCATTTTATTTAATTGTTTTCTTATGTTTGGGGTGTAATAGTCCTTTTTTTGGTTTTTGTTTTGTTTTTTAAGGCAGGTCTGTCATTTTTGAATACTGTAAAACTGTGATAAACTTTATATTGAAGCTGTATTTTAATATGACCACTTTGAATCCTTACATGAAAATGTTCTGGGAGTTGTTATAAACACATCCCAAAGAAGCAATATTTAATAAAACTAGGTTAAACACAAAAAACAAAAAAAAAACAGTGACACTCACTTGTGTGTATATAAAGCTCTATACACTTCTTAGGGCTTCCCTTCATCTTTAACCTGGTCGGACCAGTAATTAATTTGTAGTAATACATACGTGAAATTTGATCAAAAGCATCTGCTTCTTTGTTTTAAGTTAATTTATTTTCTTGAAACATTCCTAACTTGACTAGTGGTTAATGTTTAGCACTTCAGTTGTCTTTCAGTGTAGGATTTGGGTTAAAAAGAACGAACCTAGTCTTTAAGAAGAGACAGTAAGTGGTTCATGTTGATCAAGGATCCCAAATAATGCTATTATTCTCATCTATTGGGGATGTGGGAACTTTTCTTTTAGGTAAATCCAGTTTATAGGATAATTCTGCATACAACATTAAGTACAAAACAAAGAACTTTAATGTTCTACCCTTGCATGAAGTTTCTGTGACATTTCTTTATCTTGCTCAACTTCTTGCTTTCCCCACCAAAATTGGGGTTGTTCTAAACAATCTCAATTTAATTCATTGTGAATAAAATGATAGAATATTTTGCTTGGAGGAAACCTGGTCCAGTCCCCTCATTTTGAAGAATCCAAGATCCAGGGTCTGTTTAGGGTCAAAAGGAATTTGGGGTACTGACACATCTCAGCAGAGTTTCTTTTTGAAGCACCATGCTGTCTCTCCCAATTAGGGACTTTTTAAGCTTCAAGGAACAGGATCTGATGCAGAGGTCTTCTAGTGACTTGTGATTTGGAAATGTTTTTTAAAATTATAATACCATGATGAGTTATCTAGTCACTGTAATACTTGTTCTCTATTAAATTGTAGATGCTTTGTCTAATTCCACTTTAAGATGATTTAATTGAGCTTCTGTAACTGTCAACTACCAAATTCTGGTTTCAAAAATCTCACTGCAACTATATCATATCTGTTGTCAACTTTGCTTGATTCTCATTTTCAATGAGAGTTGAGCCCTTCTTTGCCTTTCTTCTTTGTCTTATGTCTCCCTTCATCTCCTGCTTCTCACCCAATTCTGCCACCATTCAGAAGCAGGTGACTAAACTTTATCCTTCCTTTAACTTTTTTATCCTTCTGTTTTCAGTTCACCTTACAATGGTAATCACATCAGTTTGACAATCTAAAATGTCTTTATCATGTGTCAGCCCTTTTCTGTTTGGAGCTGAATCCTTTTCTTTCATGTAGAAATCTACATGCATATACAAGAAATGTATTTTTATCTGCAGGATGATATTGTTTCATATTTATTTAATGGAATTAACTTTGAAGATATTTTCTCTTTTACATGTGGTTTTGAAATGTTAATTGCATTTTTACACATAGTGCATTCAGTGGACATTCTTCCTAATTATAACTCATCTCTGAATGCATTGTGCAAATCAAGATAGGACTCCGTCAACAGAATTTGCTTTTGGTGCTTATTAAGAGTAAACCCATGAATTTGAACTTTGAACTATTATGCTTGGTACTTGGAATTGGTATATATTTTATTAAAGCTTGAAAACATTTAGCATTTGAATCAAATTTCATCGCAAACCATGTCTTCTGCCTCTTTTGTTACCCAGGTTCAATCAAAGAACTGGATGCCCGTAGTGACTTTTCCCTAATAGATGATTTGGGACTTTGAGGTGTTTTCAATGTGATTTTAGTATTTACAGTAATAAATAAAATCTATATAAGTTTCAGAGAACTACCAACTCTCTCTAGTTAATTTTCATGAGGATATTCTGGATGAAAGTCTGGTTTAGTATTAAACCTTGAAAGAGGAAACTGGTTCTGATTTGCCACCTATATGCTGAAATACCATTTCAGAATCAGAGGATTAAGAGGGAAAGCTTTAACAGAACATATCACGTTATTAATAACAGGGGCTGAACCTTATGTTTGAAAATTAGCTCTGAGTGTAGGCATAAACTAAAATATACAACATGACTTTGAATTTAAATATCACTAATAACTTCACTGTGTTATAGTTAACACAGTAATCTGTTCAGCCCCAAGATAGTAACATTCTTTGGACTGTGGTTAATTTGTTAACTTTAAGAAGTTACAAATTTGCTGCTCTGAATTCTAATCCAACTTCAGTATAAAAAAATTATTCCTTTCATGTTTTTCTCCAAAGGAAATACACATATTTATCATCCAAGTGTTCTTGATGCAAAGTCAATATGGGGAAAATTTTAAGAGAACTTACATTCAAGGGATGGAAAAGGAGAAATGTTAGTGTATATTTCATTATTTCTTATGGACACTTTTTTCATTTGGTTTGATGGGAATCAACAGTTTGTCTAAGGGTATGGTTTTAATTTACTTAGGATAGATTTAGTATTGAGGTTATTAAGACAAAGTTAGCAGAGGCCAGCCAAGCACTGTGCTACACAACTCCAAGAATGCCATGATACATTCACAATTTTCTAGAAATTGTCTCTACTTCCAAGTGGCCAGTGATTTGCTAACTACCTTACCCAAGAATATATGACTGACTGATGAAAGGGTATATTTAGGCCAATATGAAATAACAACAGCTAAATAACTAAGAACTTACTGTGTGCCGGGCACTGTCTAATGATTTCAATGTGTGTGTAAACCTCCCAACCCTATGAAGTAAGTATTAATATCTTCTTTTTACAAATGATAAAATGAGGCCCAGAGAAATGATTTTTTTTTTTTGACACAGAGCCTCAAACTGTCGCCCTGGGTAGAGTGCTGTGGCATCACAGCTCACAGCAACCTCCAACTCCTGGGCTCAAGCGAATCTCCTGCCTCCACCTCCCAAGTAGCTGGGACCACAGGCACCCGCCACAACGCCTGGCTATTTATTTTGGTTGCAGCCATTGTTGTTTGGCAGGCCCAGGCTGGATTTGAACCCACCACCTTAGGTGTATGTGGCTGGTGCCTTAGCCACTTGAGCCACAGGTGCCAAGCCAGAAATGATTTTCTTGAAATCAAATTGATTGCTTAAGATCAAACTGCTAAGGGGAAATTTAGAGGTACTGCTCCCTAAAATACCTTTCTGCTGTGAACCATACAGTCAGGGGAAAGCTTCAAGTGTTTTAAACTTTTCCCTTGGGGCCTTTTTGACTTGACACAGTTTTGACTTGTCCAAGCTCAAAAAGTTCACTAGAAGTAACTAAAACTGACCTGATCTCTTGTCACTTGGAGCTGACAGTCTAATGCCTTCTGACCTCTGCATCACTTATTTGGAACTTAAATGAGACTACTTTGTTCAAGAAACACTAATTATCATATAACCAAGAGTACTAGATAATCATGACCTAACCTTCACTCTGTGCTCTAGCATGTTCTTACCTGGCTTGGGGCTGTGCAGCCCTCCAGAATCCAAGTGATGGTGTTGTCCTGTTTGCAAGGTGTAGGCCCAGTGGCAGAGAGATTTTTGAGCTTTGTGTCAGCTTGGCACCCTGCAGGCACATAATGATGGGAGGTACACTAATACCGTGATTTGCTGTAGCTACTCAGTGTGTGGGCTTAGGAACCAGTTAAGTTTATAGAATTGTATAATACTAAGAACAGGCAATTCAGGAAATGTAGCCCAGCGTGGTGGTGTGCACTGGACTATAGTCCCAGTTACTCCAGAGGCTGAGGCAGGAGGATCGTTTGAGCCCAGGAATTTGAGGTTGCCGTGAGCTATAATGCCACTGCACTCTAGCCAGGGTGACAGAGCAAGAGCCTCTCTTAAAAAAAAGTTCCTTGAGGGTGGCGCCTGCTGCTCAGTGAGTAGGGCCCCAGCCCCATATACCGAGGGTGGTGGGTTCGAACCCGGCCCTGGCCAAACTGTAACAAAAACAATAGCCGGGCGTTGTGACAGGCACCTGTAGTCCCAGCTACTCGGGAGGCTGAGGCAGGAGAATCCCCTAGGCCCAAGAGCTGGAGATTGCTGTGACAACACAGCACTCTACCGAGGGCAATGAAGTGTAAGGTGACCAGATTTTAACATTGGTAAAGGGGGACACCATTGACAGGGGTGGGGGGTTGTCTTAATTAAAAATTTGGTCTATATGAAGCAACAAAAATTTTCAAAGAATGCAAAAATAGTATTGTAATATATATATTTTAATTTCAACATAAGTACAATTTACAAATATAATACATTAAAAAGAAAATTATGTATAGGGCGGCGCCTGTGGCTCAAAGGAGTAGGGCGCCGGCCCCATATGCCAAAGGTGGCGGGTTCAAACCCAGCCCTGGCCAAAAAAAAAAAATATGTATAGTATTTTATTCTTTGGCATATTTCTCATTTGAGCGAATTTTTTTTTTAGTAGATTCCACCTGGGCGACATTGCCCAGGAGGGGAGTAGGGAGTTTACATTAGCCTTCTCATTTCCAAATGAAGTTACATTAACCTCTTCATTCTCAAATGGAGTTACATTAACTTTTCAGCAGCCGAAAACCGTATATTCGGCTCGGCGCCTATAGCTCAACCGGCTAAGGCGCCAGCCACGTACACCTAAAGTGGCGGGTTCTAATTCCCAGCCCGGACCCGCCAAACAACAATGACGGCTGCAACCAAAAAAAAAAAAAAAATGGCCAGGCGTTGTGGCGGGCGCCTGTCGTCCCAGCTACTTGGGAGGCAGAGGCAGGAGACTCGCTTGAGCCCAGGAGTTGGAGGTTGCTGTGAGCTGTAATGCCACGGTACTCTACCCAGGGGAACAGCTTGAGGCTCTGTCTCAAAAAAAAAAAAAAGAAAACCGTATATTCCCTTCCCATTGTCCCGCTTGTCGTGCATTCTTTCCCAAAAATCGGGACATTTTTTAAAACGCCGCGGGACAAATTGTTAAAAAGCGGGACGTCTGGTCACCTTAATAAAGTGAGACTGTGTCTCAAAAAAAAAAAAGTGCCTTGAGCACCTTCTACATCTCTTAAGATAAAAAAACGGAGTTACATACGTCAGGAGAGGAAATCAAACCGGGGTCGGGATCTCACTTTGTAAGACAAAGCCTAAGGTTTTCAGGTAGAGGTCACCTGGGCAAGCACCAAAGTACTTAAACAGCTGCAGTCCCTTAATGGGGGTGGGACCGACGTGTCTCGGAAGCCAAGACGCCCCGCCCCGGGGACAAGGGCGCATGCGGGGTTCTCCTCCATTCCCGCCTCTGGGCGGGGCCGCGCCGGCGCCCGCGCTACTGCCTCCGGCGGCTCCCAGGCTCCCGCGCCTGCGTACTACCGTCAGCCACGCCCCCCGCCTGGCTACCTTCCGGGTGCGCGCTGAACATGGTGTTGTCTGAGCTGGCCGTGCGCCTTAACTGCGCGGAGTACAAGAACTGGGTAAAGGCAGGTCACTGCCTACTGCTGCTTCGCAGCTGTCTGCAGGGCTTCGTCGGCCGCGAGGTGCTCTCCTTCCACCAAGGCCTGCTCACTGCAGCTCCCGGCCTGGGCCCCCGCGCCGCCTGCAGCGGGGGTTCACGATGCAGCCCCCGCGCCCGCCAGGTGAGCACCTGGCTGGAGGCCCTGACTTTCGCCCTCACCCCACCCCATCCTGTCCCTGTTCGAGTACCTAAACGCATTACACCGTTCCTTCCGCGGGGCGGGGCCGGCTACGACGCCCCTCCCTGCTGGGTCCTCTTCACTGCCTTCCTCTGTAGTTTCAGCCTCAGTGTCAGGTGTGCGCAGAGTGGAAACGGGAGATTTTGAGACATCACATCAACAGAAACGGAGATGTATACTGGGGAAACTGCCGGCCAGGCCGCTGGCCTATCGACGCCTGGGAGGTGGCCAAGGTAAGCACCTGCAGCCGGGATGGGAGGAGGCGACAGCGAGTCACCTGGGTGCCCGGAGATCTAGTCTTGTAAAGTCGGGACCTCATTGACAGAGATGCAGAGAGGGAGATTGGTGGGTTGATTAAAGGTAGTGTGTAGGCGGTTCCGGTCTGTTATAATGGACTCAACTCAGTGAAGTAGAAGTTTGCTTCTACCTGTCCGCTTCCTGAAGGCATTTGAGTTTGCTACCCTTGCTTGCAAAATTGTAGGAAAGATTTCTACAAGTGATGCTGGGGGCAAGTATCACGAACATAGGCATAGAGGGAGAATCTTGTAAGGTGTGTTTGAGGGTGGGCTCGCTGAATAGCTCATTTTGACAGCAAGGTTCCATTAGTATGGTGGAGTAAACCAGCAAAAGTTAGGACTAAAAGAGAAAGGATCTTAAGTGCCCAACTAAGGAATAAAACTTTGGGGAGGTAGGGATGGGATAGGCAGCCAGATCTGTCTTCACATCTCAGCAATGTGACTTACTAGCTGGACCCATTGGGAAACTTTTTTGACTTTTTGATGTTTGCCAGAAGCCCAGTAGGGAAGGGGGAGGAGCAGTCAGAAGTGCCTTCCTGGCTCGGCGCCTATAGCTCAACCGGCTAAGGCGCCAGCCACGTACACCTAAGGTGGCGGTTCGAATCCCCAGCCTGGACCCACCAAACAACAATGACGGCTGCAACCAAAAAATAGCCGGGCGTTGTGGCGGGCGCCTGTGGTCCCAGCTACTTGGGAGGCGGAGGCAGGAGACTCGCTTAAGCCCAGGAGTTGGAGGTTGCTGTGAGCTGTGATGCCACGGCACTCTACCCAGGGGGACAGCTTGAGGCTCGGTCTCAAAAAAAAAAAAAAGTGGCTTCCTAACACAAATTGACTTTTGAAGTCAATCTCCCTGCTTGTTAGCAGCAGGCACAGGTGGGCACCTGGGAAGGAGCAGTGTTAGGGAAGCAGGTGATCTGAGTTTGGCTCAGCTGCTGTGATGTGACATTGGGCCAGCCTCTGTTACCTAACCTCAAAAATGAGGAAACTGAGGGGGTAGGAGATGGGCGAAAACCTATCTAATAGGTACAATGAACACTAGCTAGATGATGGGCACACTTATTCTCCTGACTCAAACATAGCAAAATCCATACATGTAGCCAAAAACATTCTTACCCCCATAATATTTTGAAATTAAAAAAAATGAGGTAATTGGACCGTATCAGTGGTCCCTAGATTTTTGGCTACCACCTACACCTTCTACCCAATTTTTTTTTCATTGCTGCCATATTGTTGCCAGCTTCTACTTTTTTTAACCTAGAAAAGAGAAATGACTTAAACAAAACTCTACCCTTTACTGTGACTATCCCTTACCTGTTTGCAGAGGGCTATCCTCCTGGGAATCCTCTTGAAACTTGCTTATGCCACTCTTTCCTCCTCTTGGTTGCCATCACCTGCATACTTTCTAATCCAACCCCATCCTCTCAGTTCCTGGGGTCCCTATTCTAGCATCCTCTGCTCCACACCACCTCAACCTCCCATTTACATGCTCATTCCCTAGACCCTGTCAGCACAGGAAGTCTCAGTATCTAACATCCTACTTGCCTTTGGCACCTGCCCCCGCTCTTTGTCCCTGTACTACTTTTTTTCTTTGAGGCTTCCACTGCCACCCCAATACCCAGAAGCCTTGACCCTCCTGCCTACCTTTGTCACCTATCCAGCTCAGATGGATACTATGGCCCATTATTAAAGTCAGTCCCTTGCAGTTATCTCGGCTTTTTTTCTCCTTTCTCTGAATTTGCCTGGCCCGACTCTAGCCCTGATGACATCATCATCTGCTTTTGCTCAGAATCTCACGAGGGAACTGACTGGTTTCACTTTCATTCTTGATCATGGAGCCCCAGTGATTTGGCCACTTCTCTTTCTCTCTCCACTTCTATTCCAGGAAGCAACTGTTTCTACCTTTCCTTGCCAAGCTTCCACTTCCATTCCTCCACCCTCATTCCCAGCTGTTAACCTTGCTCACACTTCATGGAGTTTGGTGGTTGCCCCAGCCCAGACACATGCAGTCGTCCCTCTGTATCCAAGGGGGGTTGATTCTAAGACTGCCCCTCTAATAGCAGAATCAGTGGATGCTCAAGTCCCTGATATAAAAAGGCTGAGTATTTGCATATAACTCAGGCACATCCTCCCATATACTTTTTAAATCATCTCTGGATTACTTATAATACCTAACAATGTACATGCTATATAAACTGTTGCTATACTATATGTATTTTTAATCTATATTTACTTTTTCTTATTGTACTGTTATTTTTTCCTGAACATTTTTGATACCTGATTGGTTGAATCCACAGATGCAAAACCTATGGATATGGAGGGCCAGCTGTACTTCCTCATTTTTAGCCAAACCTACCAACTTATCTCTATATGTACCATCTTTTTTCATCTGCTACAGAGGAGGAAAGATGCCTCTCTATTATTGCCCTATACCTCCATTTGTGTGTTGGATCTTATCCCTTTCCACCTGCCCAAGGAACTATCTACTCTTCCTCCCTGCTTAATCCCATCATCATATAGAAAGCTTTAATATAAATAGTGCCTTGATTTATTTCAGTTTTTTAAAAGAAAGAAAGGATTAAATAGTTACCATATGACCCAGCAATTCCACTCCTAGGTATATACCGAAGAGAAATGAAAACTTACATCCACTCAAAAACGTGTACACAAATGTTCATAGCAGCACTATTCACACTAGCTGAAAGGTACAAACAACTTACATTTACGTCAGCTGATGAATGGTTTTTTAAGAAATACAGTATATCCATACAATGGAATATTACTTTGCCATAAAAAGGAATGAAGTACTGATACATGTTAGAACATGGATGAATCTTGAAATCATCATGCTAAGTGAAAGAAGCCAGTCACATATTGTAGGATTCCATTTATACAAAATGTCGAAAATTGGCAAATCTACAGAGGCAGAAGTAGATTAGTGGTTGCTAGGGCCTGGGGGATGGCAGCTGATGAATAGGGGGTTTCATTTGGGGGTGATGAAAATGTTCTAAAATTCACTATGAGGATAGTTGCACCACTGTGAATATATAAATACCACTAGTATACACTGTGGAAGAGTGACTTATATCTCAATAAAACTGTTTTTTAAAACACTTGAATAAATACTTAGAAAATAAGATTTAAAAAAAGACTTCCCTCAATTCATTTCTTTCTTTCTTTCTTTTTTTTTTTTTTTTGTAGTTTTTGCAGTTTTTGACTGGGTCTGGGTTTGAACCCGCCACCTCCGGCATCCTCCACCTTTGAGCCACAGGCACCACCTACCTTAATTCATTTCCTCCAGCTTTCTCCTCATTTTTTTTTTTTTTTTTTTAGACAGAGCCTCAAGCTGTCCCCCTGGGTAGAGTGCCGTGGCATTACAGCTCACAGCAACCTCCAACTCCTGGGCTGCCTCAGCCTCCCAAGTAGCTGGGACCACAGGCGCCCGCCACAATGCCCAGCTATTTTTTGGTTGCAGCCATCATTGTTGTTTGGTGGGTCCGGGCTGGGGATTCGAACCCGCCACCTTAGGTGTACGTGGCTGGCGCCTTAGCTGGTTGAGCTATAGGTGTCGAGCCACCTCCTCATTTTTTTTTTTAATCAGCCTTTCATACACATACCAAGCCAAGCTTCTCAAAAAGAAGTTTGATACCTTTTCTCTTTTCCTCAGATTCTACTTACTCTGCAACCCACTCCATCCTGGCTCTGCTCCTGCCACTCCACTATACCTGCGACCTTCAGTTGTCTGGCCTTATTCTTCCCTCTCAGAGGCATTCAGCACTACTGGTGCCTCTTCTTAAAAAACTTTCCTGGCTTTCTGCCCATCTCCATGCCTTTTGTTCAGCCTCCTTATGAGTATCATTTAGCCTCCCTTGGGACTCAGGGCTGGGGCTCTTCTGTCCTTCTGTCCTCCTTTTCTCTGGTGATACTACCCGGGCCCATGGAGTTAAATACTCCCTTTATGCTCATGGCTGCCAAATCAGTGCCCCAGCCCTACCCCTCTCCTGAGCTCCAAATGTACATGTCCAACTGCTTACTTGACCCTCCCTACCAGCTTCTCCACAGCACTTTTTATTTATTTCCAAAGTAGGACTTTTTATCTCGACCCCCACCTCTCCAGAAGCATTATTCTTTCATTTCTTTCCCTCTTACTACCTGCCTTATATATACCTGCAAAATAATTTTGGAATCCTCTCCTCCATCTCCACATCACAGTTCTCACCCTCTCCTGCCTGGCTTTGGGGACCTCTGGTTGGTTCTTCACACAGCAGGATGTGCGGGCTTCAAACAGGAATCAGATCGTTTCATCCCCTTGTCCAAAACCCTTGGGTAGCTTCCTGATGGCCTTAGAGTAAAGTCTGCACTCCCAGAGGAAGGGAGCTGATAAAGCTCAGCATGACCGGACCCCTGTTTATTTCTCCTGCCTTGTCTCCTCCTACTCAGTGAAGAGACACAAGAGGTTAGAGAGAGAGAGGCAGTAACATGTTCCTCTCCACTGCGTGTTTGCTGTGTGGGACACGTAGTGTGCAGTACAATTTTAAGAAACTTACTTCACTGCAAGGAGGCAGTAGAGCCTCCCTGCTGGCTTCTACTTCTGAAGAAAGGGAGTAATTACTAAAATAAAACCTTAACATGGAAGAGATTGATCTTGGTGAGAAAATGCCAGAGAGGACCTGCCTTAGAATGGAAAGGAAAAATGATGCCTGGTTTGGAGACACTTAAGGCCCCTCTAACTTCACATGTTCTTCTCAGCAGCAGGTGAATTAAGCAATATTTGCGTTAGTTTGCCTGTGGTAAGTTAGCCTCTTTGTTAACCTTTGTAGCACCCCGTACTAGGCTTCTCTCAGAGGGTTGGCAGTGTCGGTAGCTGTTATGGCATGGGAAGATCGTGATGGTACTGTCTACTTTACCTTCTGATAGGGGCCACTTAGCATCTACCAAGTTTTTCTTAGTTACATGAGGCTCAGGTGTATAATTCTACCACCATTGGGAACATAGCCCTAAATCTCCTTGGGGTACATCAGCACTTACCCCAGCCTTTTCAGAATACTGTTGTGAGCAGCCCTGTAGGAGCCCAGTAGTTGCTTATCTACTGAAATGTGTTTGCTTTCGATGGAACAGGTCGCTTTTATTTAGAGTTCTAATTATATGTAATTTTTTGTATGTCATCTGTTCTACTCCCTTGGCAGGAAAGTACCCATGAAATTCTTAGCCTGGTAAAGTTATTGCATCCAATGTAAGTTGGGAAATACTTTAGGAAAGAACTATGCCTAAGCTTTGCCAGAATACCATTTTGGGAGTCTGCGCCATAAAAATCCTACTAAAGGCACCATCATGCTAGATTCTAGAACAAGGTCCTTCTGGTATGTGCAGTATCTCAAATTCATAGGATTCCAGCTGTAACTCCTAGGTGGGTCTTTCTCACCTTGCACCATTGATGTGATAATTGCCAGCATTTATGGCCTGTTAATGAGCGTGTGTGGGGCACTGTGTTGGAGCTTTACCTGCATTCACTTATTTAATTCTCACAGCATCCTTTGAGGTAGATGAGAACAGTTATTCCCCATTTACTGATGAGGAATCTGAGGATAAGTAACTTGGCCAGGGTTACACATCTGACAAGTAGCAGAGCTGGCATTTGAACCCAGTTAGTTCTGTTGCACTCCTAAGCCCAAACTCTCAACTTAATACTACTGTACTGAGTTTTCTCAAGTCATTTAAAAAGTGTCCACTTTCGAGTAATTGTGTTATTTTTAAATCTTCTTCAGCAACTCAGCTAGTGAAATTTTTTTCTTTTCCTCTGAATGCTTCAGGAATTTGCGTGTCATTCTTGCACAGGGTTTATGCTAACCTTCTCTGTATTGCTTCAGTTTTGGTATATATGCTGCCAAAGCAAGCATGTCGGTCACTGGAATTTCAGTAAGGAAGCAAAAGGTGACATCCTACCTGTACTTTCTGCTTATGTGCCCTTCAGACAGGACAGAAAACCAGTTATGTCAGGTACACCTAATAGCAGAGGGATAGAGAAGCTCTTCAGATACTGCTCTTGGTCAAGGCTGTGACACTGGTTTCCCTGCTTGCATTGTGGACTCATGTGCCTCTAACTTGAAACCTCCGTGCGTAAGAGAATTTCAGCCAGTCATTATCTGGAAAATTAGCAAATAACTGTTGTCTCTCCAGCTCCTAGAGTTGGAGGAGACTCAGGTCTCTCTCCTGCCTCCTTGTACTGCAGGCCTACATGCCCCGAGGACTGACAGACAAACAAGGACCTGAAGAATGTGATGCAGTTGCTCTTTTAAGTCTTATCAACTCCTGCGATCATTTTGTGATTGATCGAAAAAAAGTCACAGAGGTAAGAGAGCTGTCAGAATTTGAAACCATACACTGAGTCAGTTGGGTGGGTACTGGGGACCAGCCGTGAAACACACTCTGTGATGCTAAGTCAGCCATGCAGCCATAGCATACAGTAGTTCCCCAGAATAGCAGGTGCCAAGAGAGTTTGACTTGTATCTACTTATCATGTATGCATACCATCTATAATAGATGTCCTCAAACAATGGCCCACGGGCCACATGCAGCCCACCTAGGACATTTATCTGGCCCAACGGGTGTTTTTGCCACCACTGCCTGTCCTGCTTAACAACCAACTCATCCAAATTATGCACATGATCCCAAGAAAGTTTTAGCCCATCTCATCTAAAGACCACCCTGACTGATTTTGTCACTAACAGAGCCTTTCTAAGGGGCCAGATACAGTGGCTCATGCCTGTAAGCCTAGCATGCCTGAGCTCCCAGGTTCGAGACCAGCCTGAGCCAGAGTGAGACCCTATCTCTAAAAATAGCCGAGCGTTGTGGCAGGTGCCTGTAGTCCCAGCTACTAGGGAGGCTGAGGCAAGAAAATCACTTAAGCCCAAGAGTTTGAGGTTGCTGTGAGCTATGGTGCCACGGCACTCTACCCAGGGTGCCAAAGTGAGGTTCTGTCTCAAAAAAATAGAGCTTTTCTGTGATTTTCTTTTGGAGTCACAAGATCTGTTTACCTGGCTGAGCATGGTGACTCATGCCTATAATCCTAGCACTCTGGGAGGCCAAGGCAGGTGGATTGCCTGAGCTCACAGGTTCAAGACCAGCATGAGCAACAGCGAGACCCTGTCTCTAAAAATAGCCAGGTGTTATGATGGGCGCCTTTAGTTCCAGCTACTTGGGAGGCTGAGACAAGAGAATTGTTTGAGCCCAAGAGTTTGAGGTTGCTGTGAGCTGTGATGCCATGGCACTCTACTGAGGCTGACAAGTGAGACTCTATCTCAAAAAAAAATCTGTTTACCCCATTGTTTGATTTTGAAGCCTTTTATCTTTTTATCTCTCTATAGTTGATTAAGTGTCGTAATGAGATTATGCACTCTTCAGAAATGAAAGTATCTTCTACATGGCTTCAAGATTTTCAGATGAAGATCCAAAATTTTCTGAATGAATTCAACAATATCCCAGAAATTGTGACAGTATACTCCAGAATAGAACAGGTAAAAGTCATATTTAATAATTCTGACATACAGAACCAAAGGGGAAAAAGTGACTACTCATTTAGAATTTTAAGTTTATTGGATTTAAACTAAATTTTAGAACATAAGCAGAGGAAAGTATGCTGATAGAAATCTGGAATTATACAAGGCCAGTAAGCTTTTCTATGGCCACAGTATGTTATTAATTAATAATGTTTAATTATAAGTTCTTTGAGTAATTCAGTGGACTATCTTTTCTATAAAATTGGTTCATATAAATATATCCCACCAGCTATTGACATCTGACTGGGCTGTTCACATCCCTGAGGAAGATCAGCGAGATGGGTATGAATGTGAAATAGAAACCTACCTAAGTGAGAGCCAAATTAATGAAATAGAGATGCAGTTACTAAAGGAAAAACTTCAAGAGATGTACCTTCAAGCAGAAGAACAAGAGATGTCGCCTGAAGAGGTAAAAAGAAAAACATTACATCATCTGTTTGAGTAAACAACACAAAGAAAGGTGCCAGGGAGAAAGAGTAGCTCATTTTAACATAACGCCAACTGTGCTTATGATTTATAAATCAATTTCCAGAAGTGAATATTCTTTTGGCACAGGTTAATGTGAAAATATTTTCACTTAATCAGGAAACATTTGAGTGCCTAATCTGTGCCATAAAGTAGAAAAGCATGGTAAAGGCACAGCAATTCTTGGGGAAAAAATGTGCTGGGGGGTTCTTCACTGGCAGAGGGGATTGCCATAAAAGGCTTTGCTGAGAAGGTGCTGTTGAGCTGAGACTCAAAGAAATCAAATAAGAGTTTGACAAATTGGGCTTGGCGCCTGTGGCTCAAGTGGCTAAGGCACCAGCCACATACACCTAAGGTGGCGGGTTCGAATCCCCAGCCCGGGCTCGCCAAACAACAATGATGGCTGCAACCAAAAAATGGCCAGGCTTTGTGGCGGGCGCCTGTGGTCCCAGCTACTTGGGAGGCTGAGACAGGAGACTTGCTTGAGCCCAGGAGTTGGAGGTTGCTGTGAGCGTGATGCCATGACACTCTACCCAGTGGGGATAGCTTGAGGCTCCGTCTCAAAAAAAGAAAAAAAGAGTTTGACAAATTGGCAAGTGAAAAAGGCCATTCTTGGGGCACAGCATTCACAAAGGCATGAAAGAGGCTTGACAGTGACAGGCAAGCATAGCAGGTAGTTAGGTGTGAGGGTGGTAAAGTAAGCTGAAGCCATATGTTGAAAGGCTTTCTGTGCCATGCCAAGTGCTTTGATCCTTATTCCCAAAAAGCAATAGGGAGCCGACAGATGATTTTAAGCAAGAAAGAGTGAAAGAATCAGATATGGCTTTTAGAAAGTTAATTCTTATGGCATTTGGGGGTTAGACAAGTCACCAGCAACTAGTGGTGAGGCTCTTCTAGTTGTGTGAGGGTGAGAGAGAGAACAGAAACTAAAGGATAGAGAAGAGGAGCTGATTCTGCCCAGGTAGACCTGATGGATCTTAGTGTCTGGTTAGATTACTAGGAGCATGACATTAGGGTATAAAAGGGTGGAGAGGGGTGGAGGTTTAAAGGCTCATCAAGGTTTCTAGCTTAGGACCTTCAGGGTAATGATGGTCTAATAGGAGGCTGGGTGTGGTGTCTCATGCCTGTAATCCTAGCACTCTGGGAGGCTGAAGCAAGGAAATGCCTTGAGCTCAGGAGTTGAAGACCAGCCTGAGGAAGAGGGAGACCCTGTCTCTACTAAGAATAGAAAAATAATTTGGGCTTTGTGGTGGGTACCTATAGTCCCAGCTACTCAGGAGGCTGAGGCAGGAGGATCACTTGAGTTCAGGAGTATGAGGTTGCATTGAGCTATGATGTTGCTACTGCACTATAGCCCAGGCAGTAGAATGAGACTCTGTTTCAAAAAAAGGGAAGGAAAGGAAAAAGGTAAATAATTTACACATACTTTAAAATCATTGCTGCTTTCTTAAACTTGGTGAGAGAACTCCTTTCACAGAGATCCACAGGGAAGCTTAGGGAAAAGGGGCAATGATAAAGTATACTCAGGGCCATTGGGAACAGGATAAAAAATGTCACTCCATTTGTCATATTTCAGAAATATTTATTGAGCACCTATTATGGCATGCATGAGTGAACAGAATAGACAAAGATCCCTGTAGTGGAAAACAGACTTCGAGCAGTAAACATAATAAGTAAGTGATAAGGTGCAGTGGAGGGAGAAACACGGTATAGAGCACAGTGGGGACAAGTGTCAGGTTGTAATATGGTGGTCAAGGTGGCCTCATCGAGAAGACTTAGCAATTCCTTGAAGTAGGTGAGGATTCCCCACGTATGTATCTGGAGGAAGTGTATTTGGCAGAAGGAACAGCAAGTTGAGAAGTGCGGCTGGAATGGAGGGAGGGAAAGAATAGTGGGTAAGGAGGTCAGCAAAATGAAGGGGGAGGAAGCAGGACTTCTGAGCCATTGCAAAGTCAAGGACCCTGCTGGCTTTGTGGTGAGGATGCCCTGTTGGTAGTGGAGGAGAGGAGCAGAGAGAGAAGCAAGGACACCTGGAATGAGGTCAGTGTCCAGATAAGAGATGATGGTAGTTTGGACCAGCGTGGAAGTGTAGACGTGGTAAGAAGGTGGGTGGGTGTGACATGACATGTGAAAGAAAGAGGTCAAAGACAAGGCCAGGAGTTTTGGCTTAAATGACTGGAAAAAGGAAGTTGCTGAGCATCTTTTGCCTAGAACAGTAGACCAGCAAGCACATAATAAATTATCAATAAATTTAAAATTTGTTAAATGTGTGAAGGATAAAAGGAATGTACCAGGCACAGTGCTAAATGCTTTTAGTAGATTATTTCTGGTCTTCCCAAGAACCCTTGGTGGTGTTGGTGTCATCCTTAATTTGCATACATAGCAATAAGCTCAGAGAGGTCAAATGTCTGCTCACTGTCACACAGCTAGTTAAATGACGAAGCTGGGCTTCAGTGTCCAAATCTGTGTGACTGCTTTCTATAATTTTTCCGATATTTTCCATTTTTCATTCTCTACTTCCTTTCCCCTCTTTACATATAAATGTGCGAAGCCTTCCCCATACTTAAAAAAATAACCTCCTTTTGACTGCCTCCTTCCCTTCAAGCTAAAATAATCGTCTCAGCCAGAGCATCTCTTAAAGCACATTTCAAGGGCAAGTGCATTTATTGCTTTTCACAAAAAGGAAAACTGAAGTTCCAACAAATGTCAATTATGGGGCACTCTTATTGGAGACAATGAGAAAGAATGGTGACTGGGAATAGGAAAAAACTGAAACTTAAACAAAGGAAAAGAAACTAAGTGGAATAGAGAGCAAACTAGTTCTGAGAGTCTGCAGAGAGGGTCAGGAGGAGACAGCACAGGATCATCAAGTGGTAAAGTCTCCATCCTTGATGACTTGGGGGAAGGGGACCCCACTGAGGGCCAAAAGTCCGTCTGGAAGCATGTGCTATGATACAAAGACCTGACTAGTGCAGTCATGGGCATCTGATGGCCACAGGAAGACGCTGAGCTTTGCCTAGGACACCAAGCACAGTCAGTAAGAGCTAACAGTTACTAATGCCTGCTGTGGGTAATGTCATTGGAATGATCTTCATTTCACATTTCTATGATTTTCAGATTTATTATTTAAAGGTCAGGCATCTTGCAGAAGCTCTAGGCTGGTTTCCAGCCATGAAATAAACAGCTCCACCTGAGGGACACAGCCCTAGTCAACTTTACTAACTAATCTGAAGCCCTCTGGTCATCTTCAGCTCCTCCCTGTTCATCTGGCGCAGCCTCAGCCAGCCTTCCCTGTCCCTTCCAGCCCCATCAGCTATTGACCAGCATCCAGCAATTTCACTTGCCCACACAACAGTAACATGAGTACTTGCAGAGGCTCCAACCTAGACCTGGTCCCTAAGAATCAGTTCTGTACACCTGCTGGGGTAGGGTACCCCATCACTTTCGTCATTAGATAATCTTGACTTAGCTTGGACCCATTTGTAAACATTCACCACACCCTCAAAATATGAGTATCATGTCTTTGTAATAGGCATAGTAACCAGTGAGGGTATTCTAGGACAAGCCCCTTGAAAACACTTCCATAGTACTCTTCCATGAATACTTTTATTAACTTAAAAGATAAAGTATATTGCTAGAGGGAGTTTAAATTGGTACAATCTCTATCGATGGCAGTTTTGGCAAAATCTATTAAAATTTTGGCTTGGCGCCTATAGCTCAACCGGCTAGGGTGCCAGCCACGTACACCTAAGGTGGCGGGTTCGAATCCCCAGCCCGGACCCGCCAAACAACAATGACGGCTGCAACCAAAAAAATAGCCAGGCATTGTGGCGGGCACCTGTGGTCCCAGCTACTTGGGAGGCGGAGGCAGGAGACTCGCTTGAGCCCAGGAGTTGGAGGTTGCTGTGAGCTGTAATGCCACAGCACTCTACCCAGGGGGACAGCTTGAGGCTCTGTCTCAACAAAAAAAAAAAAAAAAAAAAAAAAAAAAATTTGCCAAAACTTAAAGCAGGATCGGAAATGAAATTGCATTTCCCTTCTAAAAACAGATCCTACAGACTTGTCCCTTATGCAAAATGACACACATACCAGGTTAGTTATTGTAGTGTTTTTTTTGTCTTAGCAGAAGGATCAAAATAATATGTTAGAATAGGAAATATCTATTACTGGAATGCTATTCCGGCATTAAAAAAGATAATGAGGCCACTTTTTATAATCTCATATATTGATAGAAGAGACCAGTGGTGTCTAGAATGCTGCCATTTGTGTTTTTAAAAATGTGTATATACACATGCTCACATGTAATGGCATAGAATAGCTCCGGAAACATAGGAAATTGTTCATTTGGGTCACCTCTAGGGAGAGGAGCTGGGTGACTAAGGACAGTTTGGAAGAGGACTGACTTTTTATCTTGTACGCTTGTGTTGATTTTGAATTTATTTATGCATGCATGCATGTATATGTATATTTAATAGTAATAAATGTATAGGTTCAAAGTGAAAGACCTTCATTTTATTTTTATATGTACACATGTACATATACAAATATATGGGGTATGTATGAAATGAAGCCTTTTCATACAAATGCAGGAGGTTTTAAAAGCAAAAACAGTGGCCGGGCATGGTGGCTCATGCCTGTAATCCTAGCACTCTGGGAGGCCAAGGCAGGTGGATTGCTTAAGCTCAGGAGTTCGAGACCAGCCTGAGTAAGAGCGAGACCTCATCTCTACTAAACTAGCCAGGCCCTGTGGTGGGTGCCTGTATTCCCAGCCACTTGGGAGGCAGAGACAAGAAGATCACTTGAGCCCAGGCGTTTGAGATTGCTTTGAGCTATGACACCACAGCACTCTCTACCCAGGGTGACAGAGTGAGATTCTGTGTCAAAAAAAAAAAAAGCAAAATAATTTGAGGAGATAAACAAATACCGCTTTGTTTGGTGCCAGAAGCAGTTTTACTGGATTGTGTTGTGGGTTTTTTTTTCCCTGAGTGGAAGATGCTTTTTTTTTTTAAAGAGTTTGTTTTGTGGCTCGGCGCCTATAGCTCAACCAGCTAAGGCGCCAGCCACGTACACCTAAGGTGGCGGGTTCGAATCCCCAGCCCGGACCCGCCAAACAACAATGACGGCTGCAACCAAAAAAAAAATAGCCGGGCGTTGTGGCGGGCACCTGTGGTCCCAGCTACTTGGGAGGCGGAAGCAGGAGACTTGCTTGAGCCCAGGAGTTGGAGGTTGCTGTGAGCTGTAATGCCACGGCACTCTACCCAGGGGGACAGCTTGAGGCTCTGTCTCAAAAAAAAAAAAAAAAAAAAAAAAAAAGAGTTTGTTTTGTTTTGTTTTTCAAACTTTAACTTGTCTGCGGACAGATGCCTATAGCCAAGATTCTGTCTCTTGGTGGACACATGAACAAGAAGCCAATCTTGGGGCTACTAAGTTCTTCATTTGAATTACAAGTCTTCTGTAAAATTGTCAAAGCTGCACGTTGTATGTTTTCTTCGTACAGATCTCAAATCAACTGGAAGTGGTGACAGAATTTCTGAGAAACAATGAGGATCTTAGAAACGGTCTTACAGAAGATATGCAGAAGCTAGACAGCCTCTGTCGGCAACATCAAAAACTGGATTCAAAGGAACCTGGGAGACAGACACCTGAAAGGAAGGCCTGAGGTGAGGTTAGGCATATCACGTTAAATAAGACCAGATAGCCTCATTGCTTTGATGACGGCTGCATTCTTTTGTGAGGCTGTAATGAACACACAACCATCTAATCTGAAGTTTCCCTATGTCCTTATTATTTCAGAGAAAGGACACTGAGTTTTGTGCTCTTCCTATAATTAATGGTTCTCACATCTGTGAAGTAATTTAACATCAGTTCCCTGACAGCTTTGTTTAGTCAAACACACCTGAAGTCACTGGTGCTCTAGAATTGAGCAAATCAACTTTATAGCATAATTAAGAAGCATTTCTACTGTAAAAAGATGCCATTGGTGCCCAGTTCTTACTGTGGCATTAATAGTAGCAATTGGCTAGTTTCCGTAAGGAAAACTTGTTAACATACTTAACTGTCTTCAGTATTTTACTTCCCCCCAAATAAAGAAAAATAAAATATTTTCTTTCCTTTTAGGTTGCCCTTCGAGAAAAATCAGGCATGTTTATAAAAGTCAGCATGGTTTCCATCTCAGATGCAAAAGGAAAAAGTTACCAAATGATTGTACCCCAACAAAAAGGAATTTTTATTGTTTTGTCCTGCACCTTCCTTTGACTCTTTTGGAGTATTTTTCTTTAATATTTAGAAACTTGGGGCTATATAATCTAAACCAATCCAAAAATATTAGATACTCCTGTACCCACACTTGTTACCATCCAGGGATCTTTTGCTATTTTAAAGATGAGTTTCTTTTCTGGTCCTAAACTATAGCTGCTTGACATATTAAAGGCTGTGTTTGACCTGACCTGTGCCAAAGGCCAAACACACCCTGCTCCCTCATTGGCAGACAATCCTATTCCCACTGCCTGCTACCTGCATGCTTGTAAGGATGTCCAAGGGTGGGCTGAGATTACTATAGAAGCCTTTCCTTTTTAGAAGGCAAGAAGAAAAATAGCCTGAAAGTGCATGTTCTAGCCACTTCCAATTAGCACAGAGTTCTTACTCCCAGGTTTGAGTAGCTCAAGGCTGATCAGTGAGGGGCTGCAGAATGGTGACTGCAGGCTAGGGTGTCCAGGGAAGCAGGGGTGTCAAGGGAAGGCGCCTCAGCTGACAGCTTATTTATGGTATACCTGGGAAAAGGAAACTCCCATGGTGGTCACGGCTATTTTTGTCCAGTTATATCCCCAGTGCCAAGCTCAGGGCCTGTCCCTCACGTGCCCAGTGAATGTTTCCTTGACTGAAGAGTCATCTGTTAGCCTAGAAATATTTGTTGGCCTAAATATCATTAGTTAGACTATTAACTAACTAATAATAGTTAGACTATTAACTTGTCCTTTGTTATGAAATTTAAGAATAAAATCTAAACTTTCTTATGGAAATTCAAAGACATCATTTTCTTTGAACAAATTCATGCTTACTTCCTTTATTTACCCAAAAAGCAATCCACTCCTTTCTTCATTCTGATTTCCTGAACTGTGCAACTTCAGCCCCATTGTATGCAGTGGTCTGTAGGGCCAGCCTCACTTTCACCTTCCCTTCCATCTGCTCACTTCCAAGGCTAGTGGTACTTAACTGGGTCACATTGCCTTTGGACCTTGAGGAACAGAATTGCCATGCTCCCCAGTGCCTGGAGAAATCGCCCCATTCCAAGCCCAAGTAAAAAACCTGCTTTTCCTATTCATCTACCCACCAAGGTTGTAATCTGTAGAGAATGGTCAGAGGGTAGGGGTATATTTGGTATATACGTTTACATTAAAATGCATTTAATATAATTTTTATAAAACCACTATGTGTGTACCAATGTGTCTACTTTCTGCGTTAATCTTTCCAGTTACTATTTTGTCTTTCGTCTTACATTTTCTCTGTCCCTTCATTTCATGAAGTTCCTTGAGAAGACTTCAATTGTAAAACAAGAAGAATTTTTATTCATTGTCTCTTTCAAACTAAGAAACTTAATGAAACATTTCCTAGCTTCTAGGTATGAGATACAAAACTTGGGATCACATAGAATCTTGATTCACTAACCAATTTAAGACCTAATTTGTAACTTTAGGAATTTGGGGTTCTAAACATTGCCATTTTAGACCTGTGTCTAGTTAGTTTTTCCTTATTTATCCAACAAGCATTTATCAACTCAATCATGTGCCAGACACTGAAGTAGTTACAAACATATAAGGATTTGTAGGGTGGGTGTGGATGACGGTGTACAGGCTGTCATCTTATTGCATTTTCCTGCTCTGATAAGGATATTGTTTGGAGAACTTTATACTGGCAACATTTCATTACATTTCATTGGAGAGAAGAAGACGTGTGCACAGAGGGTTTTAAAGCAAATGTATCCTATACAGAGACCTCAACCTGTGGTAGTTTCTTCACAAAACTGTACAGGTATATGTGCAAAAGGATACATACAACAGCACTGTTAACCAGCCATCGAGGGGATATTATGCAACTGTTAGTAAGAATAAGGTAATGCTGCAATGCAGTAATATGGAATGATCTGAGACAAATAAAAAAGCAAAATGTTTAACAATGTATAGCATGCTGTAATACTCTGTATTTTAAAATAACAGGTCTGGAAAGTTTTGTGCTTTTCCCAAGCTATTGTGCTCTTACCCCTGTGAGAAGAAGTAGGCTAGAGGGGATAATTAGAAGGAATTTGGCTTTTCTATTTTATATACTCCCATGTGAAATTTTTATGACAAACATGCACTTGTGTGTTTTGAAATTAAAATTTTTAATTTCAAAGTAATAAAGAGACATGAATAATGTAAATTCAGAGTGCAAGATGTCTGTGTCACATTTCCTTGAATATGCTATAGCCTGCATTTTGTAGCTCCACCTCCAGGGGCACTTGTGGATCATCATGGTCACAGGGAGAAGCCCAATGAGCGGACGATTTTCTGCACAAGGCAGTCTTTGTTTCATCGTGGAGTGCCTTATCCTTCATCTGGCAATATGATTTGTTCTTGACCTCTCCTGAGGACACAACATGTAGTTCATAGTTATGAAAGAATTAGAGGACAAAAATGGTTTTAGCCTTATAGTTGCAAAGATAGAAGGCAGTTCTTTGGATTTACCCTGTTCTTTACCAGGGATCTCAGATAACTTAAGGAGAAAGATATGACATATTAAACTCATAATAAGACACCTGGAATTCTGGGAGATGTACTAAAGTGTGTTGGTGACAAAAACCTCAGCTTCCCAGAGTGCTTGGATAACAGGTGTGAACCAATGTGCCCAGCCTGAAAGGTTCATTTTTATTTTTATTTTTTTATTTTTTGAGACAGAGCCTCAAGCTGTCATCCTAGGTAGAGTGCTATGGCATCACAGCTCACAGCAACCTCCCACTCCTGGGCTCAAGCAATTCTCCTGCCTCCACCTCCCAAGTAGCTGGGACTACAGGCCCCTGCCACAATGCCTGGCTGTTTTTTGGTTGCAGCCCTCGTTGTTTGGTGGGTCCAGGCTGCATTTGAACCCGCCAGCTCAGGTGTTTGTGGCTAGCGCCTTAGCCGCTTGAGCCACAAGCGCCGAGCCAAGGTTCATTTTTATTAAAGTATTAATTACTTACATGACTTGAAACACAAATATCCTAAGGGTTAGATGTCTTAGGCAGGCATGTTATGAATTAGATTTGGTAAGTGGAGCATTGCATTGGAGTAGAGGTGATGTAATCTTTTGGATAGTTTCTATACATTTGTCCTCTAAGTTACAAACTGCAGAGTGGTAGGAAATTATAACTAGAGATTACCTCCTTTTCCCTTACCACATTAATTAGAAACCTACCTGCTTTGAAATGTCTTCAACAGACAGTGGCCTTTTATTGAAATAGATTACAAAATACATTTTGTAAGGCAAGCCTCAAAATATATTAATTTTTACTCATGAAATGGTGAAGTGAAAAAGTCCTTTAGTATTTTAATAAAAATCTTGATAGGTTATGATTCATTTCATAACTAAGAACTAATTTTTATTACTGCATTGTAGTCTGAATCTAATATTATCTTCCACAGACTTCTCAAACCCATGCTGTATGTTAGATGCACATTTGTAATGACCACAGAATTTGAAGCATTTTTTGACATCTCTGTGGGAAAGTGGGCAATGTCCTTACATACTTTCATTACTATCAGGCATGACAGTCTTATTCAGAACCGTGTGTGGTAGCCAACCTTCAAGCACCTGCCTCCTGGTATTTCCACCTTCATATTGTCCTCCCACGGTGTACCAGGGTTAGTCTGTGTGAACATAGCAAAAGTGATGGTATGTCACTTCCAAGATTAGGATTTCCATTTTGGGCTGTCTCAAACATCACTCGGGGAAGCCATGTCATGTCACGAACAGCTCTATAAAGAGGCCTGGTTGAAAGGAACTGAACCCTGCAAACTGTATGAGGAACTTTAAGTGGATCAGCAGTTCCAGCTGACAGCTGAGTCTCTAAACCAGAAGCACCCCACTAAGTCACTCCCAGATTCCCTGATCCTCAAAAATTGTGAGAATTATTGTTTTAAGAGCTCTTAGGTTTTGGGGAGGTTTGTTACACAGCAATATTACTAATGAACTATACTTTCCCATACTTTGGGCTTGTCCCTCCCCCACAATGCAGAATGTGAAACAGAGACTATCTACAAAGAGGACTTCTGCTTAGATACCACAGAAAATAAAGGGAAGTCTTCCAGAGTTCTACTAATGAACCTGTTTATCCAAGAGCTGATGTCTTCAGAACCTTTCAGATAGTTGTTTGCAATTTCTTTGCATTTTAAATCTTTATCAAAAGCAGGGTTTAAGCACTTCTAACCACAAACATTGGAGTTCCCCAATAACCACTCTGGAACTCCCTGCATCCTCCAGAAGCAAAGACAGGGGAAAATTGAGTCAAATTCTAGAGGGCAGCCTCTGCTGTGGTGGTAATGGCCTCACTCCACCTTTTTCTTTCCCCCAGTAGGAAAAGACCCCAGACATTTTTGGTGTAGAGATCTGTGATTGTACCAAGCTTTAAGTCCTGTGTGATACTAACCAGCCTTCTCATGCTTCCTGGTTTAAGAAAAGGCAGTAGGCTCGGCTTCTATAGCTCAACCGGCTAAGGCACCAGCCACGTACACCTAAGGTGGCGGGTTCGAATCCCCAGCCCGGACCCGCCAAACAACAATGATGGCTGCAACC
>NW_003852553.1:3238735-3244589 GCF_000181295.1 Otolemur garnettii | reverse complement strand
AACTCCTGGGCTCAAGTGAGTCTCCTGCCTCAGCCTCCCAAGTAGCTGGGACCACAGGCGCCCGCCACAACGCCTGGCTATTTTTTGGTTGCAGCTGTCATTGTTTGGCGGGCCCGGGCTGGATTCGAACCCACCACCTTAGGTGTATGTGACTGGCACCTTAGCCACTTGAGCCACAGGCGCCGAGCTAACACAGAGTGATTGTTAACCAGTTTTACAAACTGCCATTTCCCCATTTTTAAGGATAAGCAAAGCAGGAAAGAATAATGATTTTGTTGTTTTTACTTTATATTTACCTAGAACCCGGCATTGGGAGTAACTATCCTTGGAGTTGTTACTCCTATCTCCATGACTGAGTCTGTAGGTACTCTCAGTTTCCAGGAAATTCTATGTTCTCCTAAACACTTCAGTTTAATTTCATTACATCATTAAAACCCACCTCAAAACATTTCCCTCAAAAAAAAAAAATTTCCCTCAGTAGTAATAACTCCCACACTTGTTTTGGTGTAGTTATGTGATTGTACCAAGCTTTAAAGTCATGTGTAATACTAAACACCTTATTTACACTGGACACACAAAACAATAAAAACATGTTCCCAAGAAAGCATTAAATACAAAGCTGCTGTAGAGCGGTGCCTGTGGCTCAAAGGAGTAGGGCACCGGCCCCATATGCTGGAGGTGGCGGGTTCAAACCCAGCCCTGGCCAAAAACTGCAAAAAAAAAAAAAAAAAAAGGCAAACAAAACTGAAAGTTTGAATAACTTGAAGTTGTCCTTCATGCAAAGTCTTCCTCACCCATATAAACTAACCAAGTTGCAGGTCCTGCGAAGAGGGAGACCAACCAATCTACCCTCACCTAAACATTTTATTTCCAGTTCAAACAATAGGCAACACTCAACAGCTTAATTCAATACTGTTTTCTATTTTATTAACCAAACTGCAGGTTAATGAGATATCAGGGTCAAAACCAAAGTCTTTATTGGTCTTTCTTCAGGAAGAATAATAGTTCATGCTTGCAAGCTGCAAAGACTTAATCAGGTCCTCTCAGCCATTAAGAAGCTCATTTCAGAAACTGTGCAGTGGGGCTGGCTTCAGAGGAGATGGTAGCGGGAAGGTCACGGTTTTCTACAGTGGTGACCATCACAACACTGTTGCCGTAGTGGTAGAGTAGGCACCAGCTCGCCTGGATGGTCTGCCCCACCACGTTGGTGGCCTGGCAAGCCATCAGCAAGTTTTGAGACCTTACGCAGTATGCGAAGCGCAGGAAGGCCATTGAGTATAAGATGAGAGCTGTTGTCATGTGGCCGCTGATGACGTCTGGTGGTGCCCTCATTTCCTTGAAGGCGGCCAGAGGAAGACCCCACTTGACTACAAGACCTCAGAAGTGCATGCTGAAGTGCACAGATATTCCCGGAACTTTCACGTAATCTCTCATCTTCTACCACAGTGCTGCCACTCCTGCCATAATGGCTACACCTGCAACTGCACCCGTGGACAAACAGCCAGTCGACAACGGCCTGTAACGTGGAGCCCCCAGCCTGAGGCCAACCTGGACTCCGCGTCTGCTTAAAGGCTGGCGCTTTGACCGCACGGGCTGATATTCCGTGTGTGCCTGGTACGGTGGAAGGGCGTGGCTTCGTGCTCACGCCTTTGCGTGTTGACTGCCGTAAAGTGTGCACGTGCCACCATGTGTGTTCCTGTGGCGGTGAGGGGAGGCGCAGACTCGCCCTTGCGCATTCACACCTTCCATGGTCTGCCATAAAGTGCGTAGACAGAGGTGGAACCACAGCCTCGGTCTTTGTTCGCAGTGCTGCAGCCACCTTAAAGTGCCCACAGCTCCACAGGGAGGTGAAGGTTCAGCCACTTTCTCCTGAACTGTGGAGAAAGAAACTTTGCTTGTTCTGTTCTGTCTCCGGACAGTGTTGACTAGATGTTGGCACAAAATTCCTCCATCAGGTACAGAACTTCAGTCTTTACATAATTTGTCTGAATGTTACTTGCAGACATAGTTACATTTCACCCCTATTTTACCATCTTTTATTTTTATTTATTTATTTTTTTTAGAGACAGAGTCTCACTTTATCACCTCGGTAGAGTGCTGTGATGTCACAGCTCACAGCGACCTCCAACTCCTGGGCTTAAGCGATTCTCTTGCCTCAGCCTCCCCAGTAGCTGGGACTACTGGTGCCTGCCACAACACCTGGCTATTTTTTTGTTGCACTTTAGCTGGGGCTGGGTTTGAACCCGCCACCCTTGGTATATGGGGCTGGCACCCGACTCAGTGAGCCACAGGCGCCGCTCAGCATTTTTCATTTTTTGAGACAGGGTCTCATTGTCACCCTGGGTAGAGTGCTATGGCATCACAGATCACAGAAACCTCAAACTCTTGGGCTTGAGCAATCCTCTTGCCTCAGCCTCCCTAGTAGCTGGGACTACGAATGCCCACCACAATGCCCAGCTAGTTTTTCTGTTTTTATTTATTTATTTATTTTTAGAGACAGAGTCTCACTTTGTTTTCCTCGGTGGAATGCCGTGGTGTCACAGCTCACAGCAACCTCCAGCTTTTGGGCTTAGGTGATTCTCTTGCCTCAGCCTCCTGAGTAGCTGGGACTATAGGCACCTGCCACAACACCCAGCTATTTTTTTGGTGCATTTTGGCCGGGCTGGGTTTGAACCCACCACCCTTGGTATATGGGGCTGGCACCCTACTCACTGAGCCACAGATGCTGCCCAGTTTTTCTGTTTTTAGTAGAGACAGGTCTCTCTTGCTTAGGCTGCTCTCAAACTCCTGACCTCCACCTGCCTCAGCTTCCCAGAGGGCATGAGCCACCATACCAGGCCTGATTTTAGCATCTCTTAATAACAGGGACATTCTCCTACTTAACTACAATGCAATAAACCACTTATAATTAACATTTAGTACAGCACAATTATCTAATATGTAATGTATATTTAAATTTTATAGCTTTATTGCTGTTTTGTTCTTGTTGGAGGGAGGGGAGGAGATCCAGGATCCAATGAAAGTTCACATTTAGTTAACTCCTTTGATTAATCTTCTTCAATATACAAGACTCCCCCAACTTTTTTTGTCATTCATGACATTAACATCTCACTTTGTCATACTTGGTAGAGTGCCATGGCATCATGGCTCACAGCAACCTCAAACTCTTGGGCTCAAGTGATCCTTTTGCCTCAGCCTCCTAAGTAGCTGGGCTTATAGGTGCCTGCCACAATACAGGCTATTTTCTTAGAGCTGGGGTCTCACTCTGGCTCAGACTGGTCTCTTGTGAGCTCAAGCAATCCACAGGCCTTGGCCTCCCAGAGTGCTAGGATTATAGGTGAGAGGCGCTGTACCCAGCAGACATTAACATTTTTGAAGAGTTCAGGTCAATAGTTTTTTAGAATGTCCTTAACTTGGATTTGTCCATTGTAAAAGTAACATTTCCCCTCTGTACTCAACAAATAATCCAGGGGAAGTCAC
This sequence comes from Otolemur garnettii, assembly GCF_000181295.1. Classification (NCBI taxonomy): domain Eukaryota; kingdom Metazoa; phylum Chordata; class Mammalia; order Primates; family Galagidae; genus Otolemur; species Otolemur garnettii. The sequence continues at coordinate 3,241,109 of NW_003852553.1, read as the reverse complement.
TTAGAGAATGTATAGATATTCTGTTTTCTAACAGTCTTTCACCTAATAGTTTTAATATCCATGATAAAAATTATTTAATAACAAAAGTGATTATTTTCTACTGTTTTCAACTTTTTCTGATAAAAATGGCAGTTTTTGAGAAGTGATTGAATGCACACTGAAGTATCATTAATACTTTATGTAGTAATTTACACACAAGGCTATTCTACCTTATAATATCTTTTTCATTTTCTTCCTTTTTTTAATTTCAAAATATTAATTAAGGAGTATAAGGTTTTTGTTACATGCTCAAGTCAGAGCTACCTTTAAAATTGATGTTTATTATCTGTTCATTTAAATTCTAAATATTTTGCAAATATAGTTTAAAAATAGGGCGGCGCCTGTGGCTCTGTAAGTAGGGCACCAGCCCCATATACTGAGAGGTGGCAGGTTCAAATACAGCCCCAGCAAATTACAACAAAAAAATAGCCAGGCGTTGTGGCAGGCGCCTGTAGTCCCAGCTACTCGGGAGGCTGAGGCAAGACAGTCACCTAAGGCCAGGAGTTGGAGGCTGCTGTGAAGAGTGTGACACCACAGCACTCTACCAAGGGACATAAAGTGAGACTCTGTCTCTACCAAAAAAAGAAAAAAAAATATATATATATATAAAATAGCCGTTGTTCAAAAGGAAAGTAGCATAATTATGAGATAGCTCTTTTAAAATGCTGGATTTTCAAATATGGATAACTAGTATAAGTCAGTTTAGTAAAATTAGAATTAATAATCAGCAAGTATGTATTGGATGACATTTTAGGACTACACTGCAAGATACTCCAGTGAACTCAAAGAAGTAGAAGCTGCCACTCCATGTTCACAAGAAGCTTTCGGTACTTGTAGATTATCTTACATTGGTTGTTACTTGGTTTCCCTCACCTATTGCTGGGTAACAAATCACCCTAGAACTTAGTGGCTTAGAACAACAAGGATATGTTGTTTTACAGATTTGTAGTTTGAGCAGGACTTAATGGGGACAGCTCCATCTACTCCATGTGTCAGCAGTGGGAATGGTTTAGCTTGAGGCTGGGAAATCCACTTTCAAAATGGCTCACTCACATGGCAAGTTGACACTGGTTGTTAGACTGGGAGCTCAGCCGGGGATGTTGTCCCAGGGAGATGGGAACTCATCTTCTCTCCACATGGGTGGGCAGATATACAGGCCACTTGGGCTTCCTTGTAAGGAAATGGAAGGGATATCATTCTCCAAAGCTGGCTTTGAAAGTGAAAGTGGCTATACCACAAGGAATGCAAGCTGCCTCTAGCTGATAGCCAGCAAGGAAACAGGGACCTCAGTCTTAGGACCATAAAGAACTGAATTCTGTTAACCACCTAATGAGCTTTGAAATGGATTTACCCCCTCAACCATCCAAGAACGCAGTCTGGCTAAAACTTTCATATCAGCCTTGTGAGACCTTGAGCAAAGAGAACCCAGTTGTTCAATACCCAGAATTCTAACCTACAGAACCATAAGCTAATAAATGGGTACTGTATTAAGCCACAAAGTTTGTGGTAATTTGAAATAGAAAAATAATAAAACTGTGTTGGTTTTTATGGACCTAGCCTCAGAAGTCACACACATCAGTTTCTTAATAGTCACAAACCCATCCAAATTCAATGGGAAGGGACATAGACCCACCTCATACTTCAAGAAGAGCATACTACATATAAACTGGGCATGGTGATACATGTATGTGGTTCCTGGGTTACAAACGAGATAGGTTTTGTAGGTTCATTCTTAAATTGAATTTATACGTAAGTCGGAACAGCTACCTATTGCCTATAATAACCTCCATTTTGTTGTTGTTGTTGTTTGTTATTGTTTTATTGGGTGACTCTGGGTGTAGTTTGCCATGGCATCATCATAGCTCACAGCAACCTTGAAGTCTTGGGCTCAGGGATCCTCTTCAGCTTCCTGAGTACCTGGGACTACAGGCACCCGCCACAACACGCAACTAGTTTTTCTACTTTTACTAGAGACAGGGTCTTAATCTTGCTCAGGCTGGTCTCAAACTCCTGAGCTCAAGCAATCCGCCCATCTCAACCTCCCAAAGTCCTAGAATTACAGGCGTGAGCCACCTTGCCTGGTCCCTAATAGCCTCTGTTTGTAAGTATCAATTGTATGTAAGTTGGATATTTGTAACCTGGGGACTGCTTGTTTTCAGGAGGCTGAGGCAGGAGGATCGCTTGAGCCTGGTGACTTTGAGGCCAGCCTGGGCCAAGACCCCATCTCTAAAAACTTTTTTTAAAAAAAGCATATGAGGGCTCGGCGCCTATAGCTCAACCGGCTAAGGCGCCAGCCACGTACACCTAAGGTGGCGGGTTCGAATCCCCAGCCCGG
>NW_003852553.1:3236911-3238516 GCF_000181295.1 Otolemur garnettii | reverse complement strand
CATATGAGATGAGAAATGTTGTTGTGGCCACCTTTGGAATATACAAACTACCATATTAACTTGAAATCACATAACTCAAGAACTCGGGAGTTAAAAGGATTTCATGGATTATCTATAAGATGAGGATGATAGTGGCACCTACCTCATAGCAGTGCCGAGAGGTTTCAATGTAAATGTTTAGTATAGGATCTAGTATATATAAGTGCTCAGTGAATTTTAGCTGTTATTATTATCATCTCATCTAATGCCCTCATTTTACAAAGAAGGTGTGAAATCTTAGATGATGTCATTAGGAACCAGGATTAAGGTTTCCTATTTCCGACATCAGTCCTCTGTACAAAATCATTGTTTGTGATGTGTTTTTGTCTTTCCAACTATTTTGTAAGTTCCTTTAGGCCAGTGCAGGGAATAAATCATGAAAGGAAATAATTCCTCTCTGCCCAGGCCTTTCTAACATGTTGACTAGATGTGGCCCAAATCAAACATGACAAGGCCTATCTGTTCAGAGGGGCATTTTACAGAAATTGTAGGGAAATGGAGGTGCAGACAACATGTAAGTAGTTTTCCTGGTAGATGCTGGGCTATATATAGCCTTTATATAAGATTTGTCCTGGTAGATGTTTGTTGATTCTTATAGTTGAAATAAACAAGCTGAAACTGAACCAGAAATGGAAGATAAGACATTATAATGGAACTTGGCCAGCAGTTGAAGGGATACATGGAAGTAAAAGGGTCTCCAAGGTGGATTGAGAAAGATACAGGGCTGGGAATGAGAAAGGATGTAGAGAATCTTAACTGTCTGAAGCAAAGGTAGTGACAAAATACTTTTAATATCAGAAAACAGGGCGCCCATTGCTCAGTGGTTAGGGCGCTGGCCACATGCTCTGGTGCTGGTGGGTTCGAACCAGGCCCAGGCGTGCTAAACAAACAAACAAAACAAAAAAATAGCTGGGCATTGTGCTGGGCTCCTGTAGTTCCAGCTACTCAATCACTTGAGCCCATAAGTTGGAGGTTGTTGTGAGCTATAACACCATGGCACTCTCGTCAGGGCAATAGAGTAAGACCTTATCTAAAAAAAATCCAAGGCTAGGAGCAGTGGCTCACGCCTGTAATTCTAGCACTCTAGGAGGCTGAGGCAGGTGGATTGCCTGAGCTTACAAGTTCAAGACCAGCCTGAGCAAAAAGCAAGACATCTCCCCCACCCTGTCTCTACTAAAAATAGGAAAAGAAAAAAAACTGAGGCAAGAGGATTGCTTGAGCCTGAAAGTTGGAGGTTGCTGTGAGCTATGACACCATTGCACTCTACCCAGGGTGACAGCTTGAGACTATGTCTCAAAATAAAAAAAAAATAACAAAAAATAAAAGCTTTTTTGCAACAGGTTTGCCATCAGAACACAAGTGTTGTGAAAACTGCCCATACAATCCAAAATGGGAAAGGAAAAGATTCATATCAACATCATCATCATTGGACACATAGATTTGGGCAAGTCCACCACTGCTGGCCATCTGATCTACAAATGTGGTGGCAGTGACAAGAAAACCATTGAAAAATTTGAGAAGGAGGCTGCTGAGATGGGAAAGGGCTCCTTCAAGTATGCCTGGGTC
>NW_003852553.1:3229111-3236586 GCF_000181295.1 Otolemur garnettii | reverse complement strand
GTATCACCATTGATATCTCCCTGTGGAAATTTGATACCAACAAATACTATTTGACTATCATTGATGCCCCAGGACACAGAGACTTTATCAAAAACATGACTACAGGCACATCTCAGGCTGACTGTACTATCCTGATTGTTGCTGCTGGTGTTGGTGAACTTGAAGCTGGAATCTCAAAGAATAGGCAGACCTGTGAGAAGCCCCTTTTGGCTTACACACTGGGTATAAAACAACTAATTGTTGGTGTTAACAAAATGGATTCCACTGAGCTGCCGGCAGCCAGAAGAGGTATGAGGAAATCATTAAAGAAATCAGCATTTACATTAAGAAAATTGGTTACAACCTTGTTACAGTAACATTCGTGCCAATTTCTGGTTAGAATGGTGACAACATGTTGGAGCCAAGTGCAAACATGCCTTGGTTCAAGGGATGGAAAGTCACCCGGAAAGATGGCAATGCCGGTGGAACCACACTGCTTGAAACTCTGGATTGCATTCTGCCACCAGCTCGTCCAACTGGCAAGCCCTTGCGTCTGCCTCTGCAGGATGTCTGCAAAATTGGTGGTATTGGTATGGTCTCTGTGGGCGGAGTGGAGGCTGGTGTTCTCAAACCTGGCATGATGGTCACCTTTGCTCCAGTCAATGTTACAACTGAAGTAGTCTGTTCAGATGTACCATGAAACTTTGAGCAAAGCTCTTCCAGAGGACAACATGGGCTTCAATGTCAAGAATATGTCTGTCTGGCAGCACCCGTAGCTCAGTGGCTAGGGTGCTAGCCACATACGCTGAGGCTGATGGGTTTGAACCCGGCCTGGGCCAGCTAAAACAACAATGACAACTCCAACAAGAAAAAGTAGCCAAGGGTTGTGGTAGGCACCTGTAGTCCCAGCTACTTGGGAGGCTGAGGCAAGAGAATTGCTTAAGCCCAAGAGTTTGAGTTTGCTGTGAGCTGTGGCGCCATGGCACTCTACCTAGGGCAACAGCTTGATACTCTGTCTCAAAAAAAAAAAAAGACTGGTTAATGATAATAATATATCAAAAAAAAGGTAATAATGTATCATAAAACCTTCAGAAGGAAAAGAATGTTTTGTGGACCATTTCTTTTTGTGAAAGAAATTTTTCTTTTTGTGGCAGTTTTAAGTTCTTAGTTTTTAAAATCAGTACTTTTTAATGGATACAACTTGAACAAAAATCTTTCACAGAATTTTGAGACCCAGTACAACAAAGTTTAAGGAGGAAAAAAATAAAATAAAATAAAATACCAAAAACCAAAAAACATAAACATGACTGGGAAGTCTGGTATCAGCCTTCAAAGGAAAATGATGGGAGAAAACAAGAAAATACAAAGATAGATTCATACCTTTTCCGAGTTATGAAAATTTTCCATTTCACACTTTCTTCTAAGCAGGATTCTTGGTCACAAGGCCCTATGAAATCTTGCTTGATGTGCATGACTCTGGACCTACAGAACCAGGGAGTTTCAATGCAGGAAGTCATAGAGAACTCATCTTTTGATTGTAATTGTACTTTTCATTTTGAAATAATTTCAAACTCATAGGAAAATTAGAATAGTCAAAAACAGGATTAACAAAGCAAGAAATGTTAAAAAAAAAAACACACACATATACAAACCAAACTCCCATATACCCTTCACCTAGATTTTACCGGCTGTAAACATTTTATCATATTCACTTTTCTCTCTACCCCTAAGGTTATTTCTTAAGAGCATCATTATGTATTTCTTAAGCATATGGTCATTATGGACCATTATGGACTTTCTTTTACATTACCACAATACACCCATCAAAATTAAGACATTTAACATTAATATAATACTGTAATCTACAACTCTTATTCAAATTTTGCCAATTGTCCCCATAATGTCCTGTTTTGTTCTTCTAGTCCAGGATTCAGACCAGGATCACACACAGCATTTAATTGTAATGTCTCTTTAGTCTCCTTTAATCTAGAACAGTTCTGCCTTTCTTTGGCATTCGTTACTTTGACATGTTAAGAGTTCAAGCTGCATTTGACAGAATGTCCCCCAATGCAGGGCTCATTTGGTGTTTCCTCATGACTACTTCTACGGTCTGAATTGTGTATCCCCCCCCCCCACCACCAATTTATATGTTGGAATTTAATCTCCAAAGTGATGGTATTAAGAAGTGAGACTTTTGGGGAAGTGCTCCCATGATTGGGGTTCGTGCCCTTATAAAAGAGGCTGGAAGGAGCTTGTTCATGCTTTCTGCCATATGAGGACACAGTGAGAGGGTGTTGTCTACGAAGGGAAGACAAACCCTTGCCAGACACCAAATCTAGTGGTTCCTTGATCTTAGACTTTCTGACCTCCAGAACTGTGAACAGTAAATTTTCTATTGTTTATAGTTTACCCAGTCTGAGGTATTTTATTATAGTAGTACAAACAGACTAAGACTGCTACCTTCAGTGTGTTCAGTTTGGCAGGAACAGCACAGAAATGATGTATCCCCAGTGTGTCACATTGGAAGGCATGCAATACCTATTTGCCTGTTATTACTGATGTTAAGGTAATATTCACCACATTTCTCTACTATAAAGTTAATAGTTTCCTCTTTTTAAGAAAAAAAATAAGGCATTCAAATTTGAAAGAATTTCAGAAGTCCTTGTTTAAAAAAAAGTAAAACAATATTTTCCTCTTCATAATTAATAATTTGTGGGGAGCTACTTTGAGACTATGTAAATATCTATTTCATCATCACGTATTTAACCTACTAGTTTTAGCATACATTGATGATTCTTACCTGAATCAGGTATCACTATACACATTACAACACTGTTTTTTGATGATTTTTTTTGGTCTTGTATATAAAAATACAGAAATGTATTTCATTAGATTTGCCCTGGAATGCTGGCCAACATTTGGAAAAACATGTAACTGTTTTCAAATTATGGCTGTGAAATAGAACATTTAGGTTTTGAGTATTTGAAGAAACTTTTTTTTGCCACATCTTGTGCTGATTTCCTTGGAATATTTGCTGTTAAATTCTACCAAAGGGAATAAATAGCATTGTGCCTCAAGAGAAGCTGAATGAATAAAACAATAGGCAGATATATTGGCTCTGCTATTTTCAGATACTGCTCAAAGTAATTTTAGAGCCATCTGTGGCCCTGATTCTAATCTTTTGCTGCCTTCACTGTTTTTCTCATGTGAAATACAACGATTGAAGGCTGGGTGGTTATCCAGCATCTTTCAGTAGCTATGAGAACATTAGGTGAGTGTATTATACATCGGTTTCTCCCATAAAATGTGCCTTGCATTATAGTCTGATCTGGGTCCCTTGATGTAATAAAGTGGAAGAAGGGAATTGGTTGTGTCTAGTCCCCATTGAACCACTGTTTCCTCCTCATCTTTTCTTTTCTTTTCCTTTTTTCTTTTTTTGAGACAGAGTCTCACTTTGTCACCCTTGGTAGAGTGTTGTGGTCTCATAGCTCACAGCAACCTCAAACTCTTAGGCTCAAGCAATCCTCTTCCTTCAGCCTCCCAAGTAGCTGGGACTACAGGCACTTGCCACAATATCCAGCTGTTTTTTAGAGATAGAGTCTTGTCTCGTTCTTGTTCAGGCTGGCCTCCAACTCCTGAGCTCAGGCAATCCACCCGTCTCAGCCTCCCAAAGTGCTGGGACTATAGGTGTGAGCCACTGCATCTGGGCTCCTCATCTTTTCTTTCATCTCTCTGCCTTATTCCAGATTAAAGGAGACTACTAAATTTGATGTATGATACTGGACTGGATCCTATACTGAAGAAAACAAAATGCTATGCAGGATATTACTGGGACAATTGACAAACTTGTAATCTGGGCTATAGATCAAAGTCTTATTTCAATGTTGTATTTCCTCAATTTGATAACTACCAAGGTTATATCAGAGGATATCTTTGTTCTTAGGAAATACACACTGAAGTACAAAGGTCACTATGAAAGTTTTGAGACAGGCTGTATCCGTTATTTCACTTCCAAGAAATGCAGTTGACAGCAGCGTCCTGATTCAATCTTGTGTTTCAGCTTGCTCCGCTTATCCATGTTGCTGGGAGGGCTTCATTTGTTTCTGTCCACACAGCACTCAGTCGATGTTAGCTATGGAGCTGGGAAGAGAGCTCTTTCGTACAATGATTTTCTGTGATTTTAAAAGTGGGTTAAACAAGTCTCAAAGCCTTGAGCGTTTGCAGTGGGCGTTTGGGGGCCTTGCTCCTTCTTGCATGCCAATTTTTTGGTGGTTTTAAGAACCAAGAAGTGGCCAAACTTCACTGAAAGACCAGGAGAGGAGTGGGCATCCAGCAACCACGGTGACCAAGGAAAACATCGCTGCTATGGAAAAAAATGATTCATGAAAACAAGCGAGTGACATTTAAGGATGTTGAAACAGCAGTACCAATTGGATCACTAGCAGTGTCCAAAATCCTGCAGGAATAGGTGCCTCACACTTTGACAGATGAGCAAAAGCACATCCGTGTTGAATGGTGCAAGGAAATACTGATCAGAGTCAGCAGACATGTTTCTAATAATTGTCACTGGCGATGAAACCTGGATTTACCAGTTTGATCTGTTGAGTTTGAGAGCTGCCTGTCTCCTAAAATGTCAGGGTTTGAGGCAGCTGCATGGGTCCTCAGTTCTTGGACTGCTCTTCTCGAAAAATGACCAGATACCCCAAAGTAAGGCAAGCATGAAATAAAGTTTTTTGAGAAAGATAGGTATACAGAGTAAAAGCAAGATATGTATCTATAGGTTTACACAGCATACATTTCTGATCGTGAACAGGCAACCATTGTAGTGACAAGGAAAAGGAAAGGAGGCAAAGATTATGGCTGGTGGTTCTCTTTTATACCAGCTGGGTCAGGCCTACCTACTGGTTCAGAGGTCACCTTGGAACCAGAGACTTACTGCACATGCGGACTTCCCATGGGCCTCTCTGAGAGCCCATTGAGGAATGTAGACCACAATGTAGATTTAGGCTAATGACATGGTAATTAGCGTTAAGGCTGTTCTGTGTCACCTTTAAGACTCTATCATACCCATTACTAGGCTGGAGAGTCTTCTACATCCTTTGGCAGTTGTCACACTAAGTTCTGATTGGTAGATGGTAGGGTGGTCCCTCCTCTCCAGGTGTGAGAAATCACTTGGGACAGAATTAAGGTGGCTGGCACCAAGATGGAGGCTCTACCTTATCCTCCTTCTCAGGCAAGCCATTCCTAACTAACTACCTAATAGATCCAGAGAGTAAGTGTTAGCTGACGGTGTGGACTTTTTTCCCCCAGTGAAAATCCACCAGCAAAGTGAAGCACCCCAAAGTGTCACAAAGAAAATGGTTGCAACCTTCTTCTCCAAAAGTGGTCCTGTTGCACCTGTTCTTCTGGAAGAACAAAGGACTGTTACTGCTCAGTGGTATGTAACGCTGTGCCTACCAAAAGTTTAAGTTTGGGGGAAGCTTCAAGAATGGCAGGCCAAGGACAGGACTGCAGGGGACTATCTTGCACCATGACTAGGGTGACCAGATGTCCCGCTTTTAAAACACTTTGTCCTGCGTCCCGCAGCATTTTAAAAAAGTCCCGAACGGGCGGGAGAACAGGAAGAGAACATATGGTTTTCGGCTGCCATGGGGCTATTTCACCAGAATATGAGTTTTATATTATTTTTGTTAATTTTATACTGTTAAACTGTAATAATAACAAATAATTGCTGATAAGTGATTATCGAGAACTGCTTATCAAAGTTTGCATGGTTGTCAGGCCCTGCCCTGCCCTGTCCCTGCCCCGCCCCCGCCCCCCAGCCATGTTGTCCCGCCTTACCGATGTTAAAGTCTGGTCACCCTAACCATGACAGTATGTCCACCTGCACAGCCAACATCCCCATTCAGTTCCTGGAGTCCACAGAGCTTTACTTTTTGACTTTTCTACCCTGTAGTAGAGTCATGTGATTATATACTACTGCCTATAGTAAAAAATTGCATGCACAGAAGGTGGTTCTCCAACTGCCAAGAAGCTGTTCATGCCTATGAAAGTGAGCTTAGAGCACCTGAAGAAAGTGAGTGGAAAGAGTGTTTTCAAAAATGGTTTATAAGAATGCAAAAGTGCATAGAATATCATGGTGATTATTTTGAGAAAATACAGTAATCAAAATGATTTTATGTTTCTGAATTTTTGTATATCTCAAAACTTTTGTAGTGTCCTTTGTGTTAAGGAGTAAAGCAAGTAAAGCAGAATGATGTCTGCAACCTACTCTCAAATGGTTCTGATAAATAGTAATGTGTTTGGATATATGTACACATATGTACACATGCATATGTTTAGATACACATATATACATTTCACATATATACACACATCAATAAAGAGAATGATAAACATGGTAAAATTAAAAATTGGTTTATACTGTGTCAGCTTGGTGAAACTGGAACTGTGTTTGTTTCTGAGAATCCTCTTCCCTGTATGGTTGCAGGTAAGAGTTGGCTCAGAGATAAATATGAAAGATTTGGGGTACAGAAGTGAGACATCAGTCTCAGATGACTGATCCCTCAGGTCAATGGTGAAACAAGCAGAAGGCCACCAAGTATTTCTCCACTCCTGTTCCTACCAGAGCCTCATTTTGAGGATCCTGTTGTAGGGGAGGCAAAACTTTAACTCTTCCCTCTTAGGGTCCTGGGTGGGCTTGAGATTTAAATTGACATAAGATGGATTAACAAGAGAAAAGCATACAAATTTAATATAAGTTTTATATCACATAGGAGCCCTCATAAGTAAATGAACACCCAAAGAACTATCAATATCTATGTGCTTTTATATGAAATTGAACCAAGAGAGGCAGTCATGGAAAATTAAATTATATGGGGAGGGATGATAAGAATTATTTTAATGGCTAGGCGCCTGTGGCTCAAGTGGGTAAGGCACCAGCCACATACACCTAAGGTGGCAGATTCAAATCCAACCTGGGCCTGCCAAAACAACAATGACAGCTGCAACCAAAAAATAGCCAGGCGTTGTGGCAGGCACCTGTGTTCCCAGCTACTTGGGAGGCTGAGGCAGGAGACTCGCTTGAGCCCAGGAGTTGGAGGTTGCTGTGAGCTGTGATGTCACGGCACTCTACCCAGGGGGACAGCTTGAGGCTCTGTCTCAAAAAAAAAAAACAATTATTTTAACAAGGTCTGTTTGTGCAGAATTCTCTCAACTATGACTCCCCATCAAAGAATATTTCTCCTGGTACAGGGAGGACATCTTTCACATGGGAGCTTTTATCTCCTCTTTTCAAGAAGAAAAAGGTAAGATGAGATTGCCTTTCTTGCATTTGCTATTTTCAAGTGACTTTAATGTATTCTGCCACCCTGCACTGTCATAGGAAATAGGTCAGTGCCTTTTCCTAACACTTGAGTCTTTGTACCAGAAATAATTTTTTTAAACTTTTGGTGAAAGGATCAAAGGATCATTGAGTATTTTTTTTTTATTTTTTT
>NW_003852553.1:3215469-3228046 GCF_000181295.1 Otolemur garnettii | reverse complement strand
TCATTGTTGTTTGGCGGGTCCGGGCTGGGGATTCGAACCTGCCACCTTAGGTGTACGTGGCTGGCTCCTTAGCCGGTTGAGCTATAGGCGCCGAGCCTGTATATTTCTTAAAAATAAAGATAGCCTCTGATGTAACTGTAGTGGTTATCAAATTCAGGAAATATGTTGAATAATACTTTACAGTCTGTATTCCCATTTTGTCAGTTGTCCCAATAGTGTCTATATAGCAGGGTAGCGCCTGTGGCTCAAGGAGTAGGGCACCAGCCCCATATGCCAAGGGTGCCGGGTTCAAACCCAGCCCCGGCCAAAAAAAAAAGTCTGTATAGCACTTTTTTTCCCTTCAGTACCCTTCAGTACAGGATCCAATCTAGTATCATGCTGGAAATTTAGTAGTCTCCTTTCACCTGAAACAGTTCCTCAGCGTTTGTTGTTTGTGACATTGACATTTTGGAAGAGTACAGACCAGTTAATTTATAGAATGTTCCTCAGTTTGAGTCTGCCTGATGTTTGCTCACAATTAGATTCAGGTTATACAGTCTCAGGCAAAATACTATAAAAGTGATCTGTGTCATTCTCAGCGGATCATATGCAGAAGCACACATCTATCTGCCCCTCATCACAGTCAACATTCTCATCACTCAATCAAGGCATTGTCCAGTCTCTTCACGGTATAGATATAACTTAACCCTTTGCAGCTAGTAAACAATCACTAGGTAGGTAATTTAAGACTCCGTAAATAGCCTGCTCTGTATCAGACTTTCTTCCTCTTAAGACTTAGCAGTCATCATGATTCTTGTCCAAATCAATATTACTGTGATAGATTTAAAGTGACGGTTTTCCACCTCCACTGATTCTTCCATACAAACAGTATATATCAGTTAGTGTTCTACTGTGAGGAAGACCTTCCCTTCTCTGCCCACTTATCTTTTATTATCAAGATGGTCTCAGGGATGCCTATTTTATTTAGTGGGTTATAATCTTTTACTATCTTCTTAATTTTGATGCTGAAAGTGGCCCAACTTTGGACAGTGGGAGCCCCTTGAAGCTGCCTCCTGACTTTCCAGAATAAAAATTATACAAAAAGGGCTACTTTGAAAGTGTTGTTTCCTTCCTTATTTATTCCAATATGTCTACCTCCCATATCTTATAGCTAACTAACCTCATTGTTTTTTAGTTTACACTTCTTATATTTCTTTCTTTCTTTCTTTTTGCAGTTTTTGGCCAGGGCTGGGTTCGAACCCACCACCTCCAGCATATGGGTCCAGCGCCCTGCTCCTTTGAGCCACTGGCACAGCCCTTATATTTCTTTTTACAAAAATATGGAGATAAAGGTTGAGGATCCAAAATCTAAAAATCTACAAAACCTGAAACTTTTTGAGTGCTGATGTACCCTAACACTCAAAGAGAATGCTCATTGGAGAATTTTGGATTTTCAGATCTGAGATGCTCAACCAGTATAAATGCAAATATTTCAAAATCTGAAAAAGTCCAAAATCTGAAATACTTTTGATCCCAAGTATCTTGTATCAAGTATCCCAAGGGATACTGCTTACCCTATGTGTGTATGTGTGTGTGTGTGTATATATCTATATATGCTTCCTTATTTCCTTTTTTTTTTTTTGAGACAGAGTCTCATTATGTCGCCCTCAGTAGAGTGCTGTGGCATCACAGCTCACAGCAACCTCCAACTCTTGGGCTTAAGTGATTCTCTTGCCTCAGCCTCCCAAGTAGCTGAGACTACAGGCACCTACCACAATGCCTGGCTATTTTTTTTTTTTTTAGTAGTTGTCATTGTTTAGCAGGCCCAGGCTATCTCAAACTCGCCACCTTTGGTGTATGTGGCTGGTGCCCTACTCACTGAGCTATGCGTGCTGAGCCTATTTCTTCTTCTTCTTCTTCTTTTTTTTTCTTTTTGTAGAGATAGAGTTTCACTTTATCACCTTCGGTAGAGTGCCGTGGCATCACACTTCTCACAGCAACCTCCAACTCCTGGGCCTAGGTGATTCTCCTGCCTCAGCTTCCCGAGTAGCTGGGACTACAGGTGCTTGCCACAATGTCCAGCTATTTTTTTGTTGCAATTTGGCTGGGGCTGGGTTTGAACCCGCCACCCTTGGTATATGGGGCCATTGCCCTACCTACTGAGCCACAGGCGCTGCCCTCCTCTTTTTTTTTTAATTATTATTATTTTTTTTTAGAGACAGTTTCATTCAGTTGCCCTAGGGTAGAGCGCTAAGGTCGCTCCTAGCAACTTCAGACTCTTGGGCTCAAGTGATTCTCTTATCTTAGCCTCCCAAATAGGTGGGTCTAAAGGCACTTGCCACAGTGCCTGGCTATTTTTAGAGACAAGGTCTTGCTCTGGCTCAGGCTGGTCTCAAGCTCCTGAGCTCAGGCAGTCCACCCACTTCAGCCTCCCAGAGTGCTACCGTTACCGACGTGAGCCACCACTCCTAACCCTTCTTTCCTCTTTCTTACACAAAAGGTAACAACAGAATATTCAGTACTCTTTTTCACTTTACAATACATCCTGGAATCCACCCCATATCACCTTATAGAGATATTCCTCTTTTTTTTTCCTGTACAACCACATAGTACTCCATCAAGTGAAGATATCATAGTATATCATAGCATATTTAACCCATATGCTTTATTTGGATGCTTAGGTAGTTTCTATTTTACAAGAATAAGTATTTCAGAATATCCTTATATATAGGTATTTCCTTGTTGTGACAGATGTATTTTAAGGGTAAAGTCCTAAAAGTGGTATTGCTGGGTCAGAGGGTAAATATGTGCATATTTAGTTTTGTTAGATATTGCCAAATTTGCCCTCCATTTTGCATTCCCACAATATACAAAAGCATTACCCCACAGCCTTTTCAACAGAGTACCTTGTCAAGCTAGAGCATGTGTGCCAGTCTGATAGGTGATATCTCACTGTAGTTTTTATTTTTAATAACGGATGCATTGAGGTATACTTCACATACTGTACATTTCACCCATTTAAAGTGTACAAGTTAGTGGCTTACTAGTATATTCACAGAGTTGTACAACCATTACTACAATCAATTTTAGAACATTTTCGTCTCCCCAAAAAGAAACTCCTTACTCATTAGCCACTTCCTCTTCCTTGCTCTCTGTAGCCCCTGGGAATCACTATTTTTTGCCTCAATAGAGTTGCCTATTTTGGATATTTCATATAAATGGAATCAGGCAATGTGACCTTTTGTGTCTGGCTTCTTTCAGCATTATGTTTTGAAGGTTCATCTATAACATTTCCAAACTACATTCCTATTGTGGCTAACCAATATCCACCGTGTGGATATATTAATGCTACATTTTGTTTATTCATTCATCAGTTAATGAAACAATTGAGCTGTTTCCACTTTTTGGTTATTATGAATAATGCTGCTATGAACATTTGTGTACAAATTTTGTATAGACATATGTTTTTTTCTCTTGGGTATATATATCTTAGAAAGGAATTTCATATTGCAACTCTGTGTTTAATCTTTGAGGAATTGCCAAAATGCTTCCCAAAGTAGTTGTAGCATTTTAGATTCCCACCAAAAATGTGTGAGCGTTCCTGTTTTTCCACATCCTCACCAACACTTCTTATTATCTGTCGTTTAAATGATAGCCATCCTATCAGGTGTTCTCAGTATAATTTTAATTTGTACTCTTTTTTTTTTTTTTTGAGACGGAGCCTCAAGCTATCCCCCTGGGTAGAGTGCCATGGCATCACAGCTCACAGCAACCTCCAACTCCTGGGCTCAAGTGAGTCTCCTGCCTCAGCCTCCCAAGTAGCTGGGACCACAGGCGCCCACTACAACGCCCGGCCATTTTTTGGTTGCAGCTGTCATTGTTGTTTGGCAGGTCCGGGCTGGGGATTCGAACCTGCCACCTTAGGTGTATGTGGCTGGCGCCTTAGCCGCTTGAGCCACAGGCGCCGAGCCAATTTGCACTCTTACTACAAGTGAATTTGAACATCTTTTCACGTGTTTAAGGGTCATTATGGTATCTTTTTAGGTGAATTGTCTGTTCATGTCTTTGGCTGATTTTAAACTTTTATCCCCTCAAATTTTGAAAGTTCTATGTTAGGACATTAGTACTTTATCTGTGATGTATGCTGCAAATATTTCTCCCAGTTTGTTATTAGTCTTTTGACTTTTTAATGGTGTTTTTAGCAGCATTGAATAATGGTATGAGTGTAACAGCCCAGAGTTGTGAGTGGATAGACAGAATGTGGTATATCCACATGAGGAATGCTGTTCAGCAATAAGGGCCAGGTTTGGTAGTTCACACCTGTGATCCTAGTGCTTTGGGAGGCCGAGGTGGGAAGATGGTGTGACATCAGGAGTTCAAGACCAACCTGAGCAACGTAGCAAGACCTCATCTCTGTAAAAATATTTTAAAAATTAGCTATGCATGCAGGTTCAAACCTATAGTCCCAGCTACTGGAGGCTGAGGCAGAAGGATCACTTGAGCCCAGGAGTTTGAGGTTGCAGTGAGCAATGATCATGCCACTGTACACTAGCCCAGGCAACAGAGTGGGATCCTGTCTCAAAAATAAATAAATGAACTAAAAAATAAAAGGGGACAAGCTATGGATACATGGAATGACATAAATGAACCTCAAAAACATTATGCTCATTGGAAGAAGGCCGATATAGGAGACCACATATTATATGGTTTCATTTATATTAAATGTCCAGAAAAGTTAAATACACAAGGAAAGTGTGGTTGCCTGGGAAAGGGGGGGGTCAGTGTGAGAAATGGGATTATTTACAGTAAATGTGCACATGGGGTGATCAAATGTTCTAAATTATGATAGTGATGTACAACTTGGTAAATTTACTAAAACATTGAGTTCTACACTTGTAATAAGTTATGTGATATGTAAAATATGCCAGTTATAATTTTTTTTAGGTAGTCAAATTTATCAAGATTTTCTCTTACTGCATTTGGATTTTGAGTTAAGTTAGTAAAGCTGTTCTTACACTCAAAGACTATAAAACAATTCATTGTTTTCTTCTTGTACTTGTATGGTTTTTTAAAAAAATGTACATCTTTAATCCATTTATTCTTTTGTTGGGAGGTATGGATCTAGTTTTATGTTTTTCCAAGTGGGTATTGGGTTGCCCACCAATATTTATTACAAAGTTCACTTTTAGGCTGGGTCCAGTGGCTCATTCATGCCTGGAACTCAGGAGGCATTTTAGCACTCTAGGAGGCTGAGGCGGATGGATTATTCAAGCTCAGGAGTTCCAGACCCCGTCTCCACTAAAAATAGAAAAACTAGCCAGGCATCGTGGTGTGCTTGTAGCCTCAGCTACTCGGGAGGCTGACAAGAAGATCTTGCTTGAGTCCAGGAGCTATGATGCCATGGCACAGCCTCGGGCAACAGAGTGAGACTCTTTCTCAAAAAAAGAAAAAAAAACAAAGTCCACTTTTGCACAGTGATTATTTGAGGTGTCATAGTTATTATATACTAAATTTCTGTGTGTACTTCAGTCTCTTTCTGGATTTTCTATTATATCTCATTGTTTTGCCTACCTTTTTTTTTTTTTTTTTTTTTTGAGAGAGTCTCAAGCTGTCGCCCTGGGTAGAGTGCTGTGGCTTCATAGCAATTCTCTTGCCTCAGCCTCCCAAGTAGCTGGGACTACAGATGTCTGCCACGACACCCAGCTATTTTTTTGTTGCAGTTTTCACTGTTGTTCAGCTGGCCCACCAGCCTCGGTGCATGTGGCTGGCACCATAACCACTGTGCTGCAGGTGCCAAGCCATGGTTTGCCTATCTATTAATGCTATGTTTTAATATCTTATAGGGCTAGTTTGCCCTTATAATTTTTCCTTTATGATGTTTTCCATATTATCTTTAGGATCAACTTGACTGACTCCATAAAAACATTTTTGTTATTTTCATTGGGGTTGCATTAAACTTATTAACAACTGGCCAGGCCCAGTGGCTCACACCTATAATCCTAGCACTCTGGGAGGCCTAGGTGGGCAGATTGCCTAAGCTCAGGAGTTCGAGACCAGCCTGGGCTAAAGTGACACCTCATCTCTAAAAGAAAAATAGCTGAGCATTGTGGCAGGCACCTGTAGTCCCAGCTACTAGGCAGGCTGAGGTAAGAGTATTGCTTTAGCCCAAGAGTTTGAGATTGCTATGAGCTGTGACTCCATGACATTCTACCCATGATGACAAAGTGAGATGCTGTCTCAAAAAAAACAACTTGTTAATAACTTAGGGAGAATCAACATTTTAATGTCAGCTGGGGTCCCCCCCCAAAGACTACCTCAGAATGTGACCTTGTTTGGGAGTAGAGTTGGTGCAGATATAAGTAGTTAAGATGAGGTCCTATTAGATTAGGGTGGGACCTTAATCTAATAACTTTTGTTCTTATAAGGAATTCTGCCTCAAGACTAAAACATAGCAATACTCCCTGCACGTTTCCAGCTTGCTGGCTTGCCCTCACAATCTTGTGAGCTAATTCCTTAAAATAAGTATGTTTTCTCAGGACTGACAGAGATGTATTTTCCTATCCAAAAAGATGTGATGTGATGTCTTTTCATTTGTCAAATTTAGTTTTGTGTCTTTTAGGACTGTTTCAAAGTTGAATAGTGATTCCTATATACATGATTCTTAAAGGATAGCAGGCTAGATATAAAATTCTTGGTTTGTAATATCTTCCCTTGTTTTTCTTAAAAATACTGCTCTACTCTTGTAATACTTTGTGTGTTTGTTACTCTTGAGAAGTCTGACCCCAGCCAAATTTTCTTTTCATGGGAGTAGTTTGACCTTTGCCTGGAAACCCTAAGGATTTTTTTTTTTTTTTGAGATAGTCTCACTATGTCACTCTTGGTAGAGTGCCGTGGTGTCATAGCTCACAGCAACCTCAAACTCTTGGGCTTAAGTGATTCTTTTGCCTCAGCCTCCCAAGTAGCTGGGACTACAGGCATCTGCCACAACACCTGGCTATTTTGTTGTTGTTGTTATCGTTGTCATTGTTGTTTAGCAGACCCGGGCCAGTTTTGAACCAGCCAGCCCCAGTTTATGTGGCCGGCTCCCTAACCACTGAACTATGGGCACCCGACCAGGATTTTTTCCTTGTCTTTATTAACAGGTTTCAGAGTTAATTAATTCAGGTCAATTTTCCTAAGCACACAGTGGCTCCTTTCGAGATGTAGATTTTTTTCTGTTATTTCTGGAAAGCTTTCTTGTATTTGAGTTTTAAAAAATGAACTCTCAACCATCCTTTTCTTGGAGTTGGCACTATTGTCTAGGGAGCATATAGTGAGGGCAGTACTGCTAACACCTATGCAATGCATGGCATCTATTAGAACTCTGCTTTACCTTGGAGTTTTCAGAAAAAAGGAAAACCTCTTTTCCATGAAAAAAAAAATTAGAGTTCTTCCATTGTTTTTCTTCAGGGACTCTTATATCTTATAATACACATATCAACATATTGGAGTTTTTCTGTATATTTTCCATCTCAACCACTTTTTCTCTGACCCTGTTTACTTATTTACCTGCTTTTCATTTTCTTGTTCCCCCTTCTTTATTCAATGTCCTTTATTAGATCTCCATTTGAATCTCTTCTTTTGTGAGTGATGTACTTGATTCACTTCTGAGACAGTTGTCTTTGACTATAATTTCCTTCCTGAGTTCAGTCAACTCCCATGTCCTTCACTCAACTCTCTGTATCTTGTTCATTTCCATTCTTAGTTTTTACATTTATGATTTTAGGATTTTATTTATTTATTTTTTGAAACAGAGTCTATGTCACCCCTGGTAGAGTGCCATGCGTCACACCTCACAGCAACCTCAGACTCACTGTCATCCTTGGTAGAGTGCCGTGACCTCACGGCTCACAACCACCTCAAACTCTTGGGCTTAAGTGATTCTCTCTCTCTCTCTTTTTTTTTCTTTTTTGAGACAGAGCCTCAAGCTGTCCCCCTGGGTAGTGCCGTGGCATCACAGCTCACAGCAACCTCCAACTCCTGGGCTCAAGCGTGTCTCCTGCCTCAGCCTCCCAAGCAGCTGGGACCACAGGCACCCGCCACAACGCCCGGCTATTATTTTGGTTGCAGCTGTCGTTGTTTGGTGGGCCCAGGCTAGATTCGGACCCGCCACCTTAGGCTGGCGCCTTAGCCACTTGAGCCACAGGCACCGCGTCTTAAGCAATTCTCTTGACTTAGCCTCCCAAGTAGCTGGGACTACAGGCATCTGCCACAACACCTGCTTATTTTTTGTTGTTGTTGTCATTGTTGTTTAACAGGCCTGAGCCCAGTCTGAAGCAGCCAGCCCTGGTGTATGTGTCCAGTGCCCTAACCATTGAGCTATGGGCACCAAGTTGTATTTTTTATATTTAAAAGCATGTTTGAGAGTACATAATTCAATTTGGGTTCCTGTATTAGAGTTTTCTTGTGCTTCATGGTAGGCTTTTATGGGGAGAACATTCATCAGCAGATGCTTGCTTTCTGTTTTCTTCTTAAAGTAGTTATGCATTAAGTTGATTTAATTTTTTTCTTACTCTTGGCATTTTGTGGCGTTTCTAGTTCAATAAATTGCATCCTCATTTTCCTCTCAAAGAGGAAATAGGATTGTTGTCACACAAGGTAGGGTGGAGTGGAGGGATAGGCAAGTGATCAGCTGGGGTAGTCTTTTATTTTTAATTTCAAATCCCTGGTGGACTAGTATTTTTGTAAACTATGATAAAAATGAATTACAGTGAAAATGAATTATTTAAAGTGATATAAAAACATGCACCCAATTGTTTTATTATATTTAGCAGATAAGACTGTATTTTAAATAATCAGAAGAAACATAAGAAAAAAATTAAAACTAGTCTTTGAAAGTATATATTGGCAATTAAGAGATAATCACTACTCATAACTTTAATGCTACAAATGTAGTTATGAATCAGTGCCATTTCCCCATATGAAATAACTATACACACACTTTGAATAAAAACTGTGTATACTGGGCAGCGCCCGTAATTCAGTGGGTAGGGCGCTGGCCACATACACTGAGGCTGGCAGGTTCAAACCTGGCCCAGGCCTGCTAAACAACAATGACAACTGCAACAACAACAAAAATAGCCGGGCATTGTGGTGAGTGCCTGTAGTCCCAGCTACTTGGGAGGCTAAGGCAAGAGAATTGCTTAAGCCTAAGAGTTTGAGGTTGCTGTAAGCTATGATGCCACAGCACTCTACTGAGGGCAACATAGTGAGACAGTCTCAAAACAAACAAACAACAACAAAAAAAAACCTGTGTATATCAAGAAATTTTTTGGCCAGGCACAGTGGCTCACGCCTATAATCCTAGCACTCTGGGAGGCAGAGGTGGGTAGATTGCCTGAGCTCACAGGTTTAAGACCAGCCTGAGCAAGAATGAGACCCCATCTCTAAAAAAGAAATAGTTGTGGTGGGCACATGTAATCCCAGCTACTTGGGAGGCTAAGACAAGAGACTAACTTGAGTTTGAGGTTGCTGTAAGCTATGACACCAGGGCACTCTGAGTACCGAGGGTGACAAGTAAGACTTTGTCTCAAGAAAAAAAGAAAAAAGGAAGTTTTTAATGTGACAAATAAGCTTGGTTGCTTGTTAATCTATATAATTGAGGTTGGACTGTTGACAGTGCTACACACCAAGAATGATAGATAGGTAAAAGTATTTCTATGTTTTGTCTTAATAACATATAGAGAAACTAGTCTCACAAAGGTATGCTGACAGGAATAGAAGGAGGTATTTTAAAGTAACTCACCAAGCTCAGGATATTCATTTTTAATTTTCATCCAAAATAAAAAGCAAGTGATGATTTGTTCCCCAAATATGTCTTCAAATCTTCATTCTGTTCCAACAATTTGTGATGTAAAAGTTAGAGTTAAATAAAAATTCTGGATTTTATATACTTTTGGGTAACAGCAAACTAACCTTAAAATATCTCCCACTATGACATAGCTTTGTTGTGCACGATTAGGCTGCAGGTTGTTCTATATGTGATTCACCAAGCAAGCTTTGCAATTCCCAAACTGGTCTGTACCTTGATCCATGAGATGAGTCCCATCAGTATGTTTGGATATCACATAATATCAAATTGATATAAAAATTTCTGAATTGATCTCAATTTTTGTACTTCTTACAGGGTCAACTGGCAACAGTCTACATGGCTATACTTTGAGTAGCACACTTGGTCCATTGGCAAGTTACTGTAAGCCTCCTATCTTTAGGGATAGAGGGGTTTGTGTGATGAGTGAGAAACTAGCTGAGGTTTTAGCTGATGCTAAAGGGAACACTGAAGGAGTAGCCAAAAAAATTCATAAAATCTAATCATGGCTCGGCGCCTGTGGCTTAAGTGGCTAAGGCGGCAGCCACATTCACCTAAGGTGGCGGGTTCAAATCCAGCCTGGGCCCACCAAAACAACAATGACAGCTGCAACCAAAAAAAAATAGCCGGGCATTGTGGTGAGCGCCTGTGGTCCCAGCTACTAAGGAGACTGAGGCAGGAGACTCGCTTGAGCCCAGGAGTTGGAGGTTGCTGTGAGCTGTGATGCCACGGCACTCCACCCAGGGGGACAGCTTGAGGCTCTGTCTCAAAAAAAAAAATCTAATCATGACCTCATTATCTTTTGAAGTAACAAGAGCAAGAACACTTACCCCAATACCTTCCTTGTTTTGTCACATTATGTATTTATATATTCCACTGACACCACTTTTTCTCCCTTCCCCAATCTTTTTCCTCATCACATAAAGGTTAGCTAACGGTTATAGCTCACACCTGTAATCCCAAAACTTTGGGAGGCTGAGGAGGATCGCTTGAGGTCAGTAGTTTTAGACCAGCCTGGGCAACAGAGTGAGACCCTTTCTCTACAAAAATTTTTTTTTAAAAAGAAAATTTAGTTGCTAAATATCATGTGGTACCAGGAAGTAAAGAAGTACTCAAAAAATGAAGGGATGTGTCAAAAGGACACCAGAGCCAACTTAAAAGGGTTCCCAATGGCCAAATTTGGGAGAATTGAGCAATAAAATAAATGATAGTACCACGGAGATTAAAACAAATATGCATGAGTTTATGCTGATATAAATAATGGAATAAATAGGGAGAAGGAAAGGAAGGGAAAGCTCTTTTTTTTTTTTTACACTAAAACTCCAATGAATATAGAAGGAATGATGAAAACAGAAAATCACCATTTGGCAAAAACCACAGTAATGATTGTTTCAGGAAAGAATCAATAGATGCTAAAATTAATGGATGAAAGTATGATGAAAATTGGGATATAAATATAAAGTATCAAATTATAAAGGATAACAGTAACTTAATAGGGGAAAAACCTGGCAGGTGTCCTCTTGGTTAACCAAGAGTTTAGTGCTTAACCCAAGTTAACATCACCAAAAATGAGACAGTGACATTACCTGCCTCCTGATAAGGATGCACTGAGATGGGTATACCACTACCACTTCAGTGGTACTGCATAACCTGAATTTAATCATGAACAAACATCAACCAGACACAAATTGTGGGACAATCTATAAAATAACTGGCCAACTCTCTTCAAAAGTAGACTGTTCCAGATTAAAGGAAACATGACAACTAAATACAATGGATGTTCTTGGAGTGGATCGTGGTCTAGTACAAGGACATTAGCAGGCCTGGCACAACAGCTCACGCTTATATTCCTAGCACTCTGGGAGGCTGAGGCAGGAGGATCACTTGAGGTCAGGAGTTTGAGATCAGCCTGAGCAAGAGGAAGACCTCATCCCTACTAAAAATAGAAAAACTTAGCCAGGCTTGGTGATGGGCACCTGTAGTCCCAGCTACTCAGGAAGGCAGGAGGATCACCTGAGCCCAGGAGTTTGAGGTTGCTGTGAGCTGTGATAACACCACTGTACTCTACCCTGGGCAACAGAGTTAAGACCCTGTCTCAAAAAAAAAAAAAAAAAAAAAAAAGACATTAGCAGACAATTGGCAAAATTTAAACAAAGTTTATTCCTATTGCTTGCAAGCCAGAAACTTACTAGGTACCTATCAATGGTACAGTGGTAGGTCCAAGCAGAGTTCCTTGAATTTAGTACTATTATTATACTTATATAGTTTAGATTTTTTTAAGCATTCACAAACCTTATTAATATGTTCTCCCACTGAATGATGATTTTCACAAACCTGGTATATTACCATCTCTATTATACAGATTAAAAACTCCGATTCAGAGATTAAGGGATTTGCCTAAGATTGTTCAGCTAGTAAGTGGTGAAGCAGTGAACTGAATTCATCTGTATGACTCTTGATGCATTTTCATTACAGTGCTTCTTACTGATGGCCTTCTCTGACAACTCTTTTATTTTCCCAAGAAACCACTAAATATTCAGTCACTCTGTCATGGAAAGGCCAGAAAAAAACTAAGTCCAAGGTTAGAAGGCTTAATGCTACTCCATAACTCAGTAGGCATGGTTATTGACCCCAGTTGCAACACTGAAAATTATTGGTTTGAGGGTGGCACTTGTGGCTCAAAAGGGTAGGGCATCGGCCCCATATGCCAGAGGTGGTGGGTTCAAACCCAGCCCCAGCCAAAAAAAAAAA
>NW_003852553.1:3213620-3215173 GCF_000181295.1 Otolemur garnettii | reverse complement strand
AAAAAAAAAAAAAAGTTATGGCTTCCATATTACTTCATATCAATGAAAATGGATTCAGACTATTATTCCTTCAGAAAGTATACATCAGTCAAAGAAAATAAACATCAGTTCTATATTATCCCTAAGCATTATCTACCAGATGCAGAATCTCAGATATTTTATAAACTTCAAATAGTTCACCAATTCAAAGTAAAGTGATTGAGCTCTTTTCAGTTCAACGTCAGTGGAATAATCTGCCACGAGTCTGACTTTCCTGCCTCTCACACAAATCTCAACACTGTGATTTATGTTCCTGAACAAATTAGACTTAATTTAAGAGCAAATCATCAGCAACAGGTATAATAATCTTGGCAGAACATTTATTTTAATTAATTGCCTTCTGCCTAACATAGATAGAAGGATGCTGATGCCATTTACCCTATAAGGATTAGTGCTATCATGTAATTAATTTTTTTCTTCCCCTAGAACTTAAAGTCTCATCAGTTTTAAATTACAAAGGCATTGGTTTATTTCATATTTAATCAGAACAATCTAACGTCCGTGGCAATGTTTATAGACCAAAGTTATGAAAGAAAAATGGATTCTAAGCTCCCTGTGCTAACCAAATATAGACCCTGTTGGGTTCCATGGGAATCAAGATTGGGAACTGTTTCAGGGTCAGGCAGCTGAAAAACCCTCACTTCTATAGACTTGGCAGGGAGGTGGAGTGAAGGAAGTGATTTTAGAACTATGTAATTTTTCTTCTCTGTGAAATTGAATATCAGCTTTCCTATTATTTATACTTCAGTAAGCAAACAAAATTTCCATCTACTCTATGGAGGTTTAACATTGTAACTGTCATGGCCATATTGCAACAAGTGGTAGAAAATGTAACTGAATAGACTCCATCTTTTCAAACATGCCAGACTCAGTGTTACTTAGAAATGATTTTATAATCTTTGCAAAGAGGCAAAAAGAGCTATACTAAAACTAAGGAGGGTTCTGTGTCAGGGATGCAATGCTCATACTAAAATAATTTTGCTATCTAATCATAAAATGAAAAATTCTAGTACATGTGTAAGAAATAAAATCAAGGCTAGGCCCGGTGGCTCATGCCTGTAATCCTACTATTCTGGGAGGCTGAGGCGGGTGAACTGCCCTGAGCTCACAGGTTCGAGACCAGGCTGAGCATGAGTGAGACCTTGTCTCTAAAAATAGCCAGGCATTGTGGTGGGTGCCTGTAGTCCCAGCTACTTGGGAGGCTGAGGCACGAGAATCACTTGAGCCCAAGCGTTAGAGGTTACTGTGAGCTATGACACCATAGTACTCTACCAAGGGTGGCAAAGTGAGACTACATCTCAAAAGAAAAAATAAAATAAAATCATAACCATAAGCCTTTACCTTAGACAGTCCTTCTCACCAATTAATTGCTTATATATTTTTTAAAACGCTGGCTCGGTGCCTGTGGCTCAAGTGGCTAAGGCGCCAGCCATGTACACCTAAGGTGGCGGGTTCGAATCCAGCCCAGGCCTGCCAAACAACAAAGATGGCTGCAACCGAAAAAAAATAGCCAG
>NW_003852553.1:3202101-3213513 GCF_000181295.1 Otolemur garnettii | reverse complement strand
TGTCTCAAAAAAAAAAATGCTATAGAAAAATCTAACCCTTTCTACATAAAGTCAAGTGTGAATTTATCATATGGTAATTAAAATGCCTTCCTTATACTGGTATTGAATCTTAGGAGGCAGTGAGAATAAACC
Source organism: Otolemur garnettii (assembly GCF_000181295.1). Taxonomy (NCBI): domain Eukaryota; kingdom Metazoa; phylum Chordata; class Mammalia; order Primates; family Galagidae; genus Otolemur; species Otolemur garnettii. The sequence goes on along the minus strand of NW_003852553.1, from coordinate 3,213,381 downwards.
AGTGCAAAAAAAACTCCAGTATGAATTCAATTAGTACAACAAAATAGCCAATCCTGAGGAAATAAAAGCCTGTTCAGTTAGGTTTTTACAATATTAAATAGTACTAAAATGACACAAATTTGGAATCATTATTAACTTTATTTGTCACTCTTTAAAGACATTGGTCCACTTCCACATGAAAGGCAGAATTCATCCACTTCCACTTAGTAATCTATAGAAATGAAGTTGTACCACAAACCATAGTAACTTACACAGGGGGAAAGTTACTGAAATAAAATTATTTTATATTCATGCTTCGAGATGTCCCCCAAAGATTTGTTTTTGTGTATATAATTAAAAGCACCTATGCTCCACAAAGCTAGTCTCTTCTTAGATCAATGTAGTATTTTTAATATCCATACTAGACCATATGGATCACCAAACTTGCAGAAGAGGGTTAAAAAACAGCTGTTGTCTGTCAATCAGATACAGTTCCAAAACTAAGCGATTGTATAAGCACATCCATATTCTAGGGCTGCTCTAAATTAAAAATGTTTTCTATTATTTCAGAGATATTTACATCAAATTAAGACATTTACAAATAGTTCATAGTATACAACAGCCCAAATATGATCTCACCTATCTCATGTAAGGAAGTTAAGCATTTGTAAGATTCTCTAATAAATTCAGTGCATTTTTCCAACATAAATAACACAAGCTATTCTAATGTTTTACATTTCTTTCAGTGCATATTTCCAAATTTATTAAATGGAATGAGATTATGTTATTAAATGGCTATGTCATATTTGAGTATATTATGGAATCTATATCACACAGTTCAATTCACGTCAATAGTACGATTCACTCTAAAAAAACATCACAGGCACACACAAAATAGAGAACAAAATTTGCTTTTTTATATAAATTTTAAAGTATACTATCTACTTTAAACCACACTAAAAGATATATTTTAACAAAACAGCTGATTTCCAAACTTTTCTAAGTCTGGCACGAGGAAAGTTCAATCCATTCGAATCTTCTGGTTTGTCATCCTATAAATGATGCTATCATATCCAGGATCCATGTTCCAAATATTGTAAGAGGTGATAAGCACAGCCAAGGCCAAGGCGATCATTATCCAAAGTACCATGTTGAAAACCACTGAATACTCAAAATCATACTTATATGCAAGGTTATAGGGACTTTCTGGGTCCTTCTACAATGAAGAAAATAAAGAAAAATAAAGATGGAAGAATCTTAAGCTAGGAAATTATCTGAATTCAGTAGCTATGACTCATTTGTCTAAAAAACATTTATTCCTAAGTGAAATAAGAGCTACTTATGCTCGGAGGAGCCCAGGGGAGCCTTCATGGAGAAGACAGGAAGTATAGCCCATCCAACTGCTTGAGAAAATTTGGCAATACCTAAAACAATTGAAGGTGCACATATCCTGTGATTGAGTAAATCCTAGGGAAATCTTCTATATATGTACCAAGAAACATATATAAGAAAACCAATTGTGGCATATGATAAAATATGAAGCAGTAAAATGACTGAACTACAGCTACATTCATCAGCCTGAGTGAATCTTAAAAGCAATACTGAGCAAAGAACATAGAAAAATATATAAAGTATGACTACATGTATATGAAATTCAAATACCAGCAAAACCAAACATTATTTAAGAATAAATACAGATGTAGTCAATCTAAAGAAAACATAAGAGAATGATTAGCGATTACCTCTGGATAGGGGAGGGTAGAGGGATAAGACAGAGGAGCTTCAAAAGAACAGGTACTCTCTTAAACTATATAGTATTACTAACTAGTATTAAATGTTACATACTTATGTATGTATAAGCCACTTAGATGTTTTTTAAAACTCAAAAGAGGAAAAAACAAATGATGCTTCAACCATATCTTCAATCTTGACCTTTTATCTGCCTATGTGGGATGAGGGGAAAAGCTGAGTCAAATGTAGGCCTGTGAAAGGCATTGTTTGAGAAAATGAATTCATACTGGCAAAGGCATTGTTTGGGAGATTTCTCCTTCTGCCTAGAACATTGTAAACATAGGAAAACAGCAAGAGATGAATCTAGAATCAGGGAAGCTATAGAAAATCTGGACTTGGCTTGGCGCCTGTGGCTCAAGTGGCTGAGGCGCCAGCCACATACACCTAAGGTGGTGGGTTCGAATCCAGCCTGGGCCTGCCAAACAACAATAATGGCTGCAACCAAAAAATAGCTGGGCGTTATGGCAGGCGCCTGTGGTCCCAGCTGCTTGGGAGGCTGAGCCCAGGAGTTGGAGGTTACTGTGAGCAGTGAAGCCATGGCACTCTACCCAGGGTGATAGCTTGAGGCTCTGTCTCAAAAAAAAAAAAAAAGAAAAGAAAAAAGAAAATCTGGACTTGAACCTCTGGGCAATGAGTCACCATTGACAAGTTTCAGGTATGAGGTGAGTGACCTGGTCAGGTTTGTCTTAAAAAGATAACTTTGGCCGGCAAGGTGGCTTAGGCCAATAATCCTAGCACTTTGGGAGGATCACCTGAAGACAATTTAAGACCAGCCTGGCAACACAGACACCATCTCTACAAAACACAAGCAAAAAATTAGGCAGGTGTGATGGCATACACTTGTAGTCCTAGCTACTTGGGAGACTGGAATGGAAGGGTTGCTTGAGCTCCAGAATTTGAAGTTATAGTGAGCTATGATCAGACCACTGTACTCCAGCCTGGTGACAGAGCAAGATTTTGTCTCACAAAAAAAAAAAAAAAAACCCTGATGACAATGTACAGGATGGATTTGAGAGGGTCTAGCTGGGAAGTAGGGAGACAGACAAGTTTGGAGGTGGCAGCAGAGTGGGGTGCAGTACCTGGCAGTGAGGTTGGAGAAGAGAATGTAACCTAGTTCTATGTGACCCTACAGTCTCAGCACCTGGCATTGTAGTGAACATTCAATAAACATTTTCTTAAACTCTTATCTCTTCCTTTAAGGTAGGGAAGATAGTGGTTTTAACTGGAGGAGAGGATAGGTATAGACATGTGTGTTTACCTGCAGGGAGTATAGACACCCTGAAAACCTCTTTGCTGCTTTTCAAAATTTTTTTGGTAAACATTTTTTTTCCCCACCCATTTAAAATATACAATTTAATGAATTGTAGTGGGTGTGTCATCTTTGTCTCGATCTAAATTTAGAACATTTCCATCACCCTAAAAAGAAACTTCATGCTGAAGCCTCTTTTTCTCTGCCAAGTGGGTGAGACTATTAGTACACAGTTGAAGGGCACACTAGATATGGAAGAGTGATGAAAGTTGTCAACTTCAAAATAGTGAGTCAGACTGAAGTGGTATTCCAAGGAATGCCTGGTACCAACATCCCATGTCAAAATGTTCATTTTGCTCTATTATGTATAACAAAAAAGAAATCTTAAGATTACATTGTATATGCAAAGTGTTAGTTACTTCACTACCATAATAAAGAAAATCCAATGGTATTACCTGATCCTTGCCCTTCTCAACCCATACAAAAGTTGAGAAACTACTTTCTAATAAATTAAACTTATCCATTAAGGCAGCTGACTCAAATTCAATCTAACAACTCAAAGACAAAATAATTCAGCTCTGCAAAACTGATTTCTCAAAGAAAGTACCAAAACCAGGACCTTCTTCAAACTGGCACTTTTCTCTAGAATCTAAAATTAGCAAGCCTAACATGGCAATGCCAAAAGAATCTAGTACTTAAAATTTTATTTTCCCACTAAATTGAAATCTGTCTTTTAAAAAAAGTTCTCCTTTCTTGTCTCCTTCTATTTCTTTAATCAGTGTACTTAAACTGTCATTTTATGGCTTATACCACATTTTTATTATTATTTGAAGCTCTTTGTGGGTCTAATTTTGCCATTTGCTCTTTTAGCTAATTCGTACTCATGGTGGATTGGCTTCACCCACATTTTACAATTTTTGGAGTTCATGTTTGGGGAGACTCGTGGGGGGTCTGCCCTCTGCTGTGGCTTATGCTTATGGTGTGTCCTGCCAGAGAAGTTTTATATTTACTTTTGCTAGGCACCAGAGGGGCCTTACCAGTGTGGGACCAGGTCTTATGTTAATTTCTTATGGTGGCTTCCTAGAATTTGAAGTAAATATAAATTTGAGTCCCAAACCAAGGATGGTAACCCTGAGTTTAAGAATTCCTTGAAAGAACACATACACTGACCTCCCAGAACCCAAGCTGCTTTTTTGTCTCCCTTTGGTGGTAGACAGATCACCCTATCACTGAGGGCATAGCTCTTTCAAGATAACCAGCTTTATCTGGAGGCATCATTTCCAATTTACCACATACACGGAGCTAAGGGCCTCTTGGTAACCCAACTGGCCAATGTCCTTAGGGTAGCCTGCTTACTACCTTCAGGTTCCTCTCCTTCATTCACTCTGTAAAAGAATCTCCCTTACTTTCTTTTTTTCCCCTCAAGACAGGGTCTCACCCTACTGCCCTGTTGCTGGAGTAGAATGCATCATCATAGCTCACTGTAGCTTCAAATGCCTGGGCTCAAGCAATCCTCCTGCCTCAGCTTCCCAAGTAGCTGGGATTACAAGCTCATGCCACCACACCTGGTTAACTGTTCTATTTTTTTGTAGAGAAGGTATCTTACTATGTTGCTTAGGGTTGTCTCAAACTCCTGACCTCAAGTGATCCTCCCATCTCGGCCTCCCAAAGTGCTAGGATTATGTTTAGTTTTCATCCAGCCTTTCTAGATGTTTTATAGTGGGAAATTTGGGGGGGAGCCCACCATCCTGTCTTAAACAGACACCCTTCTAATCCAATTCAATTTGGATGAAACAATCTCCAACCAATCATCTCTTGACTATCTTAAACAGGCATCAGCTTGACCTTCTTCCAAGTCCCACATTTCCATCAGTAAAAGTGAGCAGGGTGGGGGCTGCAAATGGTTCTGAAGGGGACTGTGTATAAACGACTATGTATCTGGCTGCTGCAAGCAATGAAGCCAACTGTGAGGTCATGTTCTTGACCACAGGATGTTATGGAGCATCTATACTTCTTTCTGTCACCCCTCACCAAGTTTGCTGGAGCTGTATGGATATACTTGTGCATGCACACACACACACAGTACATGTTTTACCATGGCCAGCAACTTTGCCCTGAGCCCAGTAAATGCTTAAAATTGAACCAAAATCCATACCAAAGAATTACTGAAGTAAATCAAAATTATCAAGAGGTATACATAAACTGTACAAAAGCAATCTGTGTAACCAGAATGTCTATACCCCTGTGATATTCTGAAATAAAAATACATTTAAAAAAACAGGTATATATAGGCTTGGCACTGGTAGCACAGGGTGCCAGCCACGTACACCAAGGCTGGTGGGTTCAAATCCAGCCTGGGCCAGCTAAACAACAATGACAACCGCAACAAAAAAATAGCTGGGCTTTGTGGTGGGCACCTGTAGTCCCAGCTACTAGGGAGATTGAGGCAAGAGAATTGCTTAAGCCCAAGGGTGACATAGTGAGACTCTGTCTCCAAAAAAAAAAAAAAGGGTATATACAGAGGACCCCAGAAAATGAGGGACTATGCCATAAAGATAGTATTTTTGTAGAAAAGCAGAGTCCATAGGATGAGAGAGCCAGGCTACTGTCTCCTTATATATACCAATGTTTGATTTATACTATTGGCTTTGACAGATTTACTTTTATCCCTAACTCAGATTCTTGTATGTAGAGGACGCCAAGAGCCAGACGACCTCTGGCAAGATGATTTACAGCTGGGGGTTGGACTGTCAGGCAATTCGCCCCCAGGAGCTCCTTATGGAGAAAGAGCCCGAGCCTTCAGCACCTAGTCATTGTTAATTACTCCCCTCACCCATATTGTTCTGTCTCAATAAAAGGCTAGTGTGGAGGTTGCTCAGGACTACCCTGCAAAGAAGGGCTAACCCGTCTCCCTCAAGCATGCACTACTAATCTGAGTCATGCCTGGTTCCTTCCTGTGGTGATCGAGACCAGGGCCATGAGGGCCCGACGAGTTGCGACACTTGTACTATCTGATTACAACCCCAAAGAACTGAGTATCACTGGCAAAACACACATACCTATATGAATAATAAACCTATTTTTTTTGTTTTTTTTTTTGAGACAGAGCCACAAGCTATCCCCCCTGGGTAGAGTGCTATGGCATCACAGCTCATAGCAACCTCCAACTCCTGGGCTCAAGCGAGTCTCCTGTCTCTGCCTCCCAAGTAGCTGAGACCACAAGTGGCCGCCACAACGCCCGGCTATTTTTTGGTTGCAGCCATCATTGTTTGGCAGGCCCAGGCTGGATTCGAACCCGCTACCTTAGGTGTATGTGGCTGGCGCCTTAGCCACTTGAGCCACAGGCGCCGAGCCTAAACCTATGTTTTAACTGAAACTATTTTTCAGATTTATCGATGACTTATTCGTGTCCTCCATAGGTGATATAGGATTTTGTTTTCTAGTAAAAAGTTAATTTTACAGTTTTAAAGCGGGATCTAAAAATATACTCACGATTTTTTTTGTCTCAAGGATAGTCCTTGTCTTCCTCACAAGGGATGTGTCAAATGACTTGACAGTCACTAACTCTACCACTGCATTCCCACCATAAAGATTATACATGTCATCTGAAAACTGAAAGTTATGAACATTATTATGACTCTCAAAACACATACTTTTTTCATTTTAATTTTTAGTCAACCAATAAAAATTGTATATCTTATATACAACATATTCTGAAATATGTATATATTGTGGAATAGCTAAATCCACATTGACTAACGTATGCATCACCTCTCTACTTATTTTCTGTGACAAGTTAAATACATATTAAAATTATTTGTAAAGCTTCTGTGCAGCTACAAGAACACATGCCATGTCTCAAAATAGGTAAGTCTTAAAGGTTTGATTATGTTAAAATACTCTGGAAAACATATACTCAAATGCTTAAAATACAATTACTTGAAAAGACTAAATTTATTGGCATATAAATTGAGAGAAGAGAAGTTGCAAAGAAAAATGAAGAAACTTTCCTAAGTGGTCTCTGGTTAATCACAAACATCTATAAAGATTTAAATATGAGGCCTCACGCTGGGCACAGTAGCTCACGCCTATAATCCTAGCACTCTGGGAAATTGAGATGGGAGGATCCCTTGAGCTCAGGAGTTCAAGATCAGCCAGAACAAAAGTGAGACTCCCACCTCTACCATCTCTGCTTTAAAAAAAAAAATAGAAAAATTAGCCAGGAGTCTGGTGGGTGCCTGTAGTCCCAGCTACTCAGGAGGATGAGGCAGGAGGATCCTCTGAACTCAAGAGTTTGAGGTTGCTGTCACCTAGACTGAGGTCACAGCACTCTAGCCTGGATAAAAGAGTGAGACTCGGTCTCAAAAAAAAGAGGCCTCATTGAAGAGTGCCAGGTGAACAACTTCAGAGGAGAACTAGCATTTACTGTGCATCTACTAAGTATCTGGTACTGTACTAGGTGTTCTACTTCGATTATATCATAGTGTTTAATGGGCACAGAGTTTCCGTTTGAGAAAATGAAAAAGTTTTACAGAAGAATGATGATGAGGGATGCACAACATATGAACGTAATGTGACTAGAACTATACACTTAAAAATGATAAATTTACATGTATTTTACCACAATAAGAAAAAACAATACTGTGCTGGAGTTGCCAATCCTTTCCTAATTCTGCCCCTCCCAGCATTAGGAAGAGATATCCCCTATACCTTTGACCCTATCCATGCCTGGCCACCACAAGTAAAAGACCCACACAGAGGGCAAGAAGACTTTAACCAGCAGTGCTTCACAGAGCAGAGGTTTCCATTAAGAGGCTGAAAGTGAAATGGTCATACACCAACCTCTCATGCCACATTGATATTTACCTTTTGCAGAGCATCAACAAGGATCTTAGAAGCATCTCTGAATTGTTCAGACTCTTCCCCATAACGTTTCCCAATTTCATCCAAACCTGCCAGCTCCAGTGAATATAAATCAGGAGAATGATCCTTGGCTAGATGCTTATGACGAGACAACTTAGAAGAACAAACAAAGGTAGTGAGTGAAGTAAGATGTCAGACATAGCCAGCTGAAGTTTTATGCCTACCTAAACTAGGCTAAACATAACCATACCAATGTGCCACAACATACCAACAGTCTAAAATGCTGGCAAACAGAACTAGTTTAAATGAGAGTTTCTAAAAAGCAAATCTAACACAAATCTCATTTTTAGGAGTAATACAGGACTCCCTGAATATTTGATAAAACCCATTATCAAAATTCCTCAGGTTTACACATATGGGCCAGGGTATGAAAGAACAGATGTATGGACCAGTTTGATTCCAGGAATGCATGAGCCATCAGTGACCACCTTGCAGGCTTCCAAGTACTACACTTTCAGACTGCCTGACCTAATGCCTGCTAGGAAAGTTGGGGAAATAACTTTATTTATTTATTTATTTATTTATTTATTTTTTGAGACAGAGCCTCAAGCTGTCTCCCTGGGTAGAGTGCCATGGCATCACAGCTCACAGCAACCTCCAACTCCTGGGCTCAAGCGAGTCTCCTGCCTCAGCCTCCCAAGTAGCTGGGACCACAGGTGCCCGCCACAACACCCCGTTTTTTTTTTTGGTTGCAGCCGTCATTGTTGTTTGGTGGGCCTGGGCTGGATTCGAACCCACCACCTTACGTGTATGTGGCTAGCGCCTTAGCCACTTGAGCCACAGGTACCAAGCCGGGGAAATAACTTTAGAACACAGCAAACAAGTGAGAATTTCTATTTCAGTTACCACGATGATTTTTTATTATAAAAATTGTTCATCAATGGCTAACAAAGTGGCTCATGCCTGTAATCCTAGCACTCTGAAAGGATAAGGCTGGTGGATCATTTGAGCTCAGGAATTCGAGATCAGCCTGAGCAAGAGTGAGACTAAAATGGAAAAATTAGCTGGGCATCATGGCAGACTCCTGTAGTCCCAGCTACTTGGGAGGTTGAGGCAAGATGATCACTTGAGCCCATGAGTTTGAGGTTGCTGTGAGCTACGACACCACAGCACTCTAGCCTGGGTCAACACAGTGAGAGTATCTCAAAAAAAAATCTGTTCACCAAAAAAATACCTTTTAGATAGATTTATTACCTTCTTGACTTGGCTGATAGCATTAGTCCAAAAAATTGTTTCTATTTTAGACTCAAAGATATAGAGATTAAGTCTTAATGACTGACAAGAAATCAACAGTCAAGTTCAGACTACAGCCAGGGTGTTCTTAATTCCAGGCCTGTGTTCTTAGAGAATGTATGCTGTCTCCAAAAAGTATATGTAAAATGTACTAATTTGACTATGAGATATGTTCAAACTTCCCAACACTACCATTAATTTCTCATTATTCATGGGATCTTAAATCTAGAGCATACTTAAATTATTCAACTGGCTTCATTATCATTCAAGGATTCTCTAGAAAACAAAATAAATAGAACCAAAAAATTAGAGCAATCTACTTACCAAACTTGAAATATCATGTAGCACTTGCAGTTCAGAAAGAAACAGCAGGTCAACCTTCAAAGAGCCAAAAGAAACGAGCATTCTTTTTAATGTACCATCAAAGATCTGTATTTACCATTTACTAAGTAAAGGACAGGATATTACAAATGTCAATTACATAAGTGAATTTATATAATTGTCCTCCATTTGGTAGGTTCACTTCAATTTAAAATGCATATAGCATTGTTTCCTAGCAAAAAGGTGGTGTTGGCTATTCCCTAGCACAATGACTACCACTAAATAGCTATATCTTGGATAAAGTCAAATTCTATAATGGTTTTCCCTCAAGGCCTCAGATATCTTGGCAATGACATCCTTCCAATGGCCTCATCTGCTCACTTCCCTTGAACACTTTACACATAGGAGAATAAAGATAGTGGTGGTCTTGGTCAACCATACCAGATAGAAGGTGAGGTTACTACAAAGGCAGCATGGCCATGTGGTTAGGAGGGTACATGAGCAGGTAGTGAAACTGAAGGACAGGATGCACTGGGTGAAGTAGCTCATGCCTATAATCCCAGTACTTTAGGAGGCCAAGGCAGGAGGATCACTTGAGACTAGGAGTTCAAGACCCAGCCTGGGCAACATAATAAGACCCTATCTTTACCAAAAGTTTTAAAAACTAGCCAGGCATGGTGGTATACTCCTATAGTCCCAACTAATCCAGAGGCTGGCTGAGGTAGGATAATCACTTGAGCCTAGGAGTTTGAGGCTTCAAGTGAGCTATGATCATGTTACTGCACTTCAGCTTGTAAGACAGCGTGAGAGACCACTGTCTCTCTTTTAAAAAAGGGGAGGAGGGCGTGGCTCCCTCCACTGTAGTGTCAAGAATACACAGTAGTGTCAAGAATAAATGAGAAAGATGCAGCAACATCAGCAGGGGCAGTGAACAATGGCTCCCATGTTACCAGATCTGTACAGCTCCACAAAGTAAATACAGTCGTTTCTGGCCTAATAGGTGGCAACACACACGCTACAATGTGATACTATTTACTACTTTTGTGAGTTTACTACAACTCAATTCACAAAAAGAATTAGTTTATTCATGAGATTCAAAAGAAAATTATGGTAAAGGAGATCAAACCAGCATTGTACTGGCACAAAAACAGAGAGGTAGATGTATGGAACAGAATAGAGAACCAAGAGATGAATCCAGCTACTCACCATTATTTGATCTTTGACAAGCCAATTAAAAACATTCAGTGGGGAAAAAGATTCCCCATTTGACAAATGATGCTGGGTGAACTGGCTGGCAACCTGTAGAGACTGAAACTAGACCTACACCTCTCACCAACTAGGATAGACTCTCATTGGATTAAAGATTTAAACTTAAGACATGAAACTAACCAGAATCCACAGAGAACTCAAACATATTAGCAAGAAAAGAACAAGTGATTCCATCTCAGGTGGGCAAGGGACTTGAAGAGAAACTTCTCTGAAGAAGATAGGCGTGTGGCCTACAAACACATGAAAAAATGCTCATCATCCTTAATCATCAGAGAAATGTAAATCAAAACTACTTTGAGGCTCGGCACCTGTGGCTCAAGCGGCTAAGGCGCCAGCCACATACACCTAAGATGGCGGGTTCGAATCCAGCCCGGACCCGCCAAACAACAATGACGGCTGCAACCAAAAAATAGCCGGGCATTGTGGTGGGCGCCTGTGGTCCCAGCTACTTGGGAGGATGGGGCAGGAGACTCACTTGAGCCCAGGAGTTGGAGGTTGCTGTGAGCTGTGAAGCC
>NW_003852553.1:3199226-3201056 GCF_000181295.1 Otolemur garnettii | reverse complement strand
CCTGTGGCTCAAGTGGCTAAGGTGCCAGCCACATACACCTGAGCTGGTGGGTTTGAATCCAGCCTGGGCCCACCAAACAACAATGATGGCTGCAACCAAAAATAGCCAGGCATTGTGGCAGGCGCCTATGGTCCCAGCTACTTGGGAGGCGGAGGCAGGAGACTCACTTGAGCCCAGGAGTTGGAGGTTGCCATGAGCTGTGATGCCATAGCACTCTACTCAAGGTGACAGCTTGAGGCTCTGTCTCAAAAAATAAAAATAAAAATAGAAAAATTAGCCAGCTACCATGGCAGGTGCCTACAGTCCCAGCTACTCAGGAGTCTGAGGCAGGAGGATCACTTAACTCAGGAGTTTGAGGTTCCTATAAGCTAGGATAACGGCATGGCACTCTAGCCTGGGCAACTGAGACTCTGTCTCAAAAAAATATAGCAAAATTTCTAAGATTTCAAGTCATATAATGAATAGGAAATTAATGATTTTCATTTATTATTCAATTATTGCATTACTTACTTCATTGTTCCTACTTAGAGAATTGAGAGGAAGTGAATTGAGAACGGAGTTTTCCTGAAATAAGCGATTACGAAGCTGTCTTAACGTGACTGATAGGTCTTCAAAAACTGAGTTTGCCTTCCCTACCATATACACTCTCTGCAAGAAGAATACAAATTTTAAATTACATTCTACAGATTAATTCCAGTATGCAGAGCTCTGATAGCAATTTTCATAAAAATTAGTTTTACATTTTCATAATAAAATATTTCATAATAAATTTTCAAATTATGAAAGCTTATTTTTTTAAAGCATCTTAATTAAAAACTTTATCACTTACTTCCTCACTGGGAGCCAACTGCAAAACCACAGGAGTTTCCTCAGAAAATAAGGAGTGAATAGAAGTCGCAACGCTGTCAAGACTAAAAGGAACTGCCTGAAAGTTAAGAGTAAGACTGCAATTATTATCTGAACCAGAGTGGGAAGGAGAAATCACTCAGATGGCGTTTTAAAAAGAATCTAAAAGAAAAAAAGGCACCAGCATTTTCTATGGAAATTTAGTAGGAGATCCAAATCATTTCCAAACACAAAGAGCCCTTTTGCAGGAACAGAAGATTAAACATCCCCTTAGTGGGCTGAGACTGTAGCTCCGAATGCACCTAAGTGGGAAATAACTTGCAAACCTGAAGGACACAACATTATCTAGCATAAACCATTTTCTGGTGATCATATGTGTATTATAAGTAGCAATACATTTGGTTTCAGTATTGACTAAATATGCCACAATGAATGTGTATCTCACAATGTTTACTTGCATTTAATAAATTAGAGGAATCTGAAATATTAAATTTAGGGTGGTGCCTGTGGCTCAAAGGAGCAGGGCGCCGGCCCCATTTACCAGAGGTGGTGGGTTCAAATCCAGCCCCGGCCAAAAAAAAAAAACAAAACCTGAAATAGTAAATTTATTTGAAAGAGAAATATACCTTATTTTTCATTTCAAATTTTTTCAAATGTTTAATAAGATTTAGCACTTGACTTTACTTAGACTGTAGACTCTTACATAGGTGTTAAATATGTCACAAGATTTTTCAAATCTTTATCTTAGGATCATATAAGAATATTAGTAGACTGGAATAACCAATTATAGCAAGACCTACTTATTTTCTTGAATTTTTTATTAGCATATTGCATATAATATGGTGCACATATCTTGGGGTAACAGCTCAACAAATGTTCACAAAAGAATGCACTCATGGGCTCGGCTCCTGTGGCTCAAGCGGCTAAGGCGCCAGCCACATACACCTAAGGTGGCAGGTTCGAATCCCCAGCCCGGGCCCACCA
>NW_003852553.1:3195813-3198471 GCF_000181295.1 Otolemur garnettii | reverse complement strand
CGGGCTGGGGATTCGAACCCGCCACCTTAGGTGTACGTGGCTGGCGCCTTAGCCGGTTGAGCTATAGGCACTGAGCCGATTATATAAATCTTAACTGATGAAATCCCCACATCAAAATTAAGTGATCAATTTTGAGATATTGTGAAATGAAATCAATTTTTTCTCTTACTGAAAATGTATATTAACTCTTCCCAAAATTCTCCTTAAATGAGTTCATCAGTAAGTGAAGAGGGGGAAGAGAGTTTAAACTTGCAAAAGCTACTGTTAGCAGCCTCCGTGAGTCAGCTGTAAATCTTTTCCTTTGGGGATCATATAGTTCACCTCCATAGGGTCTGGAGGGAATACATGAGCAAGTCACAAAAACTCTCCAGCAATCTCATTTCACCCAGGAAAATGGCACTCAGGTCTGAAAAGCTGACAATTCAGGGTAACATTTCCCTAGTGATCAAACTGAGAAGCTAATGAGATGAATGCCAGATTGTAAAAGAAAAGAAATATAGCTGTTTAAGCTCAAAATGTAAAAAGTTCAGCTGCTTAAAAACAAATGATTGTTTTCTCCCATTGTAGCATAAGGATATATGTGGCTTTGTCCTGGAATTTCTGTACCTATTATGACTTGAAATTCTAATTAAAACAGATGGCTAATCAAATGGAAGCTTCATTAAGTATAATTCTGATTTTTTACATTTTAGGTTTACCCTCTGAGCCTTATATCTCATTTACCAACTTCTGCCAGGAAAAGTATTATGAGCAGTCAATCAGGTAGGATCAAGCAATAACATGGGCTCTTTTCACAGCTTTTCCTCATGTAAAATGAGCCTAGTCTGTTTTAAAATGTTTACTTTTGGATTATACGCTAATAAAAATCTTAAAATGGCATTTTGGATTTTTATATATTTATTTTAAAGGAAATCTACAATGATTTTCACAGAAATCACATAATAAACTACTTAAATACTCCTTGTGAAAACAATCTGCCTTTTGATCTTTATTGTTCTCTCCCTTCTACTTTATGGGCACTTACTCTGAAATTTTTCTGGTTTCTTTAGCTCATTAATTTCCAATCATAGACAATCTAAATTGTCTAACATGTGCATTTAAAGCTATAAATTTCCCTTTTCTTACCATGTTAGCTGCACCTCACATTTTTAAAAAATATATCTAGTACATTCATTTTTCTGTTCCAAATAACTTAGCAATTTTCACAGTGATTTCCTCCTCACACAATTATTTAGGAGTACATTTATTCCAACTTTTCTTATCTTTTACAAAATGAATTTTTAAGAGTCATATATATCCATGGTTTAAAGAGACAAATAGTTTTATTAAGGCATTTATGAACAAGTTTGCCCCTCCCATCCCTCTAAGGTACTCATTTTCAAATCCTGTTTCCTTTTGTTTTCACCACCATGTCTAAATAAGATACTGAAGTTACTACTTCTTAATTTTTCAATTTTAGGCATTATCTATTTACAATACACAAAAGAAAATGAGGATTTAGCGCTTTCATATCACCAACCACATCCCCATCTACGCACTGTTTTCATCTCTCTAACCTCCCAATAGTTAAATCAGAGTTTTCACTGGATCAGGATCATTTCATTATTATGATTATGTAAATAACATTCTCAGTCTGGCCTCATACTATTATAATCACTGCTTTTCTTTTCTTGCTCTTCTGGTCCACATGGCAATGATTAGAAATCTGCTTTCATTTTACTCTCATTCCTTTGTAATGACAATGTCTTTTCTCCCTGATAGCTTTAAAAATTTTCCATTTCTTTGATGATTCTTCAATTTGGTATATCTAGGTCTTGATTTGGCTTTAGCCTACTGGATGTCCAATATGCTTTAAATATGAGGAGTCCTGTATCTTTTTTTTTTTTTTTTGAGACAGAGTTATCAAGCTGTTGGCTGGGTAGAGTGCCATGGTGTCACAGCTCACAGCAACCTCAAACTCTTCAGCTTAAGTGATTCTCTTGCCTCGGCCTCCCAGGTAGCGGAGACTACAGGTGCCTGCCACAACACCCGGCTATTTTTTTTCGTTATAGTTGTCATTGTTGTTTGGCAGGCCCGGGCTGGATTCGAACCCACCAGCTCTGGTGTATGTAGCTAACACCCTAGCCTCTTGAGCTACAGGCGCAGAACCACAATCATGTATCTTTTATTTGTTTTTACTATTTCCAGATACTTTTTATTTTATTTTTAACTGACAAATAATAACTGTATATATTTGGGGGTTACAATGTGATGTCTGACACGTTTACAGTTTTTTTTGGGAAACACAGTCTCACTTTATTGCCCTCCGTAGAGTGCCGTGGCATCACACAGTTCACAGCAACCTCCAACCCCTGGGCTTAGGCAATTCTCTTGCCTCAGCCTCCCAAGTAGCTGGGACTACAGGTGCCTGCCACAACACCCGGCTTTTTTTGTTGTTGTTGTTGTTGTAGTTTGGCTGTGGCCCGGTTTGAACCCGCCACCCTCGGTATATGGGGCTGGCACCCTACGAACTGAGCCACAGGCCCCACCCTGTCTTTTTTTTTATAAGTAGGCCATGTACAAAACATATACATTTGGAAAAAACACTTCTAAATAACTCATGGGTTAAAGAATCACAATAGGCTGGGCGCCTGTGGCTCAAGCAGCTAAGGCGCCAGC
>NW_003852553.1:3189224-3195498 GCF_000181295.1 Otolemur garnettii | reverse complement strand
CCCAGGCCTGCCAAACAACAATGATGGCTGCAACCAAAAAATAGCTGGGCATTGTGGTGGGCACCTGTGGTCCCAGCTACTTGGAGGCGGAGGCAGGAGACTCGCTTCAGCCTAGGAGTTGGAGGTTGCTGTGAGCTGTGATGCCATAGCACTCTATGCAGGGGGATAGCTTGAGGCTCTGTCTCAAAAACAAACAAACAAACAAAAAAAAGAATCACAATATAGGGCAGTGCCTGTGGCTCAAAAGGGTAGGGCACCGGTCCCATATGCCAGAGGTGGCAGGTTCAAAGGCAGCCCTGGCCAAAAAAAAAGAATCACAATATAGGGCCAGGCAAGGACTCACACCTATATCCTAGCATTCTGGGAGGCCAAGGCAAGAGGACTGCCTGAGCTCAGGAGTTTGAGACCAGCTTGAACAAGAGTGAGACCCCCATCTCTAAAAATGGCCGGGTGTTGTGGTAAGTGCCTGTAGTCCCTGCTACACAGGAGGCTGAGGCAAGAGGATCTCTTGAGCCTAAGAGTTTGAGATTGTTGTGAGCTATGACACCATGGCACTCTATCCAGAGCAACAAAGTGAGACTCTGTCTCAAAAAAAAAAAAAGAATCACAATATAAATTAAGAAATACTTATAAGTGAATACCAACAAAAGCACCATGTATCAAAAATGCCTTGTAACTGCCTCATAGTTTCTATTCCTTCTTTTAACTCTTTCACAATTTTTAATATGTATTTTAAAATCTCTTTGAGATTGTGCTATTATCTGTAGTTCTAAGGATGAATTCTGTTTGTTGTACCTGCTGACTTCCTCGTGCCCCCCCTTTTCTCCTTCAAATGCTTTGTAAATTCCACTCATCTTCCCATTTTTTACCAAAGGACCCGTGGGTTGTGGAGGTATCCCTCTGGGGTGGGTCATGTGAATTTGGAACTACTCTGCACAGCATAAGCCTGTAATTCCAATTTCTCTCAGGGGACTCTTTAAGTCTCACAGCCAAGGGTAGCCAGCCAGCTCCTAAGCTGTAACCCTGAGGCAGCTGGGATTTTACTAGTCCTCTTCTTTTTTTTTTTTTTTTTTTTTTTTTTGAGACGGAGCCTCAAGCTGTCCCCCTGGGTAGAATGCCATGGCATCACAGCTCACAGCAACCTCCAACTCCTGGGCTCAAGCAAGTCTCCTGCCTCAGCCTCCCAAGTAGCTGGGACTACAGGCACCCGCCACAACGCCTGGCCATTTTTTGGTTGCAGCCATCATTGTTGTTTGGCGGGCCCGGGCTGGGGATACGAACCCGCCACCTTAGGTGTATGTGGCTGGCGCCTTAGCCGCTTGAGCCACAGGCGCCGAGCCTAGTCCTCTTCTTAAGAACAAGTTGACAGCATTTTACAGTCCCTGGCTTTCTGCACAGAACATAATTTCAGTGTCAGCTCCTGCTCGTCACCGTGGTTTCTGAGTTTTCTGTTTATACCTGGCACCTGTGCGTACACCCTCCCCTTCAAGTTTAGTTATGCTAGTAAAAATGTTTTTTTTTTTTTAAGAGACAGAGTCTTACTTTGTTGCCCTTGGTAGAGTGCCATGGTGTCACAACTCACAGCAACCTCCAACTCCTGGGTTTAGGCGATTCTCTTGCCTCAGCCTTACAGGTCGCGGGGACTACAGGTGCCTGCCACAACACTCAGCTATTTTTATTCGTTACAGTTGTCATTGTTGTTTGGCGGGCCCAGGCTGGATTCGAACCTACCAGCTCTGGTGTATGTGGCTGACACCCTAGCCTCTTGAGCTACAGGCACGGAACCACAATCATGTATCTTTCATTTGTTTTTATCATTTCCAGATACTTTGACAAATAATAACTGTATATATTTGGGGGTTACAATGTGATGTTTGACACATGTGTACAGTTTTTTTTTGGAAACAGAGTCTCGCTTTATCGCCCTTGGTAGAGTGCTGTGGCATCACACACCTCACAGCAACCTCCAGCTCCTGGGCTTAGGCAATTCTCGTGCCTCAGCCTCCCAAGTAGCTGGGAATACAGGTGCCCGCCACAATGCCTGGCTGTTTTTTTTTGTTGCAGTTTGGCTGTGGCCGGGTTTGAATCCATCACCCTTGGTATATGGGGCCGGCGCCCTACTCACTGAGCCACAGGCGCTGCCCGTAAAAATGTTTCTGTGACATTTTGTTCAGCACTTCTATATGCTTGCAGTGGAAGGAGGGCCTCTCTCATCAGCTAAGTCACCCACATCACTTGAAAGGCCAGTGAAAGAATAAGAGAGCCAGCAAATAGCCCCCAGTCTCCTTAAACACACAAAACCAAGGTAAAATTTTGAAGTGAAGGTGATAAGACAATGCCCATGAAAATGTCAGCAGCATATACCCTCAGCTATCTTCTTTGGTGGCTCTTTTTCAAGCCTCCAACTGTTCTGAGTGGGGCAGTTTTTCCACCTCTTATCTTAGAAAGTACTCTTATCCACGGAGAGTACTTAAGTTGCAACAAATTTACAATCACCACGTAAATTTTTTAAAAGAAATTGTGTTTTCAAACAATTTTCAAAAGAAATTGTTCATCAAAAAGATATGTTAAGAATGCAATTCGTAATGACAGCTGACTAGAGAAAATTAAAAATGTATCCCTTTACTTTTTTATAATAAATACTCACATTCTCCAAAGGGTATGAAATGACATCGCCTGGGGGTAGAGCCAGTTTGTCCACTCCCTTCACCATCACCATAACAGTAGCCCGAGGACGACGGAATAGGTTACCCACAGCAAGTCCTGGCCAAGAAAGGTCCTAAACATTGAAAAGCACGAAATGGTACTTAATTATCATGTCAGGAAACCATCTCCCCCATAACATCTAGTAAGCAAAGTTAAGGGATTCTGGGATGATGCAGCTAAGGCAAATTCACAGGGAATTTGTAAGCATTTTTTTTTTCTGTAGAGACAAGAGTTTTCACTTTATCGCCCTGGGTAGAGTGCCATAGCATCACACTGCTCACAGCAACCTCCAACTCCTGGGCTTAGGCAATTCTCTTGCCTCAGCCTCCCAAGTAGCTGGGACTACAAGCGCCCACCACAACGCCTGGCTATTTTTGTTGTTGTTGTTGCAGTGCAGCCAGCTGGGTTTGAACCCACCACCCTTGGTATATGGGGCCAGCGCCCTACCCACTGAGCCACAGGCACTGCCCAGCATTTTATTTATGGTAGTAGTTTTCATCTCCTGATCAAGAATGCTGATTTCTATCTTCTTCATTTTCTTAAAATTCTACAATTTAAAACAAAGTCTAACAGTTAAATCATCTCAAACCTTTTGTAGAAAAATGCAGGCAAGTATACAAAACACAGGTAGTTTTCAAATTCCAGATTACAAAAAGTCTCTTCATATAGTCATCAACATTTTCTTCCTCCATATCATTTTCTGCCCTAATACACAGCATCACTTTTATCTTTCATAGTGACACAGCAAGACTGTCATTAAACTTCTCTTTAAGGTCTTTTATGAATAAAACAATTCCTGCTGAAAGTAACTTGTATTAGTTTGCTCATAATTATTTCTCTGGATTATTTTAACAGCCATTTGTAGTCAAAATTAAGGCTGTAAAGAACTAGGTACAAATGTCATCTTAAATGTAAACTAACTACTTTGGTTGTCCAAAGACTGCATAGAGCTTCTGGTTTTAAGGGCACTTAGGATCTATAAGGAAAGTTCTTTCAGTGATTGATAATATCTAAAGACTACATCAGAGGCACCACACTTTCAAAGTGGGAGGAGATAATGATAGCAAGACAGAGCAAACTGCATTTCCCTTCTTCTAAACCCTTAAGCTTCAGATGTCTCATATTGAATACTGACTGGATCTAGGCCCCTTCCACTACAAGGGAAGTAAGCAGCCAGTTACTATAAGTTATAGCTTCATTCTAGGAAACCAAGGTCCTTGGCTGTTTCTAAGTCACTGAACATACTATTTTTCTAGCTTCAGGCAATATGCATATACATTTAATCATTCATAGAAAATCTATCACCTATACTAAGAAAAAATAAATTATATATTTTATACTAATAGGAAAGATCTATTCTCTTATATACAAACAAATTCGCCACTATGAATAAACAAAATTTCATGAGTAATGATTTATCGTAATTTGGTTTCAGAAGCCAAGTTTGAAGCACTTCAAATCCCCCCAACTACAAAAGAGCTTTTTAACTTCTATAGTCTATACCAAATGTATCTATATCTATTGCTTTCTTGCACTATTAGCATAAATCAAGAAAAATGTTCTTAGTTCCAAACATTTAAAAAAAAAAGCACCCATACTTCTTTCACAGAGAAGCCCATGGACAATGCAGCCACATCTGGGATTCGCTCTCCTGGTATAGGCCAATTTCCATTCCGGAAAACAACAGACCCTGGTGATCTTAATATACTAAACTCATTCCCCAAAACACCTGAAAAGAGAACAGATTAGTAAATGAATTATCATCATCATAAATCTTTTACACCCACCTTGACAATTAAACTCTGTAGACTTAGCATACTAAATTATGATTGGACAAAATGCTAAATGCTGAACATTAACAGATTTTTTTCAAAGTATCACTCTAAGAATTGAAGTCCATATGTTCTGCTGGAACAAAAAAGTACAACTATAAAACAGCATTCTCTTAATAAGACAGATGTCTTCCTATAGATGACCCTTAACACAGGAGTATGTGCAATTTGGCAAGAATTAGAAATCAGTGATATTTCTCCAAAATTTAAAAAGCAAAAACAAAACCCTGGCATAGGCTAAAAAGTAAGAAAAAGAACCTTGAAATCTCTAAATTACTTCCACCATCGATCCTCTCTACAAAAATGCAAATTCATAAAGTTCCTAGTATTTCACTGTAAGACTTTATTTATCAGGTCAGTGTGTCTTAGCACAGGTCACTTCTTTCCTTTTTTTTTAAATTTAATTTAATGTATTAATTAATTTATTTTTTGTACAGACAGAGTCTCACTATGTGGCCCTCGGTAGGTAGAGTGCCATGGCGTCACACAGCTCACAGCAACCTCCAACTCCTGGCCTTAGGCGATTCTCCTGCCTCAGCCTCCCAAGTAGCTGGAACCATAGGTGCCCACCACAACGCCTGGCGATTTTTTGTTGCAGTTTGGCTAGGGCCAGGTTTGAACCCGCCACCCTTGGTATATGGAGCTGGCGCCCTACCCACTGAGCCACAGGCACCACGAAGGTCACTTCTTTCCTTTTGTCCTGTAGGCCAACCTAGTGGAATGAGGAATGTGAAAACAGGGGGTTACATGTTACCCCCTATTTTCATGAGTAATGATTTATAGTAATATAAAAACACTTTAGACTTTAGAAACAAAATCCAGGAAACAGCATTTGTAGTTGACATAACAAAAGGATGAGAAAAGGTATTCTGTAAGGATAAAGTAAACCAGCTAAGGGCTTGTGCCCTAGGTAAAAGATAAGGATGAAAATAAAAGGATCATAATATTTTATAAACCCACCAAGGCTAAGAATGAGATATTTGGCTTCTTCGCCCATTATGTATTAAACCAGTGATGGCTAGGCTATATAGGGGCAAGTAACTAATGAAAACGTTGGGGTTCCTATGAAAAAATTAGCTCCGAGTCCAAAACAAATCTTGGCCATACCTAGTATGGGAAAATTAGACTTTAGTAAAGCAACAGTATTATTCTCTTGACCTAAGGAAAGCACCACTTACAGGGTATGGGAATAAAGTTGGAAACAACAGAAAATGTTTTGGTGCTGCAGTACTGACAGCAAATAAAAGGCCTCAGGATGAGGCTCAGTGCCCATAGCACAGTGGTTACAGAGCCAGCCACATACACCAAAGCTGGTGGGTTCGAACCCAGCCTGGGCCAGGTTGACAACTGCAACAAAAAATGGCGGGGCGTTGTGGCAGGCGCCTGTAATCCCACCTACTTGGAAGGCTGAGGCAAGAGAATCACTTAAACCCAGGAGTTGGAAGTTGCTGTAAGCCGTGATGCCACAGCACTCGACAGAAGGAAAAAAAAAAAAAAAAAGGTCTCAGGATGGTGCTGATACATTAAGAGTTATAAGTTTCAATTCAGCATACCTGCCAGAGCAGGAATTTCCAAATTGTAGTAACTGAAGGCAGACAAAAAAAAAAAAAAAATAGGCAGAATGGAATGTTCTTCTGAAACTGATAAGACACCTCGATTCACTGAAGTGGTAGTACTGCAAACTCTTAAGAAAAATAGTGTGGCTCGGCGCCTATAGCTCAACTGGCTAAGGCGCC
>NW_003852553.1:3187790-3189002 GCF_000181295.1 Otolemur garnettii | reverse complement strand
AAAAAAAAAAAAAAAAAAAAAAGAAAAATAGTGCAGCAAGAAACCTATACTTTCCTAGTATACACATACTTCTTCTAATTAAAGAACCATATTTTTGGTCAGGCACAGTGGTTCACGCCTGTAATCCTAGCACTTTTGAGAGGCTGAGGCAGGAGGATCCCTTGAGGCCAGGAGCTTGAGACCAGCCAGAACATGATCAAGACCCCGTCTCTATAAAAAGGGGGGAAAAATTAGCCATGTGTAGTGGTGCACACCTGTAGTGCCAGTTACTCAGGAGGCCAAGGCAGGAGGATCACTTGAGCCCAGGAGTTTGAGGTTGCAGTGAGCTTGACCATACCACTGTACTTCATTCAGGCTGAAACAGAGTGAGACTTTGTCTCAAAAAAATAAAAAAGAGGGCAGGTGCAGTGGCTCATGCCTATAATCCTAGCAGGGTGTGGTGGCAGGCACCTGCAGTCCCAGCTACACAGGAGGATGACTTGAGCCCAGGAATTTGAGGTTGCTGTGAACTATGGTGCCAGGGCACTCTACCCACGGCAACAGAGCCTGACTTTGTCTCAAAATAAATAAATAAAATTACAAAGAACCATATTTTGATCTGGTTTTGAGACATAGTCCTACTCAATCCCTGCAAAGCTATACCAAATAACTTTGCTTCAACTTCATAGTTAGATTCAATTTCCATGCCTGCACAACAATACTGCAGGAGCCTAGAGCTTTAGAAACCCCTGAAAGGGTCATGGACTCCTATACCAAAAAGGCCATCTTGTCCAAACTTCTGTTTACTGCAGGGATCATGCCTCAGGGATACCTGGCAGAAAGTCGCTCTCTTCTACTTAAATACTATCAGTGACAACAACTACCACCTCACTTTACAAACATTATGTTTGTCAGCAATCACCTCTGTTGTCCCAACATTCTAGTCCTTTAAAATTGTTTTCTTGTACTGAACTGAAATGGGTTTCCT
Source organism: Otolemur garnettii (assembly GCF_000181295.1). NCBI lineage: Eukaryota > Metazoa > Chordata > Mammalia > Primates > Galagidae > Otolemur > Otolemur garnettii. The sequence goes on along the minus strand of NW_003852553.1, from coordinate 3,188,035 downwards.
AACTTTCAACTTTCTATGCCATCGCTCCCCTACTCATTCTTGCCAGATAACCTCATCTCCAGCTTCACAGATAAAGCACAGGCATTCCTCCAACTACCTGCCTCTCACCACAAATGTATCTGCACAAGCGCCTATCCATTATCTCCTCTCCTTCCAGACATGAGAGCGAGGGTATGTCCCTCTTCTTCAGTCTAAGACCATTTTGTGTTTAGCCTTCTTAAGACCTTCATTCACGGCTCGGCGCC
>NW_003852553.1:3164507-3187577 GCF_000181295.1 Otolemur garnettii | reverse complement strand
GCTGTAATGCCATGGCACTCTACCCAGGGGGACAGCTTGAGGCTCTGTCTCAAAAAAAAAAAAAAAAAAAAGACCTTCATTCACTCACCTTCATTCATTCAATGTTTATTAAGTCACTATTCTGGGACAGACAACATATGAGGAATTAGGGCTGAGAAACAGTGCCTGACACATTGGTGCTCAATAAATACTTGTTAAATTAGTGAATGAAGAAGTCACACCTCAAACTACAAATTTTCCCCTTTCAATTGGCCTTTTTACTTCATCATAAAAATATGCTTGGGTACTCCCATTCTAAAATTAAAACCACAGAAAGATTTCCTTTTGGTCCTACCAGTCCCCACAAGCTAATAGTCTCTGCTTCTCTTCAGAGGAAGAATCTAGGAAGAATAATCAACCACCATTTGCTTCTCTGCTTCTTCACACCTAAGCCATAGCTTCTGACCCCATCATCCTACTGAAATGACTCACCAAATCCAAAAGACAATTTTCAGTCCTTAATTTAACTTCCCAAAACATCTGAGACTGGCAACTCTCTCCTTGAAAATCCTCTACCTTGACCTTCATGAAGGCAGAGCCCTTGGTTTTCTTTGCAATCCTTCTAGCTGATTATCCTCAGTTTTTCCCCTTCCTGTCTTAAGCAGTAGTGCCCAAACTTTTTAGATTTCAACTTTTCAAAATTGGAAAGTAGACTGTATACACACACACACTTGTACTATAATAAGATTATGTATTTGTACTATACTACAAAGCACACAAAACTAAAATTTTTTTAAAAGGGTAAGATACCTATGTAGTATTCTTCACAATCATGAGAAAACATCAGACAAATCCAAACTGAAGGGCAGTCTACAAAATATCTGACCATTACTATTCAAAAAAAGATGAAACAAAAAATAGATAACAAAGCTGGGTATAGTGGTGCATCTCTGTAATCCCAGCTACTTGGGAGGCTAAGATGAGAGGATTGGCTTGAGGCCAGCCTGGGCAACATAGCTAGACCCCTTCTCCAAAAAACTAGATATAAATGGAAGTTCTGTCCAGTACATTCCCTCAGTATCCAAATAGATCACCTAGCATACTCCACTTTGGAGAGTGAGGGCTCCATTCTTGATCCTCACTGCTTTTCTAGTCTACATCTCTCTCCCGATCAGAGACACCACAAACACACTGATAGCTCCCAGACTTTTATTTCTAGCAGAGATTTCCCTTGAACCTTAGACCTACATACCCAAGAGTTGGCTAAGCATTTCCTTCTAAGTCCCATGGGTCCTTCAAGCTCAACAGGTTCAAAACTGAATTCACCATCTTTCTACATGCTTCTCCCGTATTCTTGAATACCACCACCTTCAACTCAGCAGCTCCTATCAGCCATCTTTAAATCCTCCCTGAGGGCTCGGCGGCTGTGGCTCAAGCAGCCAAGGCACCAGCCACATACACCACATACACCTGAGCTGGCAGGTTTGAATCCAGCCCAGGCCTGCCAAACAACAAGGATGGCTGCAACCAAAAATAGCTGGGCGTTGTGGCAGGTGCCTATAATCCCACCTACTTGGGAGATGGAGGCAGGAGACTCGCTTGAGCCCAAGAGTTGGAGGTTGCTGTGAGCTGTGATGCCATAGCATTCTACCTAGGGCTACAGCTTGAGGCTATGTCTCAAAAAAAAAAAAAGAAAAGAAAAGAAAAGAAAACAACAAGAAAAAACTATTAAATCCTTTCTTAGCACCACAGGTAATTACCCACTGAATTCTGTTGATTTTTTTTTTCTTCTCACAAATCCTTTCCCCTCCATATCTAGTACACGCTCTTCAAGCCCTCACCAGAACTGGCTGCCTTATAACCCTGTTACTGATCCAGCCTTTCCATCACTTTTTCAAAATACAGCTCTGTGCACTCATCCTTCTACTTAAATGCCTTCACTCACTGCCCAGAGTCTTCAAAGTAAAATCTAAAACATGACACCCAAGGTACCTTACTAACTTTATTTCTGGGATCTCAACTCAACCCCTATACATTCCAGCCCCACCAAACTATTTGCCCTTTTGCTCTCACATCTCCATCTCTGTGCTTTTTTTTTTTTTTTTTTTGAGACAGAGCCTCAAGCTATCCCCCTGGGTAGAGTGCCATGGCATCACGCTCGCAGCAACCTCAGACTCCTGGGCTCAAATGATTCTCCTGCCTCAGCCTCCCAAGTAGCTGGGACTACAGGCGCCCGCCACAACGCCCGGCCATTTTTTGGTTGCAGCCATCATTGCTGTTTGGTGCGCCCGGGCTGGGGATTTGAACCCGCCACCTTAGGTGTATGTGGCTGGCGCCTTAGCCGCTTGAGCCACAGGTGCCGGCCGAGCCCATCTCTGTGCTTTTTACACAGTGCTTTTACACACACTGTTCTATCTCAAATAGCTTTTCTTCCCACCTCAACTTTTCACATATTTGCCCTAGGAGACAACTTCCCTGAGGAAATTTCCCTCAGCCTTCCCAGTCTGGGCTAGAGGTTAAGTATCCTTCTCTCTGGGAACTCTACCATACTGTGCTATGAGCTTTTGAATGGTGGGTGGAATCACTCAATTAAGTGAAAAATGAGTCCTCCTACTGTCGTTGGGGCATCAGTGACCAAATCAACCATCTTTCCATGATGTCCATTCAAATCCCATGCTTTTGCCCTTGGCTTTTCCTCTCCAGGGTCAATATCTGATTTTTTTCAAATACTCCTCATGACATGGTATTCATAACTGTAGTTCCCCTCCTTTCTCTCTAGTTCCCTAGCTCTCTCTCTAGTTTGGTAACAATGTTTTAAAGGATTTCTATTATTTCCTGAAATAGAGAAGTCAGAGTTCTTAAAGATGTTTTCCATTACATCACATTTAGTCATTATGGAAAATAATAATTTAACCTCACCTGACAAGACCAAGCAAGGCAGAAGCTGACAGGATCAGGTTCTTGTTATATAGAAAGTAGACTGTTCCAGGAAGGAAAGCATGTTCAAACCATGTACAGGAGCAATTATTTTATCTTACACCAAAAACAAAAAAAAAACCCTACTCACTGAATCAAAATATTATCAGTCATAACATTAAAAGATGGAATTTCAATATTCAGTTAAACCACAGTATCAAAGGGAAGATTTTTTTTAATTTTGAAAACTGAATTAAATTTAAAACTTCCCCCAAAGTATCTCCATAGATGAGCCAGAAACAAACAAAATAAGAGAGACAAAACAAAGAATCAGCCTCGGCCTCCCACAGTGCTAGGATGACAGGTGTGAGGCACCACGCTGGCCTCCCATAGGTTTTCAACTGACACAGTGGGGACCAGAACACCCATTCCACCAAATTATTCTCAACTTGGCCTCTTGTTCACTACTATTTGTGCCCTCAGATCCCTCCCACAGTAAATGGGCTAACTGTGCTACAACACATAAAATGAAAAAGGCCCAGGTTTTCACACCACTGATCTGGGTTTAAATCCAGCTTTGCTACTTTCTACCTGTTCAGTGTTGGGTAATTTATTTAAGCTTGAAAACTCTGCAAAATGAAGATGATATGCTCTTCTAAGGATTGCTGTAAAATGAAATGCAATACCACGTGATACACAATATGAGGTCAAACATTAACTGACTTCCACTCCTCTTGCTGAATCCTAGGGAACCTAGGTTCCAGTCAGAGAGCTACCACTTATTGACATGTGACCCTAAAGATATGACTCATCCTAGTTTCCAAATCCTTAAAATCGGGAAGTGAGACAAACTACTGAGAGGTGCTTTGTATCCGCCTAAGGAAACAATTACATAAACAATGTATCTGTCTCAACCTTTGTATCCTGAAATACATATAAAGGAGGGGAAGGGATTTCACCAATTTTTAATGGCAACCACTAAAAATGAGAACATCATACAAATGCAAAAACTCGCGGCAGCCGATGGCAGCTAAGAAGCCTGCCTTGCCTTCTTTGAAGAGGACTGCGGTTCAACACTCCACTGAGGTCTTCCGAAGGACCTCTGGAGCAGAAAGAGGCCAGGTCGACAGGAGGTCAGCGGCTGGACGGGTGGAGCTGCCTTTCTCAAGGAGGCAGAGGATGAGGCCGGCCCAGGAGTCCCCCCCACGCAACCCAGCCCCGGGCCCAGCGGCCGGTCAGACCCCGCAGCCACAGGCTGATCCGGAGAAGAAGCCGAGAAGAAGGCAGCTGAAGCGAGGCCACTGTCTCCCCGCACTGCGGAACCTGCCCCGCTGCCAACCGCCCACGGCCTCCCCCGACCTCCAAGCCCCGCGGCAGAGGGCCTCCAGAGCACTCAGCTCGCCCCCGGCTCCTCACCTGCCACCAAGGACAGGAGCATGACGAACACAGCCATGGTGCCGCGGCGGCCGCAGGGGCGACACGGAGCGGGCCGGCGGCACACAAACGACCACCTCACTGAGGGGGATCGTCCGGACTCCTGCAATCCACCCGTCCGTGGCCTCCGCGGGGACAGCCGCGGCCTTCTCCACCAATCGCCAGCCACGCCGCGGCTACGGGAGAGACGTATCTCGGGAAACGTCAGGCTGATGGGCGGGGCCTAAAGTAATGGATAGAAGGCACTGCCAATGGTAGGCAGCGATTAAAAAAGCCGGGCAATCCCGCCTCCCAGTCGGTGAAGACAGGTCACGAGATGGAGGGTAGGGCGGGTGGTCGGATGGTTTGACTGAGCCAAAGTCGAGGGTTCTGAGAACCCACGGTATGGGACGCCCTCCCGGGTGTAGACCCTTTGATTGTTCGCCAGTGATGGTCTCCAACCAGGGTGTCTGTCTTTCCGGATCGTGTGCCTCCGCCTCGCTACGGATGCCAGCTGTGAAAGGCGGGGCTGGTTCGGGTTTCGCTTTAACGGAAACGCAGATGCTGAGCACCTGATGGGAGGAAGCCGGGCGAGTCAGGGAAACCCCTGCCCTCCTAGTATGGTGTCAGATAAAATACAAGACTCCCAGTTAAATTTGAATTTCAGGCCGGGCTCAGTGGCCTAATGCCTGTAATCCTAGCACCCTGCGAGGCTGAGGCGGGAGAATCCTTTGAAGCCAGGAATTCGAGACCAGCCTGAACAACATAGCCAGATTCCATCTCTACCCACCCCCCCAAAAAAAATGTAGGCTCGGCGCCTATAGCTCAACCGGCTAAGGCGCCAGCCACGTACACCTAAGGTGGCAGGTTCGAATCCCCAGCCCGGACCCGCCAAACAACAATGACGGCAGCAACCAAAAAATAGCCAGGCGTTGTGGCGGGCGCCTGTGGTCCCAGCTACTTGGGAGGCGGAGGCAGGAGACTCGCTTGAGCCCAGGAGTTGGAGGTTGCTGTGAGCTGTAATGCCACGGCACTCTACCCAGGGGGACAGCTTGAGGCTCTGTCTCAAAAAAAAACAAAAAATGTAGCCGGGCACAGTGCCTCCCGCCTGTAGTCCCAGCTATGGGAGCTTGAGGCAGTAGGATCTCTTGAGACCACGAGTTGGAGACCAGCTTGAACAAGAACAAGACCCCGTCTCTACTAAAAATAGAAAAATTAGCAGGCCTGATGGTGGGGCCTATAGTTCCAACAACTGAAGAGGCTGAGACAACAGGATCACTTGAACCCAGGAATTTGAGGTTGCTATGAGCTAGGCTGAGGCCACTGCACTCTAGCCTGGGTAAGCGTGAGACTCTTGTCCCAAAAACAAACGAAGTATTTTTGATTATCTGGAATTCAAATATAACTGGACATCCTATATTTTGATTTGCTAAATCTGGCAAGCTTACCTCCAAAGACTTCCTGATATATGAGGAGTAATGGGGCAAAACGTTAGTTAACTAGGTACTTCATGCAGTCACTCAGTTTCTCATCTGGACAAGGTGTTCTCTGAGGCTACGAGTATGTAAAGGATAAGCATACTAATTAGGCCAGTATCCTCCCTCCCCACAGTTTATAGTCTTTTTCTTGTGATATGGGACAAGAGGTGACACAGTCTAGCACCTGTGGTCAGAAAGTGATGTCTTAGCTGATGACTTTGAAAAATGGGTATGTTTCCTACCTTGGTCAAGGGTAGGGGATGGGGAGATTCTGTCAGTGAAAAACTGTAAGGGAGAAAGCTCTGTAAGGTTGAGCATTAACTGTTTATTTTGACCAAAGAGATTGTATGGAAGAGAGGAACTAAACTTTCGGTTAGGGATATATTTATTGAGGAAATTAAATTGTACGTTAAAGAACTATACTTCATTTGGTAGGGAATGGGGAGCCATTGAAGGCATTTGAGCATTGTTTAATGTTTGGTTTTTGTTTTTTTTTTTGAGACAGAGTCTCACTTTATCACCCTTGGTAGAGTGCCATGGCTCACACAGCTCACAGCAACCTAACTCCTGGGCTTAGGCGATTCTCTTGCCTCAGCCTCCCAAGTAGCTGGGACTGCAGGTGCCCGCCGCAACGCCCGGCTATATTTTGTTGCACTTTGGGCGGGGCCGCGTTTGAACCTGCCACCCTTGGTGTAAGGGCCCCGTGCCCTACCCACTGAGTCACAGGCATCGCCTGCCTGGCAGTTGAGCATTGTTTAATGCACAAATGTAAGACAGAGTTGTTGGGGCGGGGTAGGAAATGCCTTACTTACCGGGGTCCTCAAACTACAGCCTCGGGCCACATGCCACCCACCTAGGACATTTATCTGGCCCGCAGGGTGTTTCTGCCACCGCTGCCTGTCCTGCTTAGCGGCCAACTCGTCCGGGGGCCCGCAGTCCGGACTTCCAACGATCTGAGGGACAGTGAACTGGCCCCCTGTTTAAAAAGTTTGAGAACTCCTGCCTCAGTTCCCAGCCTCCATTTTCTTTTAGGGATTAACTGAGGGCAGAAGAAAGGAAAGCAGGTTGAAAGTAGTCTCCGCAGGAGTTAGCCAGGTAGCAGACCCACGGGAGGAAAAACTTGCCCAGCTGAAAACTAGGATCAGAAAAACACTCCCCAAATCGTTTGACCTTTCTGGAACCCACTATGCTTACCAAAGTCATTCTCAATTTAGGGAATGGAGTCTAGATTTCCTCACTCAATTTTGAGAAATAGAAAACTTTTTTTTTTTTTTTTTTGCAGTTTTTGGCCGTGGTTGGGTTTGAACCCACCACCTCCAATATATGGGGACCGGTGCCCTACTCCTTGAGCCACAGGCGCTGCCCCAAGGAAACAGGAAACTTTCAACTCTTGAATTTCCATTTTTTCAGAGGGGAATTTGCACAAATGTGACTTTAAAGAAATCTGAAAGGAAGTAGAGATATTTTTCCATTAGGGATGTGAAATTATTAGAACCAAAATGTCTAAACCAGATAATTTCCAAACATCAACTCTTGACATGACTGACTTGAAAAAATTTAATCATTTTTCTAAAATTTCATTTTACGATGAATTCATTTCTCTTCACATCACCTAAAATTTCATTCTTTGTCCATCTTGCTGCACATCCTAGAACAGGTTTTGAACCACTGGCCCTGCAGGAGAGCTTATCTAAATCAACCTTATTTAGGGACATAATCAGCTAAAAGTGGAGCAGAGCAGGGCTCCTGCCATTTCACTCAGCCTAAAGAAGTAGGGAAAGGAATGGATTTTTCTGTTCTTAAAAGAGTTCTAGGACATTCTTATTTCCTTGAGTTTGAGGAAGACTAAAAATATTATAAATAGATTAGAATATAAAATAAATCCCTCCCCCCCCTCCAAGAAAACCTGACAATGTTACAATCTCTTATACTCTTATGTCTTAGAGACTAACATCCCCTTTCAGGCCAAGGGTGAATAACTTATCCTTTACATCTAAGGCCTTTTTTCACCTGAAGTCTCAAAGGGGCATTGCTGCTCCATATAGCCTTGGAATTTAGCAAGATAAACTTTGCAGGAAGCCTTCTTGTTTCGCATATCGAAAGACTGAAACCTAGGGAAGGGCACCTACTCAAAGTCACATTCTAAATCGTCAGCAGTTCTGCTTTATGAATGCAGACCTTCTGATTCAATCTTTAGTGCTCAGTAAACAACCAGCGAGGTGTAGTTAACTTTTCCATTGAAGCATTTAGAGGGGAATGCGTGTGTGGCAGGATAAAAGAGTATTTGAAGTTATGACCCCATTTGTTAACCTAAAAGAAGCCTTCCTCCCTCTCCTCTCAGGGCAAATAAGAAAGACACTAGTCATCCATGGCCCTCAGGGAAGGATTCTCAGAGGAGAACCAAGAAACAAAGATGTCAAATTCTTGGCTCTTAAGTTTCAAAGCTAGAGGTCCAGTTGTAAGATGTAAAAGAATATTTAATGCTCACTTTGGTAGAACATATACTAAACTTGGAATGATGCAGGGAAGATAAGCATGACCCTGACCCCTACACAAAGATGATATGCAAATATCATTATTCAGCATTTCATATTTTTAAACTAAGGAAAAGTTGGAGGAGTTGGACAAAAATACCATGTATGGAATTTGATCTCTTTGACTAATCACAGAAGAACCAACTCAGCCAGCTTTACTTTAAGAAAAAGAAAAGAAAAGAGTAGGTAATTCCATTTGGTTCCCTAACTCTGCTCCCCACTCCCTCAGTTAATTCTAGCAATGAATTCTCAGTGGTCCCTGAGTGAGCTTAGTGACATCATAGCCTGGTCTCTGCAAATCAGCCAGCAGAGAGCCCTGTGGGCCAAGATAATGCCAGGTCCCCCAGACTGAGCAGCCTCTGCTAAATTAAAATTAAGATTTCTGTTCTTCAAAAGGCACAGTGTATAGTATGGAAAGGTGGGAGAGGGGGAGAGTAGCTTTACAATGCAGAGACCTGACGAACACTATCTCAGAGAGGTGATCAAGGTCAACATCAACAGTGATCACTCACTTTGACAGTGTGTACCCTTGATGTGGGATGAGAATGGCACCTTACCTCTGTGATCTTCCTCCCCAAACCCATAGCCCCAGTCTAATTATGAGGAAAACAATCAGATACATGCCAGTAGAGAGGCATTCTATAAAATATCTGACCGCTGCTCTTCAAGGGTTGTCCAAAAGAAGGGAAGTCTGAGAAATTGGGATAGCCAAGAGGAGCCTAAGGAGACATGATCACTAAATATAATGAATGAGGTGTCCTGGCGCCTGTAGCACATTGGTTACGGTGCCAGCCACATACACTGAGGCTGGTAGGTTCAAACCCAGCCAGGGCCAGCTAAACCACAATAACAACTGCAACCAAAAAATAGTTGGGCTTTGTGGTGGGCGCCTGTAGTTCCAGCTACTTGGGAGGCTGAGGCAAGAGAATCACTTAAGCCCAAGAGTTTGAGGTTGCTATGAGCTGTAACACCAAGGCACTCTACTGCGGGCAACATAGTAAGACTCTATCTCAAAAACAAAGAAACAAAGAAACAAACAAACAAAAAACCATAATGAGGTGTCCTGGATGGAATCCTGCAGTAGGAAAAAGGAAGTCTGAATAAAGTATAGGCTATATGTAATAATCATGTATCAATTTTGGTGTATTAATTGTAACAAATATGGGAACTGTCTCAATTTTTCTGTAACTTTATAACTGTTCTTAAAAAAATAGACAGTAAAAAGTAAAACTATAAGCCACAAAATGGGAATAGATAAGTTGTATCCAAACTGTATAAATCACATCTATGAGTCAATAAGAAAAGACAATCTAGTAGAAAAATGGGCTACAGAGTTGTACAGGCACTTTACAAAAGAGGAAATCCAAAATCCAGTAAATATATAAAAAGATTCTCAGCTTCATTACTAGCTAGGGAAATGCAAATCTGAAAGTGTGAGATATCACAGCACACCACTAGACTGGCAAAAGTTAAGAAGCCTGGCCATGCCAAGTGTAGGCAAGCACTGTGAATCAACTGAAACTCTCCTACCATGCTGGTAGGGGTATAAATTAGTGCAACAATGTTGGAGAGTATTGCTAATCAATAAAGTTGAAGATATACACACCCTATAAACCAGCAGTTTATGAATATATACATACCCTATATTCCAGCCATTTCTTGGAATAAATGCTATAGCAATCTACACTTAACATGTCTCAAAACACATGTGTAACAATGTTCCTAGGCCAGGAAATCATGATTGTAATCCTAGCAGTTGGGGAGGTTGAGGTTGGTGAGGATCCATTGAGGTCATGAGTTCAAGACCAGCCTGGACAACAACAACAAAAAAAAAAGAGGGCCAGGCGCAGTGGCTGAGGCAAGAGGATTGCTTGAGCCCAAGAGTTCAAGGTTACAGTGAGCTATGATCACACCACTGCACTCCAGCCTGAGTGACAGACTGAGACCCTGTCACTAAAAAACAACAACGAAGAAAATTTGTGTTTGTTTTCTGATTATCCGTATTCTGAACATTGATAGTGTACATTCATTTGTGTGTTATATTTTACAATAGAAAGGTTTTAAAAATCTAGTTTGCTTTTTTGAATCTCGAGGTGCCACCTCCCTTTGACTTGGTAGAAATTATTTGTATGGGGTTTTAATTTATGTTTGGAGAATCTTGTGTTTACAAAACATGTCTTCAGTGAGTGTGGAAGTTTCCAAAGAAAGGCCAGTATTGTGGTTGGCATCCTAATGGCTGCCTTCCAAGAGATCTTAGAGATAGTATCTACCATGAGAATTCACCACAGGGCAGAATCCAGTTCTCAGCCTTCCAGCCTGAGAACCCCAATTCTGTCAGTGTTTCAGAATGAATCCAACTAGATAACATTGGCCCCAAATAATAAACTCATAAGATCTTAATGTTGCGAGTAGCTGTTTGTTCATTTACAGTGAGATATGTAAGTGGTAATCTGCATATTCATGTCAACCTGGTTAGCGTGCTCTCTACAGAATGCAAGTGACACAGGACTCCCAGTTACTCAAAATAGACTTGGTGAGTATACAATCAAAGCAAATATTTAATGTATTAGGCTCTGTTTTACCCATCTGCACAGCTGGAATTGTACCCACTGGGCAGACTAGATACTTATGTCAGATAGGACACTGTAACACACCTTCTCTTGGGGGTGACTGTATGGACTATGCTTTGCCATTTATGAGAGCTTCCCATCCCCTTCCATGATCCTTATCGTCCTGTGTGTACTTTACGAGGCCATTCCCTGGCCCAGTGAACCAGGGGTGGTCTTGTGACCCAGACTGGGCCAATGGGCTAGAATTCTGGGGTTGGGCCCAAAAGATTCTAGCGATTCTTTTGTAGCACTTGAACAGGGAAATCTGTGAATTACCATCTTTTGCCACATACTCAGAGGTGCAGAAACTGGGCTGCAGAAAGAGAAGAGTCTGTGGAACACACATCCAAAAACCAGAAGACAGGAAAGACCAGATGTGTCTGTACTTCCTGCCAGCTTGAACGTTCTTAATTCTCACCCCTGGGGAGTCTCAACTGAATTCCCTGACTTAGAAGTACGTGTGAGAGCCCAGAATTCTTACAATTCAACCTCTTCTTTTCTTTTCTTTTATTTATTTTTTGAGACAGAGTCTCAAGCTGTTGCCCTGGGTAGAGTGCTGTGGCGGTATAGCTTCAACTCTTAAGCTCAAGCGATTCTCTTTCCTCAGTTTTTCTATTTTTAGTAGAGACAGGGTCTTGCTTTTTGCTCAGGCTGGTCTTGAATCGGTGAGCTCAAGCAATCCACCCACTTTGGCCTCCCAGAGTGCTAGGATTGACCACATTAAGTGTACATTTTGGTGGTGTTAAATACATTCTTGCTGTTGTGCAACCATCACCACCATCCGTCTCCAGAACTACTTCATTTTGCAAAACTGGAATTCTGTACCCATTAAACAGTAATTCTCCATTTTCCTGTTCCTCCCAACCCCCCGCTCCTGGCAGCCACCATTCTACTTTTTGTCTCTATGAATTTGACTACTCTAGATACCTTGTATGGATGAAATCATGTAGTGTTTGTCTTTTTGTGATTGGCTTATTTCACTTAGCATAACATCCTCAGGGTTCATCCACGTTGTAACAGGTGTCCAAATTGCCTTCCTTTTTTAGGCTGAATAGCATTCCACTGCGTGGATCTACCACCTTTGTTTATCCATTCAGCCATTGATGGACATGTGGGTTGCTTCCACCTTTTGGCGATGGTGAGTAAACTGCTGTGAACACCGGTGTGCAGTATCTGAGGCCCTGCTGCTTGTCCATTTTTCTTTTCTTTTCTTCTCTCAGGCTCCTTATTACATGCTTCCACTGACAAACCTCTGCCTTCATAAGGTCTGTCAATACTTTTGATCAAACAACAGCAAAATCATAATGGCTCAAAAGCCAGTCAATATCTCTGAGGTGACTGTGTGGCTATTGTCTTATCTAAAACGTGTCATAAGGCGGGGCACAGTGGCTCATGCATGTAATCCTAGCACTAGGGAGGCAGAGGAGGGTAGATTGTCTGAGCTCAGGAGTTTGAGACCAATCTGAACAAGAGCTAGACCCTGTATCTAAAACTAGCAGGGGCATTGTGGTGGGCACCTGTAGTCCCAGCTACACAGGAGGTGCAGGCAAGATGATCACTTGAGCCCAAGAATTTGAGGTTGCTGTGAGCTATGATGCCATGGTACTCTACCCAGGGCAACAGAGTGAGACTCTGTCTCAAGAAAAAAAAAAGTTTTTTTAAAAGTAGAGTATTGTCAATTAGCATCTAATAGATATTTTAACTCACATGAGTAGAAAACATTTTTTGTTAAGTTGTTCATTCACCCATTCATTCACTCCTTTCTCCAATGCTGTGTGTTTCCAATGTGGCTCTGTGAACCCTGGGCCATGGTAATTTAGAGCTGAATCTTAAGGAAATAAGATGAGAATTTATCCCATTTGAAGGGGTAGAAAAAGAAAAGCTTGTTTCCGCAAGGTTCAGCTTTAAGTTAGCAAGGTCCAGTGTTCACAGAAGCACATTGTAAACACACAGCATTGGCTGAATGAATGAGTGACTGAGTGAATAAACAAATTAATAAATTACGATTTTTATTTGTACCTGAGGTATAAAATGGAGGGAATCTTCTGATAGTGAAAGGATCACAGTAAATTCAATTTCCAGATAATCTCAAAGGCAAGGATAGGACAAGACCACATATCCACCACAATACTTTCCTAGATTGGCTCTGGAGGTGACAGGAGCTTACTAAGACAACTGGCCACCTGCCCATGCCCTTCCTCCTCTATTTTCCACTACCTGCTCCCCTTCTTTCTTTTCTGCCTTCCCCATTTGGCTTTGAACTGGTAGACGACCCCTCACTCTTTCTCTTGGTCACATCCTGACTCCCTGTCCTCCCGAGTCTTCTTCCCTGCCCACTTTCCCTTCCTATAATGGACTGCCATTGCTGCTGGGCCAATTCTCCTTGCCCTGAGGAATGGCTCTCATCTGGGTCCACAAACCTGCCTGACCACCTCTTCTCCTGCCCTACTCACTGCTTCTTCCCTTCCTTCCCCATCCCTGCCGCTATTTTAAAGCTTCCAGCAATGTCTTCAAGCTCCTCCCTGCTTCTTAGGAGACCACATTTCAGCTCCAGCCAGCTGTTGGACATTCGTGCTGCTGACCATAGGGGGAAAGAGTCTAGACTGGAGAGTATGAATTGGTCATTACTGATCCATTACCAGCCTCAGGAAACCAACAGTGCTCCGTCTTCTCTCATTGCCTCTAGCAGCTACTTCCCCTTCTATCTGAATGTGGTGACTTATTAATGAAAACTCTCCCATCTCCCTCACCCCTGGGAGGGCCACACCAGGACCCCTGTACACGTGGTAGCCTGCAGGTACCTGGCACTGACCTGCTCCCGCCCATTTCTTCTGCACAAATCTTTGAAAATGAATGCATGTTTCACTGGAAACTTATCAGCATTAGATAATCTCATTTAAATATATATATATATAAATATTTTTTAAATAATTGCAAAATATTTTTGCATCTTAGATTTTGGCAGAATCTAGTCTGAACCCAGGTCTGGTTAATGCCAAAGCGCAAGTCTTTCTCAATAATTCTAGAAAGAATTTTCTGGAAGATTGAACCTAGGAATGAGAGTACCAGGAGCTAACTGTGGATACTCCTGTTTTCCCAGTTCCTATTTGGGGATTCTAACCCAGAATTCAATTGACTGTTCCCCTCTCCAGGTCAGCTTCAAATGATTCCCCACCCTTGTTACAAGTATGGCTTTCTGAACAAACACACAAGATCCTGTTGTTAGGAATTAATTTTCAAACCCAGGAAGGTACAAAGCTCAGATTGTCAGTATTTGGAGTTAAATATAACCTCACGTACTGAACAGTATATTTAACATCCTAATTAATAATTCAGAGCATCAAGTGCTATGTGGAAAGATGTCATATCTGCAGTGACTGTGAAAATTACCTTAACTGCATCACACTCATCTTCTACTCACCAACCAAAAAAAAAAAAAAAAACCCAAAGACATTTGCTAAGAAGCAACAAGCATGTAGTAATGACAAAGGGCAGGAGTAGTGTTATTCTAATTTACCAGTGATAATGCCACTGAATAGAGAAGGAGTTTTTTTAATTTTTGAGACAGAGTCAGTAGAGGGCTGTGATGTCATAGTTCACAGCAACCTCAAACTCTTGGGCTTGAAAAATCAATCCTCTTGCCTCAGCCTCCCAAATAGCTAAGACTACAGGCACCTGCCACAATGCCTGGCTATTTTTAGAGATGGAGGTCTCTTTCTGGCTCAGGCTGGTCTCAAACTCCTGAGCTCGAACAATCCACCCACCTCAGCCTCCCAGAGTGCTAGGTGAGCCACCACACCCAGCTAGAGGGTTATTTTTTAAATTGAAGTGCCATATCATTCATTCTATACAAAGCTCAAGGTAATTTATTTTTTTTCTAAATGAATACATCTGTGATTTCCCCTCCTGCAGATTCAGTCTTTTCCACTCCACACATCTCTTCTCCACATCCCCCCAGCCCCTGCCCGGGCTCTATCTTTTCTGGTCCTCCAGAGTATTTTATCATTTTTTTTTAAAAGACAGAGTCATACTCTGTTGCCCAGACTAGAGTGCTGTGGCATCACAGCTCACAGCAGCCTCAAACTCTTAGACTCAAAGTGATTCTCTTACTTCAGCCTCTCAAATAGCTGGGACCACAGGTGCCTGCCACAAAGCCCAGCTATTTTTAGAGACAGGGTCTCACTCTTGCCCAGGCTGGTCTTGAACTCCTGAGCCTAGGCAATCCACCTGCCTCAGCCTCCCAGAGGGCTGGGATTACAGGCGTGAGCCACTGACCTATTTTATTATTTGTCTTAGACAGCTGGGTGCCTCCTTTAGCTGGAATTTTAATTTGTTCCTAAGCAAGAGAAGTTGCCAGTTAAAAGTTAGTTGTCTGGATCCTGTTTATGTTTATTCGGTACAGTGACAGTTATAGTCCTGACCACATAATGCCAATTTGGTCAAGAACAGACCCAATAAATGATGGTCCTATAAGATTATAATATCATATTTTTACTGTATAGGAATTATATGAATGTTTGAGATTCTATGTTTAATATGTTGGGATACACAAGTACTTACCATTATGTTACAGCTGCCCACAGTGTTCAACACAGTCACATGCTACATAGGTGTGCAGTCTTGGATAAGGTGACCAGATTTTAACTTTGGTAAAGCGGGGCACCATGGAGGGGTGCGGGGCCTGGGGCTGGGGCCTGACAACAATGCAAACTTTGATAAGCAGTTCTTGATAATCAGTTCTCAACAATTATTTGTTATTATTGAAGTTTAACATTATAAAATTAATAAAAATAATATAAAACGCATATCCTGGCAAAATAGCCACATGGCAGCCCAAAACCATATATTCCCTTCCTGTTTTCCCGTGTTCCCTAGCTTGTCGTGCATTCTTTCCAAAAATCGGGGCTTTTTTAAAACGCTGCAGGATGCAGGACAAATTGTTAAAAATCAGGACTGTCCGGCCAAAAGCGGGACGTCTGGTCACCTTACTCTGGGGGTGGGGAGGGGAAGAGGCTACTTGTTTGTTCTGGACAGTTTGGCCCCTTCTGAGCTAATTGTCCGTCTCCTTCTGATACCTTGCCCAGGAGGGAAGTAGGGAGTTTTTTTTTTTTTTTGGCAGAGCCTCAAGCTGTCCCCCTGGGTAGAGGGCTGTGCCATCACAGCTCACAGCAACCTCCAACTCCTGGGCTCAAGCGAGTCTCCTGCCTCTGCCTCCCAAGTAGCTGGGACCGCAGGTGCCCGCCACAATGCCCCGCTATTTTTCAGTTACAGCTGTCATTGTTATTTGGCGGGCCGGGCTGGATTCGAACCCACCCACCTTAGGTGTATGTGGCTGGCGCATTAGCCACTTGAGCCACAGGCACCCAGCCTGGGAGTAGGGAGTTTACATTAGCCTTTTCATTTCCAAATGAAGTTACATTAACCTCTTCATTCCCAAATGGAGTTACATTAATTTTTTCAGCAGCCGAAAACTGTATATTCCCTTCCCATTCTCCTGCTGTTCCTTAGCTTTTCATGCATTCTTTCAAAAAATCGGGACTTGTTTAAAACACCGCGGGACATGGAACAAATTGTTAAAAATCAGGACTGTCCCACCAAAAGTGCGACGTCTGGTCACCTTAGTCTGGGAGCAACAGGCTGCACCATACAGCCTAAGTGTGTAGTAGGCTGTACCATCTAGCTTTGTGTTAGTGCGCTCCATGGTGTTCACACAGTGACGAAATTGCCTAATGATGCATTTTTCAGAATGTATCCTCATTGTTATGAGACGTATGACTGTATTTGAAATTGGATTGCAAACAATCTGAAAGTTCACCCATAGACTCTTGGTTAAATAACGAAGAGTCCATTCATACTTTGGAATACACTATACTCTGCGACTATAATAAGAACAGAAAGCTCTACGGATTGATAGAAAAGATAGGCTGTGAGGTGAATAAAAAGCAAGAGGCAGAACAATGTGCACTGGGTGCCACCCTTTATATAAAACGGGGTGGAATATATATTAATAGATGTGTATGTATGTTTGCTTGTATATACATGAACTATCTTGGAAGGAAACACAAGAAACTGATAAAATTGTTATCTTGTGAATTTTGAACCATGTAAATACATTGCCTGTTCAAAAAATAAAGGAACAAAATGAACATTATTAAATAGCAAACAAAAGGAAGGCAAAACAACAACACAGGCTGTCTACGAGGTGGTAGCAGATCCCCTTGGAGCTGACCTTGGTCCTCCCCTCTTACCTACATAAATCTCACAGGTGACAGATGGCCACTGGTGGGGGGAGGGGTGAAACAAGACCTTTCTTTGTGGCTGGCTATGGCTTGCCTCTCCCAGCAGCCCTTGGTATGCAAAGACTGTCCCTGTGCAAGTTTATGCTGGGGTCAAAGAGATTCCTGAGATTAGAGGGAACAGAGCCTGCCTCTTCACTTTCGAGGAATCTCCCTTCTTCGGTGGGGGTCAACTGCCAGAGAGGGGATATGGGACCCCTTGGGGAACTCATGGAGAAGGAAGAAGCTGGACTAAACTCAACAGCAGGGTATAGACTGTTGCTGGGAAAGAAAGATTCTTAGCTGGGGTGGGGCTGGGCTGTGGCTGCAAGACCTCAGGCATATTTGTGGAAACAAGAGCTGAGTGTTTAGGGGAAAGCACTGAGCCGTGCAGTTGGGATCCCAGCTCTTGGTGCCTTATCCCAGGGCTCCCCAGAGGGAAGGGTCAGCCTTCCTTGGAGAGCCTTTGGGGCCTGGCCAGGCACTGGACTAGCAGTGAATTAGGATGGTTGGACTGAAAAAGACCACTGGTTTTCATCAGCAAAACTCATGGTCAGGAATGGCAGCAAGAAATGAGGGTTCCTGCAGGGGGACTACTCCAGTTCTCCAGTTCTTTTTCCTCTGGTTGTCCAGAGAATTGGGATGGAATCAGACCAGCACCTGGGATGATTCACTGGGAAAGGGGCTTCAAGAGAGAAACTGGGCTTTTTTATTAATCTGGGCACCCAAGAAGTTAATCTGAATATATGAGTGACTGAATGATATTAAGGTATTATTGTTAATTATTTGGGGGGTGGTGATAGTGCTATTGTAATTATGTTTACAAAGATTCTTTCTCTTTAAAAGATATGTGCTGAATTGGTTGTAGATTAAAGCCTATGATGTCTGCGATTTGTTTCCAAACATCCAGTAGGGAGGAGGCAGGGAGGAAGGAAAAAGTGGGTGAAACTGATTGACCATAAATTGAGACTAGTTACTCTGGGTGGTGGGTACATGGGGGTTCATTACACTCCTTTCTGTCCTTTTGTGTAAATCTGAAAATGTCAGATGATTAAAAAAAAATGTTGAAAAAACAAAAGCCATATGAACTTACTTAACCCAAACTGGTAAAACCTGTCCTACCAAGTATGCTTCTATACTGTGCCTTCCTGAGCTCCAGCTGGAGCTCGTTTCATCTCTTTTATCTCTCCAACTCTAGGTCAGCTCCCTGAAGTGAAGAACTTGTTTTAAACATCTTTCTATCTCAGTGCCTGAATTCGTTGCTGGGCACATGGAGGCAGTAGAGGATAATGGTTAAGAAAAGATTTCTGGCCACTGACCACCAGCTCAAATCTGGGCACCGCCACTGAGTAACTGGGCAAGTTCCTGAGCTTCTCTATGCCTCATTTTCTTCATCTGTACAACAGGAATAAAGAAAATAATATGACAACGGCTGGGTGAGGTAGCTCACGCCTGTAATCCTAGCATTCTGGGAGGCTGAGGCCAGTAGATTGCTTGAGGCCAGGAGTTCAAGACCAGCCTGATCAAGAGCGAGACCCCATCTCTAAAAAAATAGCTGGGCATTTAGTTGGGTGCCTGTAGTCCCATACTTGGGAGGCTGGGGCAGGAGGATCTCTTGAACCCAGGAGTTTGAGGTTGCTGTGAGCTAGGCTGACACCTGGCACTCTAGCCTGGGCAACAGAGTGAGACTCTGTCTCAAAAAAAAACCCAAAACAACTCCCCCACCCACTAAAGTGTTGAACTAATGAAAATCCTTTCACAAACGAGAGCCTTCCTTCCCTCCCTCCCTCCCTGCCTTCCTTCCTTTCTCCCTTCTTTCTCAAAGAAATGCTCAACTTCACAGAAGCCACACTTTGGGTGGAGTCACTTGGGTGGGTCAGGTCCTTAGCTTTGGAAGCCACAAACTTGATGTTGTCAGAACAGGTGCAGCTCCTGGGGATTGAATCCCATTGGGTCAGTGGGAAAGGGATTGATGCATCATCAATGACACCAACATGGCTCTCAGTATGTCTCAGTATGGTAGGTCTGCTGGTACTTGGTGCCCACTAGACTGGTTTAAAAAACCTGTATTACTTTCCCTAGACCTCTTCCCCACGCTTCTGCCACTATCCCCACCCACAAGTGTAGGACATTATTCCTTCTAAATGACCAGAATAGACTACCTTCTCTGATCATTTTGCTAGTAAATCAGTCTTCAAAAATAAGGTGGTAGGTCTTGGTGATTTATTGGTGCAAATCACCTCAAAACGTGGTGATTTATTATTATCCGATTAATTATTATCATTTTGTTATTCCTTATGGTTCTAGGGATCGATGGGGCTCAGTAAGAGAGGGTGAGAGAGTTAAGGAATATAAACATTAATACACAGGGGCCAAATTTCAGAATGAGAGCTAATATGACACTTTAAACACACCTAGCAGACTTGGCTAGAGAAGTGACATGGAAACTCAGGAGATACTGGAAAGCAGAGATTACAAGGAAAAATCAAGGGACCAGAGATAGGGACATAAAAATACGTCTGTGCTGGCTCGGCGCCTGTGGCTCAAGCGGCTAAGGCACCAGCCACGTACACCTAAGGTGGCGGGTTCGAATCCCCAGCCCAGGCCCGCCAAACAACAAAGATGGCTGGAACCAAAAAAGATAGCCGGGCGTTGTGGCGGGCGCCTGTGGTCCCAGCTACTTGGGAGGCGGAGGCAGGAGACTCGCTTGAGCCCAGGAGCTGGAGGTTGCTGTGAGCTGTGATGCCATGGCACTCTACCCAGGGGGATAGCTTGAGGCTCCGTCTCAAAAAAAAAAAAAATACGTCTGTGCTCAGGTGGCACCTGTGGCTCAAAGGAGTAGGGCGCTGGCCCCATATGCTGGCCCCATATGGTGGGTTCAAACCCAGCTCCGGCCAAAAACTGCAACAACAACAAAAAATATATATATGCCTGTGTGGCTGTTCTCTTTATGTACTGTAGACACAATAGGCTGATGTGGTGGTTTCGAAACAGTTTTTTCAAATCCTCTGATGCATCAAGAGGTAGAAGTCTACTTCCTCTCCCCTTGAACATGTACTAGTCTTAGAGATTCTCCTCTACTGAATAGAATATAATGAAAATGATGCCATGACTTTGGAGGCTAGATCACAAAAGGCAATACAGGCAATATGACTTCCTCTGCCAGATACTGTCCCTTTTGGAACACACATCTTTAGAGCTCTGAGACCACATGTAAGAAGTCTGGTTACCCTGAAGCCACTGTGTGGAGAAACCACACGGGGATGGAGCAAGCTGGAGGAGGTGCAGCTGGACCAGCCCCCAGCTGTGCTGAGCTTTCCCAGTCCAGGCAGCAAACATAAAAGGGAACAGGCCTTGAAGACAACTCCAACTCCAACGTTAATTGAAATACATAAAACGTTGTACCCAACAGCGAATACATACTCTATTCAAACAATTGTGGAAAATTTATAAAAATTAACTAAGACTGAGCCTTCAAAGAAAATCTGAATGTATTGTAAAAAAGGTATCACACATGTGAAAGCCATCCTATTTGACCATAATACAATAAAATTAGAAAGTGACAAGCATGAATAGCCCAAATAATGCTATCCTTTTGGAGATTTGAAAATGTTCTTTCTCTCATATAAATCAATAAGAATAAGCAAATATTTTATCTAAGAAGGGGAAGATGAAAGATTAATGATGACTAAAGGGAATCCTTAAAATAGAGAGAGGAATACTAAAACAAGGATTGAATGAAAACTTCAAAAAAGGAAACCCAGTAAAAAGAATTTATTATTACTCTTACTATTTTGAGGTAAAGTCTTGCTCTGTTGCCCAGACTGGAGTGAAGTGGTGTGATCATAGCTCACTGCAACCTTGAACTCTTAGAGCCTCCTGCTTCAGCCTCCTGGATAGCTAGGGCTACAGGTACACATCACCACGTCCAGCTAAAGTTTCTATTTTTGGTAGACATAGGATTTTGCTATATTGCTCAGGCTGGTCTCAAACTCCTGGCCTCAAATGATTCTCCTACCTCAGCCTCCCAAAGTGCTGAGATTACCGGCATAAGCCACTGAGCCCAGCTGAGAATGTGTTATGTAAACACTCTAGGTCTTGGCAAAGATGACTGGTTAATTTCTACCCTGTGACACACATTTCTATCTTGCTGCCCTCAGTTGTCACTGCCTCACCTCATGCTCACAGTGTGGCTTGGTCAGCTCCAGGCAGCACATCTTCACTCAGCATCCCAAGGCCAGAAGGAAAGAGTTGTATCTCTCTTTCCTTGTGCTCTTTTTTGAAAGGAAAACCTCCCTTGAGGCCTCTCAGCCGACTTCTCTTTCTTTCTCTCCTTCCTTCCTTCTTTCTTTCCTTTCTTCCTTTTTCTTTTCTTTTTTTTTTTTTTTTTTGGAGACAGAGTCTCACTCACTCTATCATCCTGGGTAGAGTGCTGTGGCATCATAGTTCACAGCAACCTCAAACTCTTGGATTCAAGAGATCCTCTTGCTTCACACTCCTGGATAGCTCGGACTACAGGCGTGCACCACTATGCCAGGCTCTGGCTGAAAGATGTAACTCACTAAGGAACGTGATTATCACCTCAGTGAGACAGAATTGCTTTTGACCAGAAATATTGGCCACACATATTTCTGGAACTGCAGAGAGCTGAGGGAATTCCTCTCCCGCCGACCAGGACATAATTGTCTCAACTTCCCAGCATGCTTGAGGTGGTAAAAAGAATCTGCATTGACTAAGTCTAAATCAATGATTCTATAACTACAAGGGGTGGGCAAAGCCTTATTCCCTAATTCTTTTTTTTTTTTTTTTTGAGACAGAGTCTCACTCTGGTGCCCTGGGTAGAGTACCATGGCATCATAGCTTACAGCAACCTCAAACTCTCTTGGGTTTGAGCAATCTTCTTGCCTCAGCACCCCGTTAGTAGCGGGACTATAGGTGTGTGCCACTATGCCAGACTAGTTTTTCTATTTCTAGTAGAGACAGGGTCTTGCTCTTGCTCAGGCTGGTCTGGAACTCCTGAGCTCAGGCAATCTACCTGCCTCGGCTTCCCAGAGCGCTAGGATTATAGGCATGAGCCAGTGTGCCTGGCCTCCCTAATTCTTTAGTCTCCTCACTTAAGTCTACAAGCTCCACCCTAGACTGAGCACTTCAGTAGATCTTGTATTTCTTTGACTCTTAAAAAGTATGCACATATGTTCCCACCTAGGTCTAAAAACCTTTGACAGTTACAGAAATTCTTCATTAAGCTGGACCACTCATACATACAGATATTAACATGATTTTCAACTGAATTCTGGAGATTTCTGTTAAACACCACTAGCTATTGTGGAAGATATTTTGGAAAGGTGATTGAATAAGTATACAGCCGATCAGTAGAGTAGATTTAATGTTGTATTCAAAACAAGTAAGAAAGAAAAAACAAGAAGGAAAGGAGGAAGGAAGGGTAGGAAGAGAGAGACACCCAGAAGTGGAACCCTGAAGAAACGCCCTAGAGAAAGGAGAAATGGCCTGATCTTCCATGGTGAGGAGTTGCTGTATCCTTACTACTCAGGGCTCACAGCTGGTGCTTGCCCAGATGGACGGGCCACCACCACTCACCACTGATTGTGGACCTCTTGTTGGTCTATTTCTTTTGTTTTGCAGAGATAAATCCTTTGCTTGCCTATCTTTAGCAGGCTTCCTTTGCAGGCCATCCTCTTTTGACAGCTCAGTGTGCTGCCAGGGAGCATTTGAGTTTTCTGTTATTCCCAGGAATACAAGCAACCCAAAGAGAGAACCTGCACCTTGCCACTGAAAACCTTACTCTAGGGGGTGACTGGCTGGCTGGCTTCAGGATGCTGGAGCTGCTAACATGGGTGGCTCTTTT
>NW_003852553.1:3163191-3164201 GCF_000181295.1 Otolemur garnettii | reverse complement strand
TTTTTTTTTTTAAAGAGTCTTGCTCTGTTGCCCAGGCTGGAGTTCAGTGGTATGCACTACAGTCTTGCACTCCTGAGCTCAAGTGATCCTCCTGCCTTGGCCTCCCAAGTAGCTGGGACCTCAGACTCTTGCCATTACTCCTGGCTAATTTTTTTATTTTTGTTATTTGTAGAGAAGAGGGGATTGCTGTATTGTCCAGGCTGGTCTAGAACTCAAGTTATTCTCCCGCCTGGGCCTCCCAAAGTTCTGGGATTACAGGCATGAGCCACTGTGCCCAGCCATGGGTGGCTCTTTTGGTATGATAGATGCTGTTGCTGAAGTGTTCTTTCTTGCATCTCAGATTTTCCCTGAATCTTCCAGAAGTACTTCCCTTTAAGGAGCTCCCTATTTAGGTTTCTTTTTTGAGACAGAGTCTTGCTCTGTTGCCCAGGCTGGAGTGCTGTGATGTCATCATAGCTCATAGCAACCTCAGACTCCTGGGCTGAAGATCCTTCTTCCTCACCCTCCTGAGTAGCTGGGACTGCGGGTGCCCACCACCATGCCCAGCTAATTTTTCTGTTTTTTGTAGAGATGGGGAGTCACCCTTGCTCTGGCTGGTCTTAAACCCCTGATCTCAAGCAATCCCCCAGCCTTGGACTCCCAGAGTGCTAGGATTACAGATGTGAGCCATGGCCTATGTCTTTCATTAATTTTAGAAAAATCTTATCCATTATCTCCTCAAATATTGCTTGTCTTCCCTTTTATTTTGTTCTGTGACTCCAATCAATTTTATTAGACTGTCTGTTCTAGGCATCCTCAAACTACGGCCCGTGGACCACATGCAGCCTGCCTAGGACATTTATCCAGCCCGCTGGGTGTTTTTGCCGCCGCTGCTTGTCCTGTTTAGTAGCCCGCAGTCATCCCAGGCCTGCAGTCTGGCCCTCCAATGGTCTGAGGGACAGTGAACTGGTCCCCTGTTTAAAAAGTTTGAGGACCCCTGGTCTAAACAATTCTCTATATCTATTAAACCC
>NW_003852553.1:3160098-3163057 GCF_000181295.1 Otolemur garnettii | reverse complement strand
TGGGACCACAGGCGCCCGCCACAACGCCCGGCTATTTTTTGGTTGCAGCCATCATTGTTGTTTGGCGGGTCCGGGCTGGGGATTCGAACCCTCCACCTTAGGTGTACGTGGCTGGCGCCTTAGCCGGTTGAGCTATAGGCGCTGAGCCTAAACCCTCTTTTGTATTTCCTTCTCTTTCTTTACTTCATTTTTGGGGGAGGATTTTATAATGAGATGTTCAACTGCTTTCTCCATCTCTTCACTTGGATGTCTGAAAGCATCTCACATGTAGCACATCAAAGACTAAACTCTTTCCTCTCCCAACCTTCGAACCATAATAAATGGTGACTCCATTTTTTCCAGTTACCCAAACCCAAAGTCTGGTGTTATCTCTATCTTTGCTTTTTCCTTCACACCCTACATTCAGTCTGTCAGCATTACCCTTCCAATATAGAGAGGAGAAAATGCACCTACCTATCCATTCCAGAAGAAAGAATATTGGCCAAAATGTGAAATTGGGGCCTAGTTCCTTAGCAGAGCAAAGGTAAGAGAGGCTTGTGATTTTTATTTTTTTGAGACAGAGTCTCACTTTGTCACCCTCGGTAGAGTGCTATGGTGTCACAGCTCACAGCAACCTCAAACTCTTGGGCATGAGTGATTCTCTTGCCTCAGTCTCCCAAGTATCTGGGACTACCGGTACCTGCCACAGTGCCCCGCTATTTTTAGAGACGAGGTTTCGCTCTGGCTCAGACTGGTCTTGAACCTGCAAGCTCAGGCAATCCACCTGCCTCAGCTTCCCAGAGTGCTAGGATTGTGGGTGTGAGCCACTGTGCCTGGCCTGAGAAGCCTGTGTTTTGACTCTGCATCCTAAACACGAGCCTTTGATCTGCAAAAGACATTCTTCACTGAGGGTAGATCTCCTCGGTAGACCAAACTGTGGACCCGAAAACTATTTAGGAAGCAGTGAATTAGTACAAACAAATGTTTCCATCAAGCTATAGACACCTAATACGTAGGTAGGTAGGTCACTATGATAGTTTTGAGACAGACTGTGCTACAGTCTGCTATTTCACTTCCAAGAAACACAATGGACAGCGTCCTTCTGATTCACCCTTGCAAGTCTCAGCTTGCTTAGTTATCACTCTTGCTAGGAGGGCTTCATTTGTTTCTGTTCATGTGGATTTTACGTTTCTTTCTTTTTTCTTTTTCTTTTTTGCAGTTTTTTGCCAGGGCTGGGTTTGAACCTGCCACCTCCAGCATATGGGGCCAGTGCCCTACTCCTTTGAGCCACAGGCGCCACGCAGATTTTACATTTCTTGATTTTTGTGTGATCTCAAAACTTTTGTAATGACCCACGTAGAGTGGGGTTCTTGTCTCCAACCCCCGTCTAAAGAGCTCTTGCCAATTGTCCAAAATTAGTCATCCTCAGGCTTCTATCCCAGTATTTAATTCCTTAAACCCTAGAAATTCTTGAATCAGGCTCTTGCTTCAGTCTTTACCTCTGTGCCTTGCTGGAAGCTCATCCTCCCTTCATTACATGGTAGCCCTCTTCTGGGTCTGCTTCTGATTTTTCTCCTGCCACTTCATCTTCCACTGTCCCACCAGAGTCATTCTCCTAGAATGACTTATCCCCCTTTGAAAAGCCTCCTTTGGCTCCCTAGACATTGGCATCACAACAGAATGTTCTGACACAACATTCACAGTCTGCCCATCCTGTGCTCCTGCCACTCTGGACCTCTCTCCACTCTTTCTGCAATATTTGGTGTCCTCATAGATGTGGTTTCTTCTGTCTGAAAAGCTCTTCTACCCCATTTCTGCTTGGCAATCACTTACCTGTCTTTTAAGAGGAAGCTCATATGTCACCTCCTCTAGGAAGCCCTCCTGGCTTCTTTTAGAGCAGTGGTTCTCAACCTTCCTAATGCTGCGACCCTTTAATATAGTTCCTCATGTTGTGATGACCCCCAACCATAAAATTATGGTAGCAACGAAAATAATTTTATGGTAGCAACGAAAATAGTGTTATGGCTGGGGGTCACCACGACATGAGGAACTGTATTAAAGGGTCATGGCATTAGGAAGGTTGGGAACCACTGCTCTAGGGAATGCTCCCCTCTTTTATAGGGAGTAGCATGTTACATCACATTATTTGCTTGGACCTATCATGCCTGTGACACGTGGAGCACCTTGTGGGTGATGACCCTGAGTATTCATCTTTTTATTTCCAAAGTCGAGCACAGTGCTGGGCTCCTAAAAGTTACTAAAAAAATATTTGGTGAGTGAATGAATGCATGAATAAACACATGAATGTTTGGTCACTGTGGTAGACTGCCATTTGGCGGCCCTGATGAACCTTGTCCCTCTGTATTCATGCCCTTGTGCAGTCTGTCCCATGATGACTCTGGGCTGGGAAGTAACATATGTCATTTCAACTCAGAACCTAAGGGACAGAACCAATCATATGGGCCTGCAAACTTCAAGGTGAAAGGAGGGAGGTGGCAGGAAGGCCCCATGCAAGATCTGTGAGCCAGAACTTGTTAAATACTGATAAATGCTTACTCTCTGGCGGCTCCCCATCCCTAGATTTTTACCTATCTAATAATGACAAGCATTTGTGTAGAATTTTCCTCCATGCAAAATATTCTCACATATTGATCTTTGTTAAGAATGCGCTGAGATAAATATCGTTGTTATCATCTTATATATGATAGAACTGAGACATGGAAAACTGAGTCTCTCAACGAGATCAAGAAGGAAATTACCAAATTTTTAGAACAGAATGACAATGAAGACACGAGTTGTCAGAACCTCTGGGATACTGCAAAGGCAATCCTAAGAGGGAAATTTATAGCTCTGCAAGCCTTCCTCAAGAGAACAGAAAGAGAGGAAGTCAACAACTTAATGGGACATCTTAAGCAACTGGAAAAGGAAGAACATTCCAATCTGAGACCCAGCAGAAGAAAAGAAATAACCAAAATTAGAG
>NW_003852553.1:3102388-3156546 GCF_000181295.1 Otolemur garnettii | reverse complement strand
TTTTTTGGTTGCAGCCATCATTGTTGTTTGGCGGGCCTGGGCTGGATTTGAACCCGCCACCTTAGGTGTATGTGGCTGGCGCCTTAGCCTCTTGAGCCACAAGTGCCGAGCCCACACTTTCAGTTTAGAATCAGTAGGTGTCATGTGTTGAATTGTGTCCTGCCCTCTACCAAAAGACATGTTGGTGTCCTAACCTCCAGTAGCTCACAATGGGACAGATGTCCTTATGAAAAAGGTAAATTTGGACACAGAGCTGGGTACACTGCGAGAACACCATGTGAAGATGAAGGCAGAGATGAGGTGATGAGGCGATGTTTCCACAAGCTAAGCAGTGCCAAAGATTGTTCTTTTCCCAAACCACCCACTGCCGTCCAGTTTCCAGACAGCAAGTTCCCAAGCCACTGCTGTGTGTGTTTGGATCCCAGAATCCCGCTCTCTCCAAATGCAAGAACAGCCCTCCCCCTAAGGAGGGCTTACCTGTATGGGTTGTCCTCTGTGTCACTCCCCTCCAGATGAGCTGCAGGACCGAGTGGCCCACTAGGCCCTGCCCTGTGTGGCTGGGGGAGGGGGGACATAAAAACCTGAAAAGTGAAAAGGGGCATCTCAGAATCAGGATTTGGCTTTGGCTTATTGATGCCTGGGAAGCTGTGACAAGATGAGAAAGCCATACTTTGTATCTGTCACCACGTACTTCGAATGTTCTTTGATTCTCTTTAGAGTTAGATTTTGGTCAAAGTCCTTTGGATAATTACAGTCTGCCTTTATAAAGCCAAAGAATGAGGTGGGACGTGGATGGTGATGAGGTGGGAGGGTACAGAATGGCTCGCCTTTGGTCCTCTATTCTGGCTCAACTCGGGACAACTCTGAAGAGGAAGAAGTGGCCAGGTCTGGCTTATCTGAGGCAAAAGTGAGATTCCACAGCCTTAGTAACTGGAACGGCTGGCCAGGGAGCCACTGTGACTTGGCCAGGGGTGCCTCTGGAATGGTATTGTTATCTAGGTTCCAAAACAGAGCCCACTCTTTTCTAGAAGGTCTAAGAGACCAAGCACCCACTTTTGGTGGAGGGCTGCAGCTGTTTGCAAGTTGGAGCCCGAGGGAGGCAGTTGTGCTCTGTAATAGAGCAGAAAGCACAGATATTAGATTGGTCGCTTTTCGTGGTGGCTCTGTCACTTCTCTGCTGGGTGGCTTTGGAGTGGTGGGCATGGTCATCCGCCTTCAAAGAATGACATGTTGCTCCTGCTGCTATGGGCAGTGCTACTGGCAGACAGGAACTTTCAGGGTGTGCCTCAGCTCCCGAGAGGGCCTCGCCAAGTTCATGACCTTCTGGGGTGGTCCGTATCCATTCACTGATGGCTGCTGGAGCATAAAAGTCCAGCCATTTTGGCCCAACTTGGGACAACTCCAAACAGCCATTCTCATGGTGAAGCTTCCCATGGAGGTGACCATGGCTGTCCCAGGGCCTGCATCACAGCTGATTCTGCCCCCTGCCCTCCCTCCCCGCTGTTCCCACCCCCTTCTTTCTCCTGCTTTCCAACAGTACTTACTAAGCATCCTGAATGCTCAACTCTCCTTCACCTGGAAACCTACCTCACTGACCCTTGGGAGAGGTAGTTTGTCTCTGGGAACCTGGCTTACTTGATTTGTGAAGTAGGAGAGCCAATGCCTTCCTGGGGGCTTGCTCTGCGGGTTAAATGAGATACTGCATGCTCAGCCTGGTCCGGGAGCCGCCAGCGCCCCGCAGTGATGCACATTAGTATTTTTAGAGGTTGGAGTTTGCTGCCTGGAAACAACAGCAAGTTGCCGCCAGGGATCGTTTCATGCTTTCAACCTGCACCTAACTGAGTGTTCTGAGGCTATGCTTGTTCTTCTGAAAGGTGTTCTGTATTTGCCAGAGTTCCTCCTGCTGTGTTGAGGCTGCCAATTCAGCTGTGCTAGGGCTGTGCATGGTGCGGCAATCTACAGGCTGGGAACAGAAGGGAAGGGGGTGGGGTAGGGCCCTGGGCGGGGCGGGGGGGGGGCATCTCTGCAGAAAACATTTCTCATCTTTTTTGAGCCCCAGGAGGTAGTGGCATGAGTTAAGGTGGGGAGAGCCACTGTCCTGAGGGGGTCTCTGTAAGCACCAGCCCCATCTCTAATTCCTCGCCAACCCCTTTGGATGTGGGGACTAGAAGAACGTATTCTGGGCTTGAAGGAGAGCACACCATTTTCCTTTTAGGAGGCACAGTGTAGGGGAGGGGATCCAGAGGGACCAGTAATTCTTCTGGCCTGGGTGGATCACCTCATAGTGGTCAAGCACTGGCTGAAAAAAATTATTCTTATGTTATGGAAATAATACAAAATTCACTTTCAAGCTGTTCATGGGTGAAAAATGTAAAAATACAGAAGTGCACACACTTAAAAAAGACAGTAGAAAATTCAGTAAAAACATAACATTTGGGGTCATACCCTGGCGTACCTTTTTCCTAGTGTGCACGTGTCCTTATGCAGCAGAGTCGCATCATAGGCTCACTTAACATATGTCAAGCCAACTGTATACATTTTGCAGAGCAGGAGAAAACAGTTTAAATAATGGGGTGATTGTGCCCACCAGTGTCCCAAAGAATGGACGTGATGTGGAAGCCACAAATCTTCTATTTTCTCACCTGCTTTTCCATTCAAATGTGTCTTTCCAATCTTGCCAAGTGATAGTAGTGTCCAGGGTACATATTTTTCACACACTGGGGGCCCTACATGCAAACAAACTACTGCATGAGGGACTGACCCTGAGAAACAGTGACCTTACTGTTTGGGATTTAGTGCTGGGCTTGAATATGCTGCTTTCCCGCATTATTTTCAAGGGCACTTTGGACTCTCAGTAATTTCCTCTCATCGCCTGTCTTTAGAAGCCACCCCCTCCAGAGGGTGCAGTTTCACTGCACATCTGTTTGTGAGACTTAGAATGTTTTCAATGTTCCAGTAAGAACTAAGATGCTGAGAAGAACTTCCTGGTCCCTAACATACTGGCTTTCTTGTTAAGTCGTTTCCTTAGGGTACATTTCTAAAGTTGTGCCAATCCCCTGCAGAACGGTGGTATTGGCATATACTCCCAGCAAGAGTGTGGGAGAGTGCCTTTTTTCTTTTGCCTTGCCAACACCAAATATTATCACTCAAAAAAATGAGGGTGTGTTTTTAAAAAGTATGCAATCTATATTGTTGGCACATAATTCAAGCAATACAAAAGCATTTATGGTTAAAAGTAAGCTTGCCATCCATATTCCATATTTAGGCGACCCTTGTTAACTGTTTCTTGAGTCCCCTTCCAGAAAAACACCGGGCCTGTGCTGTCCAATATGGTAGCCACTAGCCACAGGTGACTACTGAGCAGTCGAAGCGAGATGTACTGTAAGTAGAAAATACACGTTGGATTCTGAAGACTTTGTTCAAAAAACAGAATGTAATACATCTTATTAATAACTGTTTACATGCATTATATGTTGAAATGATAATAGTTAGGATATATTTGGTTAAGTAAAATATGTTAGTAAAGTTAATTTCACCGGTTTCTTTTTACTTTTTAAAAAAAACATGGCTACTTGTCTGGGAGCGATGGTGGCTCCCCTTTATAATCCTAGCACTCTGGGAGGTCGAGATGGGAGGATTTTTCGAGCTCAGGAGAAGGACACCCGGAAAGGACACAACTACAACTTGGATTTTACCTTACAAATGTGAACAATGTAAGCTAATTGTATGTATCCTCATATTAATTCAAAATTTAAAGAAAAGAAAATGAAATGATTCTTAAAATAATTGCCTTGGCTTTGCTGTGAGCTTACATTTGGTCCTAGAAAATATGGGCTATTGATTTTTCCCTCCATATATACAAATCCATTTATAATCCTACTATTGTGGAAAAGTGAAAACTTTAACTAAAAGAAGAAGAAAGAAAAACAATTTGGCTGTTAGGGGAAAAATACAGGAAACTAGAACATGTGAGGATTCCATCAAGTTCTAGGATGAAGCTGGGCTGGTTTGGAGTGTTAGTGTAGGGAAGACTGGCAAGGAAAGATCAGTTGAAACCATCTGCTTCTGCAAGAGGGCCAGGTGCCACCCTGCCAGACGGGTGTGGGTGTGAGCCCGGCACAGGGCCAGCTGATGTGTGGCCGAATGGCAAAGAGCAGTCTCTCCACAGCATATGTGGTGACCACCCAAACCTGGCCAAGCCATGGCCGCAGGAGCCTACAGCTCCTGCCCTTTTGATTTCTGAGGCTAAAATCTGCAGGGTGCTTAGGGCCTTAAGTGGAGATCTGTATAAGGAGGCAGACAGGAGGGTCCTACGGGCTAGTCCCCCATGT
This sequence comes from Otolemur garnettii, assembly GCF_000181295.1. Classification (NCBI taxonomy): domain Eukaryota; kingdom Metazoa; phylum Chordata; class Mammalia; order Primates; family Galagidae; genus Otolemur; species Otolemur garnettii. Next base: position 3,152,215 of record NW_003852553.1, on the reverse strand, counting down.
ATTGTTTAGAGAGAGGTACACTTGAAAGGCAGTATTACTTCTCACCCTGCTCCCAAGCCATTTTCCTGTAGTTCGTATTATAATAATGTAGTGTACCCTTCAGGTTTGCTAAGAGAGTAGAGCTTAAGTGTGTCCTCAACAACAACAACAGAAAAGGTAAATATGTGAGGTGATGGATTGGGTGATTCACTTGCTGGGAAATCATTTCACAGTGTATCTGTATAATAAAACATCACGTTGTCCACCTTAAATATATACAATGTTTATTTGTCAAACATATCTCAATAAATCTGGGGGAAAGATTTTCCCATGATCTTTGGCCTATGAACTGTTCCAAGTGGTGAGAGCAGAAGGTGGGTTGGCATTAGCTTGGCATTACTGACAAACTTTTTCTCTCAGTCAAATGGATGTGTAGGCCGATGACATCTATTGTTTTTGCCTTTTCTATTTTTTTTCGAGAAAATGATTCTAATCCATTCCTACCTGTGATAGCTCTTGCAGATGGCCACAAGTCTCACCCTTCCTTCTGCCTCTGCCCCCTGTCATCTGACTCTGCAATGTCATCCCGCAGCAGGTGGGTTAATCTACTCCAGCTCAGGATGTTGGCTCAGCCACGTGACTTGCTGTGGCCATAGCAAATATGACACAGAGACTCCAAGTGGTTTGTGCTTTGGAGCTTGCTCTCTCTTGGGCCTCTGCCATCTAATAGTATGTCATGGCTAGCCTGATGGACAAAAAGGGACATGTGGGGCAGCACTGAGTCACGGCCAGCCTTAATCCAGCAGCAACTAGCTGACTCTCAAATGTGTGTGAGTCCAGCAAGATCAGCAGAGCCGCCCAGCCATCCATCCAGATGCGTAAACACTGTTGTATGCCTTGGAGCTCTGAGTTGTTTGTTAGTCAGCATTGCTGTAGCAGAAGCTAACTGATGCATCAAAAAGGCCAGAGGGCCTGAATTTGCCTTCAGTGCACATGGAAAGGAGAAATTGGCTTTTCACATGCTTTCCAGCTAATGCTGCCCCACTGACAATATTTATAGAGGAATTGGTGTGAATTTGTCTCCAATTGCAGGAGCCTCAACAGCAGAATCCTGGGAGATTTCCGTGACCCAGAGCAGTCACAAATTATGCCATATTGGAGCTATGTATGATTTTATAATATGATTGCCCATAAAACCTTAAGAGCCCCTTTAGAAAAATGTTCAAAAATCACATGTGGGCAAAAAGCTCCATATGTGTAACTAGAGCCAGCTAATGTTTGTTTTAGAAACTTTCTTATTTCCTGACTTGCAAAAGTCCGCCCTTGCCGACTCAGCAGGGTAATAACATTGGTATCTGCATTAATGTCCTGTGTCTGTAACTAGAATCTCTTGTATCCACGTAGAAGTAATTTCGGTAGTTCTCACAGCAGGGTCGTAATTCTTAAATACTTAAAATATTATGTATGTTGTCTCTCCTGATGAATAGAACATTTTTTCATCTTGCTGTTAACAAACTTAGATTCTCTCAAGTGATTGAAAAGCACTTTGCAAGCCTAAAGTTCTATAAAAACTCTAAGTAATAGCAACAATAAAACCTTATTAGCCATTTCAGGCTCTGAATCAAGATTTTCAATCCTTGGCATTTAATTAAACGTTTTACATTCTAAGGGAACATCTAGCATTATACCTCGCTCCAAATGCTTCTTTTCCTGATTGGGATTAGAAAATTGGTCAAGACTTTGTAAGAGACTCACAAATGTGACTCTGGATAAAGATATCTTTGATATTGCTTCCAAACATTACAAGACTCTGTTGCTAACTCCTGGTGGGCCTTGAGTGGGAGAGCAAGTCAGTAAGAAAACCAATGTTTTCAGATAACCTCAGACATGTTTTATTATCTTGTTAGTGCCTCACACCTTCTTTATAAGGCAGGTTGAGTATTATCCTTAAATTATGGAAACATGAGATGTGAGGGCCAGCAAAAACCTATGAGTTCAGGCTTCAAACTCATCAGCACTAGCAATAGATTCTCATATGCCTTTTTCTGAAACTCTCTTGTCTTATAATCTACACCTGGTTTGTCCAATACAATCCGCACATATGACTACTGAATGCATGCAATGTGACTTGTCCAATCTGAGAGGTACTACGTAAGATACAACAGATTTCAAAGACTTAGTATGAACAAATAGAATTTAAAATACCTCATTTTTCATATCGATTACATGTTGAAGTAATATTTTGGGCTGGGTGCAGTGGCTCATGCCTGTAATCCTAGCACTCTGGGAGGCTGAGGCGGGTAGATTGCTTGAGCTAGGAGTTGAAGATCAGCAAGAGTAAGACCTCATCTCTACTAAAAATAGAAAAACTAGCTGGGACATCATGACGGGTGCCTGTAGTCCCAGCTATTCGGGAGGCTGAGGCAAGGGGATTGCGTGAGCCCAAGAGTTTGAGGTTGCTGTGAACCCTGATGATGTCATGGCATTCTACCCAGGGCAACAGAGTGAGATTCTGTCTCAAAAAAAAAAAAAAAAAAAAGTCAAGTTGTGATGCAGTCTTTAGGGAAGACTTAGCCCACTCTACACAGAGTTTGAAAGATTAAATGACCCTTGCAACTATCCTCAGAAGAGGTGAGAGGACTGACCCTTAATACTCCCTTGTCAATCAGTCACTGTCTGTGGACTACCCTGGGAGAGGGTGTTGCCTTGGTCAGAATGTCTGTCTAAGGCAATTCATTAAGGGCATGGTGGAGGGGTGGTGGTGACTGCTGGTGGCACCCCTCAAAATTAAGGGACCTTCATTCCTGAAGCAATCACACAGCCAGCATGTAAATCCTTGTCCCTAACCAATTCTCCCATTCTGCCCAACCAGAGAACTCAAGCTTCTGTTCAGAGCTGAACATGTGTACAAGGCAAAAACAGAATAATCCAGTTCTGGAGCCAGAAAGGTGCTTTGCAGAGGAAACAAGACAGTTGAGCTTTCTGATTCTGATCTTTGAAAACGTGCCTGTTGTCTCACAAGATGTGTTAATCCTGGAGCAGTCAGGCATTAAGGCAAGTTTACTAAGGGTACAGCCAAGATCTGCTGTGACTGTGGCCCAGTGAGCTTTGCTGGGTTCTCCTCCACAGATGCAATCTCCCGCCTCTCAGCCAACAGCTTCATGAGTATAAGACAAGCTTATGACAGTTCATCAGAGATGAACATGGTCCCTGCCTCTCAACTGCTGGAGAGGCAGGGACTCTTGCATTTGTACACTCAGGAGAGCAGCATGGTTGCTCTATGCCTTTTCATTTTTAGCACAGTTTTTCTAGCAGAGCCTCTGCCACTGTGCCAAATACACGTCTAGGGCAAGGGCCCTCAGTGGCGGCAAAACTCTCAAGACAGGTCAGGAAGGCGGCCAGTTCTGGTGGCAGCCCCGTGATTTCTGGAGGATGTGTTGTGAGCCAATATTGTTGACCTAAAGGACTGTGAAAACCTTGGGGGTGGGGAGGAAAGGGAGTGATGTGTCCAATGCCAGCTTGGAGAATGGAAGATTGGATCTAGAAAAGCCAACTCTTCTATTTCTATCATTGTCTTTCTTAGGCAAGTTGCTCTTTTTCTAAATAGTTAACATAAGAGTCATTCTGCCTTTGCAGGGCCCCAGCAAAACTAGACGGAACCATATCTCTTGCAGACAGGCTGGGGTCAGAGCTGCTTTTTCAGATAAAGCTGGACTGTGGGCTATGGAGAAATATCTGCGAAATATAAGCCGAGTAATGAAAGTTCTAAGCGGAGCAGCACGTAATCGGGCAATTATTGAACTAAGACTATAGCTTTAAGTCCTGAAACTTCTGAGTCAGAAAATTCTTCTAATAATAGTTAATAAGAACATAATCCTTAACTATAAGAAGCACGGGAAGTTGTCTAGAAGACGAACTGCAGGCTACAGCTGAGTTAACAAACAAAAACGCAGATTTGTGACGCCTTTAACCAAAAAGAATGGAACAATAGTAAGTGCACTGAGGCTTGGCAAAGGGGAGAAGGCACTGGCAGGAAACATGAAGAACCCGCTTTGCCTTGATTAGCTCTTAAATGAGTTTTTGACTGAATGGAGGTAACCACTCTTTTACAGCCATCTTGTGGCCAAATACAGAACTGCATCCATCTTAGATGGGTCCATCCACCGCCTCGCCGCCCCATTCTTTTTCTATTTGCCAAACATTCCAGGGCTTCAGTCCCCAAAGTGGGAGCAAACTGATTGAATTTGCACCACCATTTCACCTCTGTGGATTCCAAGTCCCAGACCTATTACATGATAGAACCATAGCCTTTTCTTTTTTAAGAGACAGAGTCTCACTTTATCGCCCTGGGTAGAGTGAGGTGGTGTCACAGCTCACAGCAACCTCTAGCTTTCCGGCATAGGTGCTTCTCTTGCCTCAGCCTCCCGAGTAGCTGGGACTACAGGCACCCACCACAACGCCTGGCTATTTTTTTGTTGCAGTTTGGCCAGGGCCGGGTTTGAACCCACCACCCTCGGTATATGGGGCTGGCGTCCTACTCACTGAGCCACAGGCTCCACCCGAACCATAGCCTTTCTTCCTGGATCCTTTTTTCCCTCTATCCAGAGAAACACTTCCTGGCATAACCCACCATGGAAACATGTGTGATGTATTCTGTGTACCAAACACAGAGCAGTGAGGTGATACCAGATGAGAACCCAGGCTTTATAGGGCCTGGAACTTATACAATTTTGGGGTCCTCCTTTAAGTAAACGAATATGCATTCTAGGTACAAATTTAAATATGACAATAAATCACTAGTAATTCTGAATTTTAAAGAGTTGACAGATACTCTAAACTTCACAAAATTCAGACAATGTAACATATTTTTGGTTGGATCAATAATTCTAGGAAAAAAACACACAAAATTAATATGAAATTAGGGCATAGAAGAGCAATTCAAATGCCTTCTTAAGTTTCCACTACATTGTACTGGGCTAAATAATTATGTAATTGAATTGTTCTTAAGGGATAAAAATCGACTCATTGATAAATATGTTTCTTTAGGGTATTTTGCTGTGTCAGTGGCAAGTTTGCCTGCCGTTTCATCTGGAACTGCCAGACTCCATCAGGACAGGGGACATCAGGTATTCTAGGACACAGTCCAATTCACTGGGCTGGATAAACATGTGACTTTACATACAGACCTACTCACTATTTGCTGTACTGCTGCAGATTTGTGCTCTATAAACCAGGATGTCTGCCCAATTCTATTTCACATACATTGTATCACAAAGAAAAATATATAGTACATCCATAATTGTATACATTGTGTCACCAAATATATTTCTGACTGGAGAGAGTTTCCATTTTGTCTGGGCATGGATGGGAATTGAATACTGAATCCTCTGCTTATAATTTTTTATGTCTCATGAGTAGAAGAATTTCCCACAGAGTAGCTGCTGAGTCCATACCTGTCATACCTTGTTCTCCTCTGTTATCTGTATATTTTGGGTTCTGGACACCATAGGCTGTGTTTACATTGAGATCTAACCTCTGGGCCTGAATCTTCATGTTACATTACCTAGAGAGTTAATCCAGGGGGTGGTGAGTTTCTTGGAGGCTGTTCCTACACTAGGATGGCTAGAAAGGTCTTAAAATTGCACACAAAATATCCCACTAAACCCCAATTAAATATATCCTCAACTCTGCCAATGATGACAAGAAAAAAAAAACCCCCAAATTATCCTCAACTCAACTTCGCCTTAGCTAGATATAAAAAAAATTCCTGGGCTGAGCTTGGTGGCTCACACCCAGAATTCCAGCACTTTGGGTGAGGCAGAAGGATCACTTGAACCCAAGAGTTCAAGACCAGCCTGAGCAACATAGCAAGACTCATCTCCACAAAAAAAAAAAAAGTTAAAAAAATAGCTGGGCATGGTAGCATGTGCCTGTGTTTCCAGCTACTAAGGAGGCTGAGGTGGGAGTATTTTGCTTGAGCCTAGAAGTTAGAGGTTGGAACACCGTGTGATCACACCACTACACTCCAGCCAGGATGACAGAGTGAGGCATTGCCTAAAAAAAAAAGAGAGAGAGAGAGAGGGGAGTAAATGAAAACAACAGTAAAAATAATAATGAAAAGCCAACAATCATTGAGTGCTTAATGCTATGGTCAGAATGTCTCTCCCTAAATTCATGTATTGGAGAATTAATCCCCAAAACAACAGTGTTGAGGGGTGGAGCCCTTTGGGAGGTGTTCGGTCATAAGGACACTACTCTCATGAATGGATCAAAGCCCTTATTAAAAGGGCTTGTGATAATGGGTTTGCTCTCTCTTGCTGTTCAGCCATGTGAGGAGACAGTTATACCGGGTTCCTCCCTTTTTGCCTTCTGCCATGTAAAAACATAGCATTCCTCTTTTTTGAAAGACACAGCAATAAGACACCATCTTGGAACCAGATACTGAGCCTGCTGCTTGATTTTGGACTTCCAGAATTGTGAAATATAAATTTCTGTTCTTTATAAATTACCAAGTTTGTGGTATTCTATTATGGTAGCACAGAAGGGACTAAGATACTTATTATATGCCACATATTCTTCTAAGCTCTTTACACCTCTATGGTATCTTTTAAATCTCACAGCAAGTCTGCAGAGTAAGTACTGTTATTAACAGCCTATTTTACAAATGCAGAAACTAAGACTAAGAGAGGTTCAATGAGTTAGGCTAGTGGTAGGCAGAACCTGGGAGTGGGGAGAGTGATTGGGGGTGAGGGGTGGGTTTACACCAGGGCGGACAAGCACTAATGGGGCCTGAGCACAGGAAGGGCAGTAGGAGATTCCTGTGAGGTTGGGTGACTCCTAGAAAACTGGTTTTGGGGACAACCAATAGTGATATCATTTGCTGAGATGGGGAATGGAGGAAGAGCACACAGAAAGGAATGCAGAAGTAGTAGGCAGCTTAGAAAGAAGTGAGAAGTTCAGTCCCATGATGTTGATCGAAATGTCTGAGGAGGCATGGGAAACAGCTGGATATAGTAGTCCAGAGCCCAAGGGAGGGGTCTGGGATGGAGATGGACAGTGTGAGTCATTCCTCTGTAGTAGCAGTCAACTCTGCAGGTGTTGGGTGCAGGAGGAAGCCAGGCTGCAAACCCTGGAAGTCGGCAGAGGAAGATGGGAGGGCAAAACAGTGGCCAGAAAGGGAGCAGGAAACCCAGGAAGTTGAGGGAGGAAAACATTTCAAAAAGAGCTTGTGTTCACAGCGGTACACGGTGCAGATAAAGTTTGGGTTATCTGGATTTAACAGCAAGGAAAGCCAGGCAGGTGCTGTGGCTCATGCCTGTAATCCCAGCACTTTGGGAGGCTGAGGCAGGTGGATTGTTTGAGCTCACAGGTTCAAGATCAGCTTGAGTAAGAGCGAGACTCCGTCTCTAAAAATAGCCGGGTGTTGTGGTGGGTGCCTGTAGTCCCAGCTACTCAGAAGGCTGAGGCAAGAGGATTGCTTGAGCCCGAGAGTTTGAGGTTGCTTGTGAGCTATGATACCGGGGCACTCTACCCAGGGGGATAAAGTGAGACTCTGACTCAAAACAAAACAAAACAAAAAAGTCAGCAAGAAGGCCCTGGTGTCTGAGTTTGGGTTGTCCCAGAAGCAAATCTCAAGACAAGGACTTCAGAGCAAGTAGATTTTAGGATTCAGAGCATATAGGTTTGGGAGTAGGGCAGTGAGACAGGGGAGGGAAGGCAGCCAATAAAGGGGGCATCGCCAAGCCAGTTCCTGCTGTGGGCAACCGGCCCTTAATCCCATGGGAGACCTCTGGGAGATGGTGTAGAACACATAGCTCAGAGTTCACGGTTACAGGCTAGGTTCTCTGGAGGCAGAAACTGAAACTGACTTTGGCACACAAGATAGTTATTACAGACAACATCTGTGGAAGGAGGAGGAAGAAGTGGGATTGGGCAGAGGGAGGGGTTGAACTGCAAAATTGTTGTGACAAAGCCTGGAGTGATCATGGGGAATGCTGAGGCGTATATGACCTATCAAGAGTTGTCCTCATAGGATGAGATGACCAGTCATTGGATGTGGGTTACCCTGGGCAGGGAGCGCATCTGAGTGTGGTGGCTCTTGGCAGCTGGTTGGAGGTTGTCTGCTGGCTGCTGGAGCAACAAATCTGTCCTGGAAGGGGGACTTGCAGAGCACATCTCTGTGCCCACCACAGTAGCCCACTCAAGGGCTGAGGAAGCTGGGGTTTTTACACACCTGAGTTGTCAATTGAAGTCAGCTGGGGGTGTGGTCATTCCCAGCACTGCTGACCTGTGCACACAAACTGCAGAGCTCCATGGCTTCAGGCAGATAGCAGCAGAGGGGAGAGGTGAGGCCTGAGCAATGTGGGTGGGCACTGACAGGTGGATGCTGCCGGTCAGGAGGGAGCCAGCTGTGATTTTGCCTCTGCTCTGTGACTTTGACTCCTGTGGCCATGGCCGATTGGTCCACAGGGAGACACCCGACCCACACTGGGCCAATTGGAATCCTTCCCTGAGATTTTCAAACTGAAACTAAGGGAAGACTGTCCTTGGGGTGGGAGCTACAAGATAGAAAGTTCTGGAGCCCCTAGAAGTCATGTAGAGGAAAGAATACCATCACCTCAAAGAGAGAAGCTGAGAGAAGAGAGGTCATGGGGGCCACAAGAGAAAAGTCCCAGGAGGTTCTGGTGGCATGGCTTCATCCCTTCTTTTCTTTTCTTCCCGCAGCTCCTGAGAGATTTCCAGTATCCTTCCAAAAAAAATCCCCATTGTGCTAAGCAAAGCTGAACTGAGCTTCTAGTCTTGGGATGGAGACTCTCCAGTAGAGTGAGTGGGATTGAAGAAAATACCGTAAGTGCAGATGGCTTCCAGAGAGCTGCCAATGAAGTGTGGAGGGAAGAGAGTGGGTGGGGGAGGGGAGAGAGAGAGACAGAGAGAGAGAGAGACTTCAGAAACTAGATGAGAACACAGGGTCAAAGAAGAGTTTTATTTTTAAGATGTGGAAAACTTAAAACATGTTTATGTGCTGAGGGTAAAGAGCCAGTAAAAGCAGCATAAATCATAACAACAGAATGTACTAAAATGAGGCCGAGATATGAAGCTATAAAAGCCTTAAAGATAAAGAAAATATGCCCTCAATAAAAATAAGGAGAAAAAGCAGAAGGAACTTGCTTCCCTTGCAGTGGAAAGCAGGCATTAGATGGCACCCACGGCATACACGTGGTCCTGGGCAACTGCTTACTCTGGGGACTGAGAATAGTTCAAAGCCCTTAGCCTCTTGCTTCTTTCATCTCCTGGGGGCTCATCCAGGTCACTGGGAAGGGGCCCTTCTTTCAAAGAAGTTACTTGGTGATGAGAACATGACATGTCTGCTCAGTCCATTATACACAGCTTTGGTACTGACTCAAGACTATAGTTGGGAAGGGGCTCTTGGAGACTATGTGATGGAAGATGCAGAAAAGGAAGAAGGTAACTGCTGGGCCAAGGTCTCCACAGCAGGGAGGATGTGCTGTCCAGGGCACCAGGGAGAGATTAGCTTTAGATCAGACAAGAGGACCTTGGCCATGAGACGAGGGAAGGGAGAAAGCTTGTGTGTCAGTGAGGTGCAAGTCAGGAACAGGACGCCATTTTCTCTGCAAAGTCAAAAGCAAAGACATCTGCTGAGAGTTATCAGAAATGGGTTAGACATATTAGGAGGGATTTTGACTTCATGTAATCAAGAACACACTTAACAATGGCTTAAACCTTCACTACTTAGCTAGCAAGAAGTCTGGAAGTAGGCAAGTCCAGGGTTTGTCCACAGTTCATTGATTGCATCAAAGACCAGGCTATTAGCTACTCCACTGTGCCATTCTTAGCTATTGGCTTTTTCTCCCCATACTTGTCACCTTGTGGTGTCAAAGTGGCTGCTACAGCTCCAGGTATCAAATACCTGTTTAGGAGAGGAAGTCCTGGATAGTCAGGCAGTGAGAAAATTTCCTTGTCCAAGTGTAGATTTTAGCTTTCTAGGCTTTGCTATAGAGGAAGGTACAGAGAAAGGAGGTAGGATGGATGTCACAGGAACAAATCCATCATATCCACTATAATTGTAGTAACTTTTCGTGATCCTGAATCTGACTTCAAAGAGGTCTTTCAGGGTGGTGCCTATAGCTCAGTGGGTAGGGTGCCGGCCACATACACCGAGGCTGGTGGGTTTGATCCCAGCTTGGGCCAGCTAAACAACAATGACAACTACAACAAAAAAATAGCCAGGCATTGTGGCAGGTGCCTGTAGTCCCAGCTACTTGGGAGGCTGAGGCAAGAGAGTCACTTGAACCCAAGAGTTTGAGGTTATTGTGAGCTGTGATGCCACAGCACTCAACCCAGGGCGACATCTTGAGACTGTCTCAGAAAAAACAAAAAAGCAGAGAAACAGAGGTCTTTCATATTTCAGATCCCATAAAGCTTTGGTGAAGATTTCCTTGTTTCTCTGCATAACATAAATTGTATCATCTTAACCACTTTTAAGGGTATACAATTTAGCAATGTTAAATATATTCACATTATTGTGTAACAGATCTCCAGAACTTTTTCATCTTGCAAAACTGCAATTTTGTGTGCATTACACAATAACTCCCCATTGCCCTCTCCCTCCAGCCCCTGGCAGCCACCATCCTACTTTCAGTTTTTGTGAATTTGACTACCCCTAGATATCTAAGTGGAATCAAGCAGTATTTCTTTTTGCAACTGAATTATCTTTGCTGAATGATCTTTTAAGAAAATTAAGCTATTGAAATTTGTAACGAACAAACAGGACCCCAGCTAATATTACAAATCTTTGGTGTGGCGAGCTGAAACAGTCACATTTCACAATCTTGATAGCATAGCTACAATGCCGCAACCCAAAGGCATCTCTTTAAGCAGATTTTATGATATGTTTTTTTCATAACCTAGGATGGTCATGGAACCTTTGCAATGAGTGGTCAAGGGCTGGGTGCAGTGGCTCACTCCTGTAATTCTAGCACTCTGGGAGGCCAAGGCAGGTGGATTGCTTGAGCTCACGAGTTGGAGACCAGCCTGAGCAAGAGCGAGACTCTGACTCTACTAAATATAGACAAATTAGCTTGGCATTGTGGTGGGCATCTGTAGCCCCAGCTACTTGGGAGGCTTGAGCCCAGGAGTTTGAGGTTGCTGTGAGTTATGATGACACCATGGCACTCTACCCAGGGTGACAGTAAAACTCTGTCTTAAAAAAAAAAAAAAGAAAAGAAAAGAAAGAAAGAAATTGTTAAAGGAAGCCCTCATCACTGCTGGGAGAATGCTATAGTCTCAGTGAATGAAAGTCTAGCTTGGCGGTCAGCACACTTTGTGTGGTTGGTAGAATTATGAGATGGCCCCCAGGATTCCCACCCTAGGCATATACACTCTGTAGAATCCCTCCTCCTTGAATATGGGTTGGACTTATGAATATGACGGCCTGTTACTCCTGTGATTAGGTTATGCCCTATTGTCCCAGTGACTACCTTGGGTGGGCCTGACCTAATCAGGTGAATCCTTAAAAAGGACTGTCTCCATAAAGCAAGGGATTTAACACATGAGAGACATTTTTTCCTTTTGAGACAGAGTCTCACTCTGTTGCCCAGGCTAGAGTGCCATGGCATCAGGCTTGGCTCACAGCAACCTCAAACCCCTGGTCTCAAGTGATTCTCCTGGCTCAGCCTCCTGAGTAGCTGGGACTACAGGTGTCTGCCATAATGCCCAGTTAATTTTTTCTATTTTTAGTAGAGATGGGGGGTGTGTGTCTCACTCTTGCTTAGGCTAGTCTCGAACTCCTGAAATCAGCCTCAGCCTCAGCCTCCCAGAGTGCTAGGATTACAGGCATGAGCCATTATGCCTGGCCTACACATGACAGACATCTGATGTCAGAGAGATTCTCTGTTGCTAGCTTTGAAGGTGGTGGGGGCCATGTGCCAAGGACCTAAAAGTTGCTCCTAGGATCTGAGAGTGATCCTGCCTGACAGCCAGCAAGAAAACGGGCATTGCAACCTTACAGCTGCAAGGAATTCAATTCTGCCAATAACCTGAATGAGCCTGAAAGGGGATCCTGATCTCTGAGTGAGATCCTAGCCTTGGCTGTCACCTTGATTTCAGCCTTGTGAGAACCTGAGCTGAAAATCCATCACACTGTGCCTCGACTTCTGACCTGTACAGCTATGAGCTGACAAATGGGTGTTCTTGTTTAACTGCTAAATTTGTGGTAATGTTACACGTGTATAGCCATAGCAACCTAATACACCTCTGTTCTAACATTCATCGTGCCTCCAGTTTACTGTGTGACCAAAGTTATGTCACTAAACCTCTCTGAGATTCAGCTTCCACAATTAATGAAAGCTGTAACTCAGTTCCTATTTGCAAAATTAAGATCAAATTAGTCAATGCATGTGAAAGCATTTTGAAAGTTGTAAAGCAGCTTATAAATGGGAAGTTTATTATAGTCATATTAAAAAATCAACCTGCAACTTTGATCACAGGAGATGATTTAAAATCAACCAACCTAGAGCTGACAAGCCCCCCATTTTGTTACAGGTCCTTAGTCATAGTGCCAGCTGAATGTAGGCATGCTCAATTGGATCTGGTGAGCTTGGGGAATGAACGATGTCAAGTGCACTTCTAAACACACTGCCACCCGCATGTCATTTTGTCTCTGCTGTGGATTTGACATAGGCAGATTTGTTATTTTTTTAATCTCTCCCAAATAAAATACACAGGAATTTCATTTTTCACCTGCTAGAAAGTTGTATGCTTCTTAGAACCCGGCAGCTCTCCCTTGGAGAGAAATATTGCCCAGTCCAGATGACTCTGAGCTCATCTCAAATCCTGTACTTGTTGCTCTCTTAAAATATTATCCCTCTTGGTTCGGCGTCCATAGCACAGTGGTTACGGTGCCAGCCACATACACCGAAACCCGGCTCAGGCCAGCTAAACAATGACAACTGCAACAACAACAACATAAAAATAGCTGGGCGTTGTGGTGGGTGCCTGTAGTCCCAGCTACTTGGGAGGCTGAGGCAAGAGAATTGCTTAAGCCCAAGAGTTGTAGGTTACTGTGAGCTGTGACATCATGGAATTCTACTGAGGGCAACATAGTGAGACTGTCTCAAAAGAAAAAAATATTATCCCTCTATCTTCTTTTTCACAAGTTAAAATCTTGAATGAAGGGATCACCTCTGTGGATTATCTTTCAAGGGTACAAGTGAATCTTTCTTAAAGTAGAATATAAATGTCATAGCACAATAACTAAGAAAATGACATGAAAGACATGAAACTAACCAGTTTCATGAAGATATTTCAAATTGTATATGAAAACATCACACTGTATCCCATGATTGCATTAATGTGCACAGCTATCATTTAATTAAAAAAAACCCTGAATGGACTAAAATACCTTTCACTTATAATAATCATCTTAGAACATAATTCTTTTTTTTTTTCGGCCGGGGCTGGGTTTGAACCTGCCACCTCCGGCATATGGGGCTGGCGCCCTACTCCTTTGAGCCACAGGTGCTGCCCAGAACATAATTCTTAATCTGTATTTGTTCTCTTTCCTTTAAATCATTTTCATTTCTCTTCCTTCCCTTTCCACACACTTTCCACACTTTCCCTTCCCTTCCCTGCTGCTCCCAATGCAGCTATATTGTACTTTTGATTGAATCACTATTCAATGTTCTTCTTACTAAATGTTTAAATGTTTTGTAAAGGCTTTGTATAGCTAATTCATGTAGGGAATTATTATTTGTTTCTTGCACCATCCTTCCTCTGGAGTTAATAGTCTGCCTTTTTTATTTTCTTAGTTTTCTATATACTTTCAATACATAGTTTCTTGTGGTTTTTGTGTATCTTTTTTTTTTTTTTCTGAGACAGGGTCTTGCTCTGTTGCCCAGGCTGGAATGTAGAGGTGCCATCATAGCTCACTGTAGCCTCAAACTTTTAGGCTCAAGTGATCCTCCTGCCTCAGCCTCCCTAGTAGCTAGGACTACAGGTGTGCACCATCAAGCCCAGCTAATTTTTTTAAATTGTAGAGATGGAGGATTGCTATATTGCCCAGCCTGGTCTAGGACTCCTGGCCTTAAGTGATCGCCCTGCCTTGGCCTCCCAAAGTGCTGGGTTTATAGCCATTGAACCACCTCACCTGGCCTAGTTTCAATAATGCATCTGTAAATGTGCCAGATGTCTATATCTCCTCTGAAGACAGTCGGACATGGCAAGTGCTCTATTGATTTTTTCTTGTGGAAAATCTTTCTCCTTCCGCCATCCACTCCTAACACATAATTTACATGCAGTAAAGAGCACAGATCTTAAGTGGATAACTGGATTATTGTTTATATATGTATAGACCTAGGTGACAACCTTCCAGATCAAGGTATATAATTTTTCTATCATCCCCAGAAAGTTTTCTCGCATCCCTTTTCAGTCAGTACCCACCCCCCCTTTGCCTCCCAGAGGTAGCCACTATTGGGACTTTTGTGACTGTGGGTTAAATGTCGCCTCTTTTTAAACTTTATAGAAGTGGAAGTGTGTTTAGTCTTATATGTCTGGCTTCCTTCACTCAGTAGACTATATGTGTGATTCATCCATGGGGTTGTTTCTATCCTTTATTCTTTTAGATCCCATCACATGAATATCTATTCTGTTGGTAGACAGTTGGGCGGTTTGAAGCCTATACTCCTAACCACTAAGCTATGTATAAAAGAAGTGTTTGTTTTTGTTTGTTTGTTTGGGGGCAGAGTCTCACTCTGTTGCTCCAGGCTAGAGTGCCATGGCTTAGCCTTGCTCACTGCAACCTCAGACTCCTGAGTTCAAGTGATCTCCTGCCTCAGCCTCCTGAGCAGCTGGGACTACAGGCTCTTACTATAATACTGTACTAATTTTTCTATTTTTAGTAGAGATGGGGTTTCGCTCTTGCTCAGGCTGGTCTCAAACTCCTGAGCTCAAGGGATCCACCTGCCTAGGCCTCACAGGGTGCTAGGATTACAGGTGTGAGCCACCTTGCCTGGCCTATGAAATCAGTGTTAACATCCTTCCTGCTGATTAGCTTTGCTTGGGTTTCACTTTCTCAGGACTGGTAGGATTGCTGGAGTGGATTGGGCATCAGGGAGCAGATGAGGGAGCCTGGAGTTTCTTGGGCTTCTCAGGGAGCAGGGCCCTGCACGAGTTGGTGAGTACAAAAGGCAAAACACCTTTACCCACCTGAGAGAGGACAGCTGGCTGCATCTGAATGTTGGCTCCCCCCTTCAGGGGGCAGTGGCAGTTTTTGCCCTGAAGCGAATTGTTTTGAAATCTCCATGGAGACCCAAAGGCCCTCGAAGTTCCTCAGACTGTCCCCGAGCTCCCACTGATCAAGTATTCAGGGTTAGGAGGGGTTGTCTGGCCTCAAAGGCCATTTGTAAAGCTAACAAACAAATCACAAGGCAAATTGAGGCCAGTCCGTTTTGGGGTGAACCCAGCAACAGTTTCATTGTGGGCTTAAGGGTGGGACTGTGAAGGTGCAGGCCAGTGGGGTCATTGGCACAAAGCCTGGCAAAATTTTATGGGCCCTTGGTGGACTTGCACGCTTGCTACAATGAACACCCCCAACAAAGGGGCCCTTTAAAGAAAAGTTTTATGGCTCGGCGCCTATAGCTCAACCGGCTAAGGCGCCAGCCACGTACACCTAAGGTGGCGGGTTCGAATCCCCAGCCCGGACCCGCCAAACAACAATGATGGCTGCAACCAAAAAATAGCCGGGCGTTGTGGCGGGCACCTGTGGTCCCAGCTACTTGGGAGGCGGAGGCAGGAGACTCGCTTGAGCCCAGGAGTTGGAGGTTGCTGTGAGCTGTAATGCCACGGCACTCTACCCAGGGGGACAGCTTGAGGCTCTGTCTCAAAAAAAAAAAAAAAAAAAAAAAAAAAAGAAAAGTTTTATGGCCTTCACAGCAAGCTGGGGCTTGTTCTCTGGATTCAGGGAGGAGGCGAGGGAGAGGGTGATTTATAGCAGCTGGGGGACCTGGCTCCTGTTAACTTCTCTGGGTTAAACCTGCATCTGGTGGCCTCCAGGAGCCAGTAGGCCGGTCTACCGTGCACAGCTGGGTCGACAGCTTACAGGAAGCTGATTGAAAGCCTGGAAAATGGGACTAATGGGCAATTTTATAAAAAGAACCTGGGTTATTCAGCCTGGGGAAGTGAAGAGTAAATCACTCAAGTATATACAGGATTCTTATTTATTTGAGACAGAGTTTCACTATGTTGCCCTCTGTAGAGTGCAGTGGTGTCACAGCTCACAGCAACCTCAAACTCTTGGGCTTAGGTGATTCTCTTGCCTCAGCCTCCCAAGTAGCTGAGACTACAGGCACCCCCGCCACAATGCCCAGCTATTTATTTGTTGTAGTTGTCATTGTTGTTTAGCTGGCCTGGGCTGGGTTTGAACCCACCAGCTTTGGTGTATGTGGCTGGCACCGTAACCAATGTGCTACAGGCGCCGAGCCTATATACAGGATTCTTACCCCAAAGTTAGTGGTCAGCTACTCACTCTCTGAAAAAGAAAAATCATAAGATGAGGAAGTGGTTTTAAATTCCAGCAGGAAGGACTGAGAATGGGGGGTGGGGAGCAAAGGTCTGACAATGAGAGAGTTGAACATTAGACTGGGTTCCCATGGAGGCTGCCAGAATCTTCTCTGCATAGCTGTGCAAAGAGACCACTGTCTCTTCTGCCTGGGAAGTTTGGAGGCTGGAAGTGCCTGAAGGTCAAGAAAACACAGAATGACTTCTCAGGTCACTTTATTTTTACATTGTTGTCTTAGTGTGGGCTCTCCCAGAAGCAGACCTCTAGAGGAGGTTGTGGGTGCAAATTGATTCACTTTGGAAGGGATCCCAAGAAGCACAGAGGGGAAGTGAGACGGGGTAGGAAGGCATGCTGTGAAAGGTAACAGCACTTACTTCTTTTTTTTCCCCTATGAAGAAGGCTTTATTTTTCATCTCATAGCCTTTTTTTTTTTTTTTTGCAGTTTTTGGCCTTTGCTGGGTTTGAACCCGCTACCTCCAGCATATGGAGCTGACACCCCACTCTTTTGAGCCCCAGGTGCCGCCCATCTCATAGCTTTTTAAAACTTTAATTGATGCATGATAATTGTACATATTTATGAGGTACAGTGTGATATCTTGATACGTGTATACAATATGTAATGATCAAATCAGGGTAATTAGCATATCCATCACCTCAAACCTTTATCATTTGTGTTAGGAACATTCAAAATCCTTTCTTCTAGCTATCTGAATATATACAATAAATTTTCATTAACTATAGTCATCCTACAGTGCTGTAGAACGCTACAACTTATCCCTCCTGTCTAGCTGTAATTTTGTATCTGTTGACCAACCTCTCCCCTACCCTTTCTAGCCTCAGGTAACCACTTTTCTATTCTCCCTCTCTTTATCCATTCATTTTAAATAGTGAGTTACTTCTGTGGGAAACTGGGGCACAATCTCATTGGGAACTCTCTAGGAGACAGGGTACATTAAAATTGTTCTCCCAGATAAGTAAGGAGCTGGAATATTATCCATTAACTCCAACTCCTCTTGGTTGAGGTTCATTCCTTTTGAGACTATCCAGATCTTTCATGGATTGCTGGTATGAACAGTGATGCCAGGGAGACAAAACTCCACCATGGACCTCCTATTAGAATGGGGAGTACTTAGGGGCCAGGTAATAAATGGGATTATGGTCCAGGAATGAGTGATGGTGGTTCCATTGGGTTCATGAACCTACTCAATGGTCATTTCTCTAATCCCTGAATGCCCAATTGGAATGGACAGACTTAGTCGTTAGCAGGGCCCCCATCTGTATTGATTTCTTGGCCTATGGAGTACAGTGGGGAAGACAAACTGGAGGCCTCTGAAGTGCCCCCCTCATACACAAAGCCAAGATAGTAAGTCATCAACAGTTTGCAACCTGGGGGAATGGGTGAGACTAGGGCCATACTCAATGACACGAAGGATCCAGGGCTTATGGTCCCCATTTTAATTCACCAGTCTAGTCCCTAACAAAACTGAATGAGTTGTAGTGAACTTAATCAAGAGGAAGCCTCATTTGCAACTGTTTTGCCCAATGTGGTATCTTTGGCACATGGTATATGTCCATGGTTCTCGCAAATACATTGTTTTCTGTCTCTAATGACTTGCATTCATGTGGATATGGACGGTCTTATTCTAGGGATAAGTCAACTTTACCAGCATCTCTCATAATCTGAAGATCTCCGAACCATTTTTGACATTCTATAAAATAGCTCATGGAAGCACCATGTTGATGGCATCACATTAGTTGGACCAGATAAGCAAGAAGTGGCAAGTATGTTAGAAGTCTTGATAAGACACATGAGCTCCAGTGAGTGGGAGAGGCCCTATGAAAATTAGGGACCTACCATATCAGTGAAGGTCTTAGGAATCCAGGAGGTTAGGGCATGCTGGGCTATCCCCTACAAAGTAAAGGACAACTTCTTGCATTTTGCACATCCCATCACTAAGAAAGGAGCATTATGTTTGGTAAGCCTTGACGTCAGCTTCTTGAGGAAGCAGGTTCTGTACTTGGGAATACCCACTGACTGGGTGAAACAGAAGGCTGCCAGTCCTGAGTGGATCTCAGAGCAAAGAAGAACTCTGCAGCAAGTCCTGGCTGTGGTGCCAGCAGCCCTGTGGCTTGGGCTATATTGTCTGGCACTTGAGATAAGTGTTGTGGGGAAAGATGCTGGATGGAGGTAATAGCAAGCCCTAATAGAAAAACCACAATGTAGATGCCTAGGGTTCTAGAGCAGGGCTATGCCATGCCATTCAGAAAGAAGCTCCCTGCATATTACTGGGCCCGGACAGAGATGGAGCATCCATATACCTGACATCAAGTGACTATGTGACCATAACTGCCCTTCAGGAGCTAGGACTAAGACTTACCAAATCATAAGTTCTGACCTAGCAGAAAGCCATTGCATGATGAGAATGGTACTCTTGGATTGGGTACAAGTAGAAGCATGGGTACAAGTAAGCTGAACAAACAGGTGGCATAGAGAACCATGTCATTCACCACCGTAGCACCAGAGTCTTTCCCTAGCTGGCCTCAAATGGCCACATTTGAGAGGTCCTTTAGGATCTGCTGAAGGATAAGGACAAAGTCTTAATTGACAGGCTGAGTTGGTATGTTTGTACAAGCCAACAATAGATTGCTGCCACCCTGTAGCCACACTTGGGGATGGCCCTGAAAGACAGAAGTGAGGCAAAATCCTCTCAGTGGTAGAGAGCTGGATGATGCACCTTGTGACTTACTTTGTGCAGAAAGAGAAGTGGCCTGAAGAAAGTACACAGACTCGGGCAGTGCCTGTGGCTCAGTGGGTAGGGTGCCAGCTCCATATACAGAGGGTGGCGGGTTCGAAACTGGCCTCGGCCAAACTGCAACAAAAAATAGCCAGGTGTTGTGGCGGGTGCCTGTAGTCCCAGCTACTTGGGAGGCTGAGGCAGGAGAATCACCTAAGCCCAGGAGTTGGAGGTTGTTGGAAGCTGTGACACCATGGCACTCTACCGAGGGCCATAAAGTGAGACTCTGTCTCCAAAAAAAAAAAAAAAAAATTAAAAAAGAAAAGAAAATACACAGACTCATTGGCAGTGGCAAATGACCAGGTGGTCAGTAAGGGTCCTAGAAGGAGAAAGATTAGACAATCAAAGACAAAGAGTCCTGGGGAAAAGGCATGTGGAGGGACCTATGAAGATGGGCACAAAGAGTGAAGATCTTTTTATTAGACATAAATCACAGAAGAGGCACTAAATAGCCAAGTAGACAAAATGACTCTACCAGTTGACATCAGCTGTCCTGTACATTGGCCACTTCAGTGCTGGCACAATGGCTTATTAGGTGTGTGAATGAAGTAACCAGGTGGCAGTGATGATTTTCCATGGGCCCAGTGGTATAGGTTCCCTCTTGCTAAGGCTGATCTAGCTACTGGAACTATTGAAAGGCCAATCGCTCATTAACAGAGAGAGACCAGTGCTAAACTCTGAATATGGCACCATTCCTCAAAAAGACTAATCACCTACTTGGTAGCAAGTTGGTTTCCATCCTGGAAAGGGTAATGATTCATTTTGACTGGGATCAATACTTATTTATGATATGACTTCACCTTTTCTGTTCCCTAGGCCTCAGCTAGCACCACTACCTGAGTGAGGGCTTGTGGAGCATTTGATCTAATGTGGGATCTTACATAACATCACCTGAGACAGAGACACCCCCTTGACAGCATATGAGACATGACAGTGGGTACATAGCACAGGATTCCCTGGATCTTGCACATGCTATATTACCCCATCTCTACTAAAAAAATTAGAAAAACTAGTTGAGTTTTGTGGCAGGCACCTGTGGTCCCAGCTACTTAGAAGGCTGAGGCAAGAGGATCACTTGAGCCCAAGAGTTTGAGGTTGCTGTGAGCTATGAGGCCATAGCACTCTACCCAGGGCGACAGAGTAAGACTCTGTCTCCAAACAAACAAACCAACCCAGAAGAAAGTCACAGTGTCAGCCCTGGAGGCCACACACCTACATGTTCTGGAAAACTTGGTGAGTAAATTTCGCAGGCTAGGCCACCTGTGTAATTTGTGGGGCTCAGAACAAAATGAAAATGCAAGGCCCTTTGTTTAGAAAGCAGCAAAAAGTAATGTTAGAGGTACTAAAATATAAAGCCTTTTCCTTTAAAGATATTTTATTACTTATAAAACATAATAGGGGTACTAGTGATACATAAATAGCAAAATTACAGATCACAAAACAATAATTTGGGGGGTGTCGTAATTTTATGTAATACAATAAGTAATGCCTTACTAATGTGGTATCTTGGTTGATCATATTTTTCCGGCTCACTTTGTTGCAAATTCATTTATGAGGTTATCAAAATTGATACTTTTAGCAACTTCATTTTCAATCTATATAACTTGAAAACGACACGAGTCATTTTTGGCAAATATGAGATTACAGATAACTGATCATTTTTAATTTTGAAAGATATTCCTGTGGATGCAACTGTTATTAGAGCTGTTAAGAGTTCTTTGATAGGCAGTGATAACATTAGGATAAATTTCTGATAAATTATTTCAAAATATATATTTCAGTACATCTAGAGCCGATCCTTCTCATGAAATCGTTTTTCTAAAAGAGTTTAACTCTTTATACAAATCAATTTTGTGGAAGTCTAAATTAATTTTAAATGTAAATTTATACAATGGCATTTTAATATTTTCTCTGACATTTCCTGTAACTTGCAGAGGTCACAGAGGAGATTGGAAGTGGCTCCCAGATTTATATATAATTCAAAATGACTGTTTACACATTCTATCCCTGTAGCTTCAATTACAAGGAAACATTAATTTAAAAATTGTCTTCTTTGTTAATAACTGGTTCATCTGAAGCTTCTGAGGAATATAGTGTTCTTTTTTTGTTGAAGTTGATGATTTTGAAATTTCATTTTTATTTCAAAGCCTGTGTAAGCTTTTCATGTAATATTGCAGCAGTTTTCAAAACCTGAGATTCTAAACTCTTTGAAAAATGCTAACAATTCTGTGATACGCTTTATCACAACACCCATGTGTATGCTTTTATTTTTTTATAACTTACTGACAGAGTGAACTGTCTGAGCTCTGGCCGTTCCTGTGCTCAGGCTGGAGAGGTTTTTTTTTTTTTTTTTTTTTTTTGAGACAGAGTCTCACTTGGTCACCCTTGGTAGAGTGCCATGGCATCTTAGCTCACAGCAACCTCAACATCTTGGGTTCAAGCAATTCTTTTGCCTCAGCCTCCCAGCTAGCTGGGACTACAGGTGCTGGCCACAGCACCTGGCTATTTTTTAGAGATGGGGTCTTGGTCTTGCTCATGTTGGTCTTGAACTCGTGAGCTCAGGCAATCCACTCACCTCAGACTTCCAAATGCTGGGATTACAGGCATGAGCCACTGCGCCTGGCAGGCTGGAGAGCTTTGGTGCAGATGCCACAGGGACAGGCTCCAGGGGCTGATGGGCTAGCTGGCCTCCCACTGTGGGTCCCACCACTAACCCATGAGTGGCTCTTCCTCTGTCCTGCACTGCAGCTGCTACCGGTACTGCCACCAGCACCACTGCCAATCTGGGCCTTGGACTCCCTGGACAGCCTGGACTGCATGCTTGTGTGACTCAGGTCCCCAGGGCGATGGCTTGGGCTGTGCTGTCTGCTGTGCTGGTGCTGCCACCCAGTGTATCTGTTGCTCATGCACATGCTCTGTTGTCCCATCACATGTCACTTATGAAACACAGGTTCAAAGATAACATAATCAAGAATTTCAAGACGGTGACAGCAGAACATTAAACCAAGCAGGGGGCCCTTTGAGAGCTGACCCTGTGCTATTTATCACATAGATTGCACACCGTGGAGCCAGGCTTTAGGATGTATTTCCCCACTCATTCATTGGTCAACTGGTGTGAAGCTGCCTGTCTTTGTTTGAGTCCCCCCAAAACATCTGGGCCTGGAGACAAGGATGTAGGTGCAAGTTGTTATTTGAAAGGTGGTCCCAGGGCTGGGCTGGTGTCGCATGCCCATAATCCTAGCCCTGTGGGAGACTGAGGTGGGTGGATTGCCTGAGCTCAGGAGTTCGAGACCAGACTGAGCCAGAGTGAGACACCGCCTCTAAAAATAGCTGGGTGTTGTGGTGGTGCCTATAGTCCCAGCTACTTGGGAAGCTGAGGCATGAGCCCAAGAGTTTGAGGTTGCTGTGAGTTATGATGATGCCACAGCATCCAATCCTCTATCCCAGGGGGATAGAGTAAGACTGTCTCAAAAAAAGAAAAGGAAGAAAGGGAAGGAAAGGAAGAAAGGGGAAGAAGGAAGGAAGGAAGGGAAGGAAGGAAAGGAAGGGAAAGAAGAAGAAAAAGGAAGGGAAGGAAGGGAAGGAAAGGAAGAAAGGGGAAGAAGGAAGGAAGGAAGGATAGGAAGGAAAGGAAGAGAAAGAAGAAGAAAAAGGAAGGGAAGGAAGGGAAGGAAAGGCAGAAAGGAGAAGAAGGAAGGAAGGAAAGGAAGAAGAAGGAGGAGAAGGGAAGGGGAAGGGGCGAACCCGGGAAGCACTGTGAGGCGTTGGGGAATTGAAGGAGGGAAGTCAATAAAAACCATCAGTGAGTGGATTATCTCTGTGGGCAATTAGGGTGCAGTCCCTCTGGGGACCCTCTGAGGGGCTGTGCAGAATATAACCCAGAATCATTGTCCCTCTGGACCTCAGGAAGCTATGCTATTTATCTTTTAACTCTCATTCCTCCTTGGTTGAGGGTTGTTCCTGTACTTCTGGGGCATTAACACCCAGCTGCCCTTTGCTCCCCAACCCAAGCGTGGCCATTGGCCTTCTGAAAGAGAAAGATGGAAAGCCATAGATAGGTCATGTGGGAACTGCCTGCAGGTGACCTTCTGGGTGGAACTTGGAGAGATGGTTGTGTCTACACTGGCCCTAGGGCCCATGAGAAACTCCAAACCTGGTGCCTTTCCTCTTACCTCTCCCACCCCTGTGCCCTCCACATGCATGCACGCAAACTGTGTGGGGTCTTTTCATTTATCCTTAACGTAATTACCACTTAATTTCCTCCTTACATTAGTATTGCAAATGCCTCCAACAACTTTATTTTCTTGCTTTATTTATACTAGTGAAAAGGCACTTAAAAGCAAATTACGCTTGCCTCCATCTATCTCTCTCTACCTGTTTATCTCTGTGTTTATGGGGTGCCTATCATCATGGTATCTGGGCATTTAGACAGTCCCATTAGATCAAATTCATTACCTAAGAGAGGAAGAAAAACATACTCCTCTTCCAGTCCTTGCAGAAGCCACATGAGGGCTCGGGCTCAGGGAGACCTGCTAATCCAGAGGCTCTTGTTTTCCAGTCCAAGGACAAGAACATTTTTGGCAAAGAAAAGAATCTCCCCCC
This sequence comes from Otolemur garnettii, assembly GCF_000181295.1. NCBI lineage: Eukaryota > Metazoa > Chordata > Mammalia > Primates > Galagidae > Otolemur > Otolemur garnettii. The sequence goes on along the minus strand of NW_003852553.1, from coordinate 3,128,266 downwards.
ACCCCCGCTCCTGGAGTGAGGCATGGCAAGCTTGGGAACCAATTTGGAAGATGTATCAGAGGGTGGGTCTCAATATGCTGGGCATTTAAAATTTGAAATGGTTTCAATGTCATTGGTCTCCAAATATGAAATTGAGCCCATTCTTCACAAATGTGGCTTCATGTTCTGAGCAGCTTTCACCCACTAGAAGATTCCGGATGCTAACTCCTTTTTACTCACCCTGGAATTACAGAAGGTGCCAAATTCAAATATTGCTGAACATCTTTTTGTGCCCAGGCCTGCATGGCCACTATAAAACCCTGGTTCCTCAGGCCGCCTGGGCTCAACAATGGAGACCTCTGGGCTCTCACCAAAGATCATGCTGTGCCCTGCCCCTTCCTTAAGTGTTTTGGATTCCTACCAGCCTCTGCCTTCTCCTCTTGGGCCTCCCTCTATGTTTATGGCCTGGCTTTGTCCCTCAGACCATAGTGACTGCAATGACCCTCCTTAACCACAGCGGAGATTTTGTCTCATGGCTCCGAGGGTTGTTCTGATCAAACACCCTGAAAACCCAGGACTCAGGATCCCTCACTGTGGGTGTTTCTCCCTGGGGGAGCTCACATGGACCAAAATTGGAAGTCAAATCCCATTATGGGTGAGGAAACACAGGCAAAGAAATCATTGCCTTTTAAAATCACAAAAGTAGTATATGTTAACGATCTTTCTCTAAATGGAAAAGAAAAACCCAACTCAACAACATAGATAAACAACATAACGATCGTTATTTATGTATTTATTTATTTGTCTGTCTACTTATTTATTTCCAGGCAGGGTCTTGCTCTGTTGCCCAGGCTGAGGTGCAGTGGCACAATCCTAGCTTGCTGCAGCCTTCAACTCCTGGGTTCAATCAATCCTCCTGCCTCAGCCTCTCAAGTGGCTGGGACCACAGGTATGTGTCACCACACTCAGCCAATTTCTTTAATTTTTTGTAGAGATAGGGCTTGCTATGTTGCCCAGTCTGGTCTCAAGGTCCTAGGCTCAAATGATCTTCCTGCCTTGGCCTCCTAAAGTGCTGGGATTACAGAAATGAGTCACCATGCCTGGCCCATAGTTATAATTGAAACCATGCAAAGTTCTGCCTACCCAGAAATAGTCACTGTTAACACATGTTGGTATATAGCTCATCAACCATTCACCTATGTAAATACATACATATAAACATATTTATTTAAACAAAATCAGGATATGCTATATGAACTAATTTTGAAACTGCTTTATTCACTTAACAATGGCTCTTGAGAAGTCTTCTAAATAAAAAGAGATCTACATGAGTTTATTGATGGCTGCCCAGTATTGTATGAATATGATATAATTTATTAAATGTACCTCCTATGATTCATTTAGGTCATTTGCAATTGCTCACTGCTATAAAAACAATGCTAGGATGGACTCACCTATGCCAGGTATTCCATTATGATGATTTTCTCCAATTGCTGGGTCAGTTTCAAAGCCTTTCCCTTACAGCTGAATCGCCCTGCAGAAAACTGATTGCCTGTCCCACCAGAGGTGAAGGAGAAGAGCTTAGGCCCTGGGCATATTTCAGTCCTCCTCTCTGGTCTCCAGTCAGTATATTCCCTTCCTAAAGACCTCCATGGTGGCTCCGCAAGCCAGACCAACCCCAGGTAAAATGGAGACACCTGTCTGGGCTATTCTCCTCTTCCTGACACCTGGCTTTACCACTTGCCTGTCTGGGCTGCTGGCCTGTGAAGGATCCCCACCGCCATCACGGAGTATGGCCAAGGCTTGGGGCATAAGAGGCCAGGATTAGGGTGGGCTCACAAGGCTCCCATCTCATAACCAGACATATGGGAAGTCACATGGGACCGCTCCTCCCGGGGTTCCTGTGTTACCCTCCCCAAAGCCCCTAGCCCCATCCCTGCCTGCCCCCTGTGCAAATGTCACTTCTTCCATGGAGCCTTCTCTGATTTCACACAGAAGGGCTTCCTCCTGCTTATAGCTTTAGAATCCCTTTTATGGAAACATTGGTGCGTTATCCCATTCCTGCTTCTAGGCCAAGAGATCTCATAAGATTACTAAAGGCAAGCATTGCTGTGCAGTTTCCAAGTCTCAGCTCTCTAAAGGGTCACATCTGAGGCTCACTGGGCAGGGAGGAGGTGGATGTTTGACCAAAGAAGGAAGGAAGAGTGAGAAGGAGAAGTTCAAAGGTCCATCTGGCACCTTCCCATGTGCCACCCACAGGGCTTACCCTAGTGGAGGCAGGCTTTCTAGGGCTCTAGAAATGGCTGCCATTTTTGAGTGACTCTGGGGCAATGAGGAGGGCTTCTGAGATGGGACAGTGAGCAGCCTCCAGCACATGGAGGTTCAAGGCAGAGGTGCTGGTGATAACAGAGCTGTGGAGGTAGCGGCTACAACCAGTAGTGTAGCAACTACCACTACTATTCTCACTGAGCCTTTGCACCACGGAGGAGTATGGACAGACTGCAGCACTGAGGCCCCGACTATTGTGGCCCAAGGCACAAAGAAGCACCATGGTTCTGTTTTGGACAGTGGCTCAGGAATCCCCTTTTTGCAGTCATTGCTTACTTCTAGGATCTCTTCAAAGATCAGAATTGCAGTTTATTTCTCAAAAGCAAGGACTGTGTCTTACTTGACCTTATATTCCAACAGGTGGAGCACAGTGACTGGCTTATCATAAACATTCTATGAATTATCAGCACTACTACCACCTCCTTTGGTTCGTACCACAGCAGCATCAGGATGTTACGACTATTATTAGCCTCGCTTTATAGCTAAGGAGACAGAGCCTTCAAAAGGGTAAGTCCAAGGTCCACAGTCAGAAAGTGAACTGAGAACTTCGACCTGGGTGTGCCCAATCTCTAACACTTGTACCCTTAACCAGTGCATGAGTTTCCTATTGGTGCTGTACCAAATCATCACAAATTTAGTGGCTTAAAGCAACACAGATTTACTATCTTATAGGTCTAGAGATCAAAAGTCTGAGGTGAGTCTTACAGGGCTATAATCAAAATGGCAGTGGAGCTGGCTCCTCCTACAGGCTCCAGGGGAGAATTCATCCTTTACTCCTTCCGGCTTCTAGAGGCTGCTGGTATTTCTTGGTTCATGGCTACATTACTCCAACCTCTGTTTTTGTGGTCACATGAGCTTCTCCTACTATTGCTCTGATTTCCTGCCTCCATTTTGTAAGCATGTTTGTGATTACATCAGGCTCATTTAGATAAGCCAGAACACTCTGTTCATCTCAAGATCCTTAACTTAATCACATCTGCAAAGTCTCCTTTGCCATGTAAGGGAACACTCATAGAGTCTGAGAATTAGGTTGTGGATATCCTTGAAGGCCCATTATTTGGGCTACAGCCATTCTCTGCACTACCTACCTTATAAACAGCAATAGGAGGGCGAATGAAGGAATGAGTGCTATGGAATATTGTGGTCTCAGTTTGGGTTCTCCCCAAAGCAGACAAGGACTTGAGTGCCGGTGGTTTACTTGAGAGGTGATCCAGGAAACTCCAATAGGGCAGTGGGGAAGTGAGACAGGGAAGGGAGAAAAGCTCATAAAAGGTGTACAAACGAGCTGGTTGCACCTGTGTGCAACCGAGCCTCTATCCAGTTAGGGAACCCCTGGAGAATCATTTTAAGCAAGCCACCGAGGGGTGCTATAACTAAGTGCCACCAACTGGGGGCTTTACAGCAACAGAAATTTATTGTGCTTCAGGTTAGAAGTCCGACACTGAGGTGTCAACAGGATTGGTTCCTTTTGGAGAATTCTGTCTGCTTCCTCCTTTCTGGTGACTGTCAGCAATCCCTGGCATTCCTTGTAAGTATCACTCCAATCTCTGCCTTTATCTTCTCTTCTGTGTGTCTTCTTCCCTTTTCTTAGAAGGACACTTGTCATCGGATTTAGGGCCCACTTGGATGATCCAGGATGGTCTCATCTTGAGATCCTTGATTATATCTGCAAAGACCCTTTTTCCAAATAAGTTTTCCTTCACAGGGTCCAGGTGGCCATATCTTTGGGGACCACCATTTAACCCACCATAGATGTGAAGCTTAGATTTATTCACAGATCCCCATCCCTTACCAGCCAGGATTGTCAAAATTTAGCTCAGGAATTGTCCACTGCTGCTGTGGGTGAATTCAGAGCTGGGCTCAGAGGACATGGCGTGGAACACTATACAGGGATATGTAGAGCCTGCCTCAGAGAGATGGGTGACAGGGAGTCTTCCTGCATCCCAATATTTCCATCCCCTTCATACCTCCTTCCTTCATCCCACCCCTGAGGTACCCTGGCCTGGCCTCAACCCCTGGAAGAGATGAATCAGCAGAAAAACTCTTGTCTGCCCAGGAAGCCAGAGAAATCTTGAAGCCCAGGGTGCTTGCTGCCACTCCTCCACAGGCAGCCTGAGGCCATACATCTTTCTGAGCAGGCCAAAGGGAAAGGGGGTGGGGGTGGGACTGGGGGTGTGGGGAGAAGTAATTAGTTTGATGAATCTTCTTTTTAAGTCGTTCTCTACATGGGGCTTTCGCAGCGTTATAGGCTCAGCGATGCATTCCCTGAGTTTTATGAATCCTTAAACATGGGCCATTTTTCATAAGAGAGAGGTGAAAGTAATCATCTGTCTATGCAAGCCCCAAGTGTCCCTGGTCTGGGACAAGGACACCCGATGAGGCTCCCAGGCCACAGAGGGCTCTGGAGAGCCAGAATGGAGCTTCAGTCTTTTTGCTGCTTACTTTGCAGCCAGAAGTGACATGCTGGGACACCATGTCACATTCAATACCCATCTACGCCCTCCACAAGCCTCTTCAACTTAGATTTAGGGCTGTGGACCTAAGTCCAGTAGGGCTCATCCTGCACAAACCCAAGGCCTGCGCAGGGCATGGTGGGTGCCTGCTTTTCTGCCAGGAGGGCTGTGTCAGAAGATTCTCTTTGCTAGGCTGGGTGACAATGAGTGGCCACACTGCCTGTGGTAGGTTGCAAAATTGGCCCCAATTCTTCCCCGATTTTTGGTAGTGCCCTTCCCCACTGACCTTGGACTTGGTCATTGACTTGCTTTGGCAAATTGCAAATGTAAGGTGAGTGGAGGCCTCAGAAGAACTCACACAACAGTGCTTGTCCATTTGCTGAGCTTGGAATCTTCAGCCACTATGTGAATAAGCCCAAGCTAGCCTGCTCGCTACTGAGAGCCACACCTATTTAGCCCTTCACTTCTGCTGACAGCCAGCCAGGCTCCAGAGCAGAGCCTTCTGGCTGACCACAGGCCTTGGGTCAGAGATAAGGAGCAGTCAAAGGAAATGGTACAGAACCAGTTCCCAAAAGGGGTGGCAAGCCTGCTGGCCACCAAGAAGTGTAGGAGCTGGAGTCACCCCTAACTCCCTCAACCCTTGACTGAAGACTGCTCCAGGGGCCATTCAACCCATCCCTAGCTCAACTTGGGAGCAGGGAGGTCCAGCAGTTTCTGGAGGCCAGAGAAAGCCCTCATGCCAAGAGTCACAGAGCCTGGCATATAAAAAGTGCTCAATTAAAAAAAAATTCTGACTTGGCGTCTATAGCTCAGCAGCTAGGGCACCAGCCACATACACTGGAGCTGGTGGATTCAAATCCAGCCCAGGCCTGCCAAATAACAATGACATCTACAACCAAAAAATAGTGGGGTGTTGTGGTGGGCGCGTGTAGTCCCAGCTACTTAGGAGGCTGAGGTAAAAGAATCACTTAAGCCCAAGAGTTTAAGATTGTTGTGAGCTGTGATGCCACAGCACTCTACTGAGTGCAGCATAGTGAGACTCTGTCTCAAAAAAAAAAAAAAAGAAAAAAATGTTCAATAAGAGACAATTCCAGCTCGTCCCTCATTCTGCATGAGGGAGTCCACTGAGCTCAAATGACCCTTTACAGACCCCCTCAGCTTTTGGTGATCCCCAAGAGGCGCCCTCACCTGAACTCCCGGTGGGGCTACTGTGGTTCTTTGTTAGGCTGTTTTCCAGTCTAGAACAGTTCTCTCCATCAATCTGAAGTTCTGCCAGCAAAACTAAACCTACTTTCCACTCCCTTTGGGGTTTCTTTTTTTGATGATGGGACTAAGAAAAAGAACTCAAAAAGCTTTGATCTTCTTATTTTTAATTTGATCTCGGTCCCCAAAGCATAAGTTTGTTTTAAATGGATAGGGAGGCCTCTCTGGGGTTGAGTTTAATGCAAGCAAACAGCAAACCCCTGCCCTGGGAGGTATCCAGGTACTGGAGCAGTGCACAGGCTGGTGGCTTCTTCTGCTGGGCTGATGGACATTATCCTCAAGGTGGCACAGTCTAGATGCCACCTCTACTGTTCACCTACTGCCAGTCTGAAAAACACCCGGAGCTCCTGTTGCAGCCAGAATGCCCATTTCTGGGCTGATGTTTGGCCCCTTCAAACCTGATGTTGAAATTTGATCCTCGGCTCGGCGCCTGTGGCTCAAGTGGCTAAGGCGCCAGCCACATACACCCAAAGTGGTGGGTTCGAATCCAGCCTGGGCCCGCCAAACAACAATGACAGCTGCAACCAAAAATTAGCCAGGCGTTGTGGCGGACGCCTGTGGTCCCAGCTACTTGGGAGGTGGAGGCAGAAGACTTGCTTGAGCCCAGGAGCTGGAGGTTGCTGTGAGCTGTGATGCCACAGCACTCTACCCAGGGGGACAGCTTGAGGCTCTGTCTCAAAAAAAAAAAAAAAGAAATTTGATCCTCAATGTTGGACATGGGAGGCATTTGGGTAATGGGGACATATTCCTCATGAAGGGCTTGGTGCCCTCCCCATGACAATAAGTAAGCTTTTGCTCTTTGAATTCACATGAGAGCTAGTTGTTTAAAAGAGCATGGTCACCCCCTCCTCTCTCTCTCTCTGTTGCCACCTGACACACCGGCTTCCCCTGCACCTTCCAACATGATGAGAAGGTCCCTGAAACCCTCACCAGAAGAAGATACTGGTACCATGCTTCTTGTACAGCCTGCGCAACTGTGAGCCAAATGCCTGTAGGTCTTTCCTGAGCAAGGCTGACCGGCTGACTGGATAAGGTGGGGTGCGTACAAAGGCCTGGAACCATTTCCCCATTCTGAGGCCACAGCCATAGTCCCATAACAGGGAGGGAGAGGGTTCCTGACTCTTTCTGGTGGGCAGACACATTTACCTCTTAGTGTCCTACAAGCAGTGCAGACCTGGTTGGTAAGCTTGGAGCCCAGAGCCTGGAGCCCCAGCCCTGCCCAGAAGAGGCCTGGCTCTGAGCCTTATTCTCACCTTTCCTTGCCCTAGGAGAGCCCCTGAACCAGCGAGAGGGCTGCCATGGCTGCTGGGCCCTCAGGTCATGTTCCAGGGAAGAGGCCCTCACTCAGAATGTATCCTGAGCTGTGCTCATACTTGTGGGAGAAATGGTTGAAGCCAGCAGGGACTATCTCCTGACTAGCTCTTGGGGGAGTGTGTGAGGGCCAGAGGCAAGGGTAGAATCGAGAGTGTAGACCCTCCAATGGACACACATGTGATTCCCATGAAAGGGGTCATATCCCCAGGGCTGCCCCTTAAGACCCTACTTGTCTGACTGGATCCCAGTAGCCAGAAGAAGGCACGTGTGGGTGAGTGTGTGTTAGGATGTATGTGAGTATGTGTCTATGTCTGCATATGCACATGGACATGTGGTGTATGTGTGAATGTGTGTAATTGGTATGCACAAGAATGTCGTGTGTGTGTATGTGCACATGTATCTGTACCTGTGTATATGTGTGTATGCCTGTCTATGCAGTAAAGTCTCTAGTGCTGAGGAAAGTCTATTTTAGGCCAGAGTTGGAAACCTCTAGGCCTAGAAGCTAGAGGTGAAATTGGGAGTCCTTGAGGGTCATTGAGTATCTGGTTCCCCTTATGTCACAAACAGGGATGTCAGCATTTCCATTTGCCATTAATATCACCTCCCGCTACTCTCACCTCCTAAGGGTCAGGGGGTAGGCAAGCTGCCACATCCTAAGGTCACCATACCTGCCTACAAAATGAGGAATGAATGTGAATTATCCTGTTAATAATAGACTTCAGGGCAAACAGACAGCGCTCAGAGGGGAGAAGATTTTTGCATGTTATGAATCTGACAAAGGCCTGATAACTGGAATCTATAGAGAACTCAAATTAATAAGAACAGTGCAAACAACCCTCCTATATGTGCGCAAGAGATTTGAACAGAAACTTCTCTGAGGATGACAGACGAACGGCCAACAAACACATGAAAAAATGCTCATTGTCTTTAATCATCAGAGAAATGCAAATCAAAATCACTCTAAGATATCACCTAAACCCAGCAAGATTAGCCCACATCACAAAGTCTCAAAACACCCGATGCTGGTGTGAATGTAGAAAGAAGGGTACACTTCTACACTGCTAGTGGGATTGCAAACTAATACAGTCCTTTTGGAGAGAAGTATGGAGAATCCTCAAAGACCTAAAAATAGACCTTCCATTTGACCCTACAATCCCATTACTAGGTATCTACCCAGAAGAACAAAAATCATTTTGCCACAAAGACATTTGCACTAGAATGTTTACTGCGGCTCAATACATAATTGCCAAGTTGTGGAAGCAACCTAAGTGCCCATCAACCCATGAATGGATCATCAAACTGTGGAATATGTATGCCATGGAATATTATGCGGCCATTAAAAAAGATGGAGACTTTACATCTTTTACATTTATCTGGATGGAGTTGAAATACATTCTTCTTAGTAAAGTATCAGAAGAATGGAAAAATAAATATCCAATATACTCCATTACTAATATGAAATCAATATATAAACAATTACATGTTCCTAAGAACAAAACACTATTGTAGTCCAGTTTAGGGGTAGAGGGAAGTGGAAGGGGGATGGGGGACGGTGTTTGGTGAAGGAAGGAGGGCATGGGGTGGGGTCTCACCTATGCACACATTGTGAGGGTGTATAACATGCCCCCGTGTGAGAGGCTCTTCTACAAATGGAACTTTACCCTGAAAGTGAGAACAATGTAACCTAAATATTGTACCCTCATATTAATTTGAATAAAGTTTAAAAAAAACTAGGCTTGGGCTGTGCCTGTGGCTCAGTGAGTAAGGCACTGGCCCCACACACCAAAGGTGGCAGGTTCGAATCCGGCCCTGGCCAAACTACAACAACAAAAAGAAATAGCCAGGAGTTGTGGCAGGGGCCTGTAGTCCCAGCTACTCAGGAGGCTGAGGCAAGAGAATCACTTAAGCCCAAGAGCTGGAGGTTGCTGTGAGCTGTGATGCTATGGCACTCTACTGAGGGTGACAAAGTGAGACTCTGTCTCTAAAAACAAACAAACAAAGAAACAAATAAACAAAAACAATTAGGCTCCAGGCTCTGTGACTGAGGGCTTTCTCCAGTCTCCAAGCCTGCTGGACACTCTCCCACCTCCTACTTGCCTCTACGCCCTAGTTTGGGCTAGTGGAGGCTTGATTGCCCCCTGGAGTAGTCCGCAATCAAGGGCTCCTTGATACCTCCCCGACTCCTGCACACCTCCATGGGATTACTCTAGGTGCCCGGCAGGACTGAGGTCCAGGTCCCCATAGTGAGAACTGGCTCAGTAACATTTCCTCCACCTCATTCCTGGCCCACCTCTATGCATTCTCCCTGTGCTTCCTGGGGCCCTTTCCCAAATACCCCACTTGTACTTGTCTCAGGAGCTAATTTGGGGGTAAGAAAACAGAGAGAGTGACTTATCTGATGAGTCAGGGCAAAGAGTCCAGGCCCAGGGGACTCTTTGGGTTCTCTCTGGGAGGCAGCCTGCCTGGTAAATAGCACATCTCTGTGGTCCTTAGTCCTGCCCATAGCTGAGTGGGGAAAATGAATTCTGGAGTAAGTGTCAGCAAAACAATTGTGACAGATCTCAAGCCACATCCACCAATATAGCCTTTTCTGTAATAAAGGACGTTTTGAGCTCCACCTTTCAGACTTCTATATCTATTTCTCAGTTGCTTGGGAGGAAAAGAAAGTATTGTTATTAATTGACTCTCCTAAAACCCTAACATTTATCACTATATCCTGAGAACCTAAAACTACCAGGGATATTATAGGGACTCATTAATATTTGTTGAGTGGAAAAAAGTGACAGAGCAAGATTCAGATCCATGTCTGTCTTCCTCCCAGGCAGGGGAGGGCTGGAAAGAGACTGAGGGGGCCAGAGGAGCAGGCAAGGTCAAGGTCAGGAAGTTCTGCCCTGAGGAGTCCAGGGCTTGGCTTGGGAGGTGCAAAGCCCTGCGCTATCCCGCTATCCCAGCTAATCACAACACTGTATGTTTTGACTGAGCAGCTCTACCCGCCTCTCGGGATTGATGTGAAGATTAATGCCTGTTTAGCAAATTACAGCTTCCCCAGCACCTCCCGCTCCTGGGAGAGAAGGAACTGTGGTAACAGAAAATAAAAACAAACCTCACTGCTTGCTTGCATGCTCTGTCAAGGCTTGGCCACAGCACTGACAGCCGGGATCAACTCCCAAAACGCCAAGGTTTAGCAAAGCTAGGTGAGGGCTGGAGCCCGACAAAGAGAAGACTGAGGGGAGGCCAAGGCACCCTCCCACCTCAGGCAAACAGGGGCTGAAGGGGAAGGGGGAAAGGGGTAGGAGTATTCTGGAAAGATAGCAAGGGGCCGTTTGCAGCTTGAGCTGCCTGCTCTAAGGGCTGAGGACAGAGGAGAGAGGAGTCCTGTCTACACCACACAGGGAGGAACAGTCTGGCCCTCCTGGAGGCTGTTTCTGCCATTCTCCAAGGCAGGTTGACGGCTCCCATTTCTTTCTTTTCAGCAACTCGGAGGGGAAGTCTGGGGCATATGGCTACTTTTGCTCGGTTTGAGGTCTTGAGATTGTGCCAAGTGAATGCTCAGCTGATCATGTGTGAATAAAGAGCTGAGAGAGAGGGCTGAGAGACAGGTCTGAAAGGGAGAGACCCTGCAGCCGGTACGAGCACCACTCTACACATGTCCCCTTCACTCCTTGTTCTGGTGTGTGCCACCAGAGCCCGCTGCCTGCTTCCTGCTTCGGTGACCTCTGCCGGAGGGCTTGCTGGGTCCTGTATGCAGAGCAGGCTCTCAGAGGGGACCCAGCCAGAGTGACAGGATTTAGCAGATAATGAACCCAGCTCTGTTGCTCCCTGGGTGGGGGGTTCCGGAATCCTGGTGGGCTTGAGCCTGAGTGGCCCACAGCCGGGCTACCTTCTTGATAATACCTCACCCCCCATTTGGCATCCTTTCCTCCCCATCTTGCCTCCTTCACTCCACTGTGTTTCCTCCCAAATAAACCAGTTCACATTTTGGTCTCAGAAGCTGCTTCTGAGAGAGCCCAAAGTAGGTCAGAATTGAAAGGAGTGATCTGGCAAAGCAAGGAAAGGGGGAGTGTGGAAAACACCCTCATGGGTGTAAAGCAGCCCCAGGCTGCTGCTTACGCAGAAGAAGAAAAGGTGTTCTTCTCTTCGTGCTCATCAAAGCCTTCATCTTCTTTTTTTAAACTCTCAGCTCCACCCTCTCTCTCTAACGAACTCTGTTTTCCCAGAACAGCAACAATGTGCTAACAAGACTTGCCCATCTGTGAGTGAAGAGATTTCCTGATGACAGGCGTCTGGGTGGGGTCGTCTGGATGGGGTGGGGCATGGGGCCCACCCAACTGTACTCATTCAGCCCAGCCCAGCCCAGCAAGTCCCTCTGGCTGCTGTGTGCTGTTAACCCACCTGGGCTGGGCCCTGGATTGGGTGGGTACCTTCATTTATGGTTCAGGCCCCTCTTGGCTCCCTCCACCCCTTTACTCTCTCATAAATGAAGTCAGAGATCTGGAATCCTTAGATTCCTCATGCAAGAGAGGCCCTCCCCGGATGTGTGGTCCTTGGCCATCTGGAGGACAGATTTTAAGGGGCCACCACCAGAGTTGGCTGTAGTTGGTTGGGAGGACTTGTATTTGCTTTCCCTTATTTCCTGTTCTAGCCCCATATGACAGCAAGGTAACCCACTGGTTCTGGAAAGAAGAAGCCTGCACCCCGTGGCTCTCTCTTGCTAAGAGGATGCTCTAAGGGAAACAGTCTGGGTTGGGGGATGAGCAAGGAGAGATCCGTGGACCTCAGGAGAGCCCTTGGAAGAGTGTGGTCTGGATCAATTCACCTTCATTCCTGGTGTTCTGGAGAGGCACCTTCATTCTGCCTCAGCCTAGGAAGTGAGGAAGGATGCTAGAAGGAGCCTGAGAGGGTGCTCCCTGGCTGTGGTCCTGTGTGGTGAGGTGAGGTGGAAAGGGCGGGACATGGAGTGAAAGGGAGGGGATGGGGGCTGTGGTGGCTCTGTGTGTGCCAAGGCTGTCATCCCTTATGCCATCTCATGTAGCTCTCACATTAACCCTGTAAAGGAGATCTGTTGTCACCATTTCACAGATGAGGAAAGTAAGTCATTTATTTGATCAAAACCAGCAAAGCCAAGAGTTGAAGAAGCCAGGTCTTGAATCTGTGTCTTTCTGGTTTCTGAAACCACACCCATGCTTTTGGCACAAAACCTTGTACCTCCCCTCTAGGGGTCCAAAGAGCTAAGTCTTGCTGCTGTGGGCTGCATGCTGTCTCGCATCTTGGAGGCTTAGTGTTCTACTCCCAGTCCTGGATGTGTGGAGGGTTCTTGGGCTAGCAGATAAATGGCCCATTAGAGGTCAGAAGGTGCAAGCCCCAAGTGAGGGTTTGGCATTATTCCCCGGAACGTGAGGTCATTGGTTTCTGATGAATCAGCCTGTTCTATTTGGTACTTCAGCCCCCTTCCTACCCCACTCCCAATTCCCAGAAGCATTTATATCAGCTATCTGTGAAGCTGACTCTGTCAGGCCGGTTCTGTGGCTGTTCCGCTTATCTATTTCTGCAGAACAAACTACCCCAACCTGGATGGCTTCGAACCACGTTGTTTCATTATATTTACAATTTCATAGGTTATAAAATTGGGCAGGGTTTGGCTACACAACTCTTCTGTTCTGAAAGGCTTTGAGGGAGGTTTCCCTGGTATTTAGCTGGTGAATGGATTGTTCTGGAAGTTTCACTTACATTTCTAGAATCTTGGCAGGAATGGCTTGCAGGCTAAGGCTCATCTGGAATTGTCTACCAGTGTGGTCTTTCCAGCTTGAAGTGTCAGAGTGGTTGGATTTCCCACATGATGATCCTGGGATCCAAAAGCAAGTGTTCCAGAGAACCAGAAGGAAGCTGCACGGCCTTTATGACTCGGAGGTTACATTGAGGTACTTTGGTCGTCCTTTATTCGTGGAAACAGTCACAAGCCCACCCAGATTCAAGGGGAGAGCACATAGACCCCACTTCTCATTGGAAAGGGTGTCAAAGAATTAGGGCCATGTTTCCAAAGTGTCCTAATGGCCCAGCCGACTGAGTTTGCCCACAGTCCTCCATTCCCCCAACCCTTCCTTTTCTGCTTGTCCCCTGTTTGTAGCCATGCTACCACCAGAGAGGCACCCAGTTCTCACCTCCTCGCTCAGAAACAGCCCCAAACACTCATTCATCAAAAGTGTCAGCCTCTTCATCCATGTTACTCCTCTGAGGGGCATTTTCACTTTAAAATTATGGCTCAGGAATGGCATGGCATAACAAAAGGAATGCATTGTTAATGGTGGAATTTTAGGCATTTACCACAGACCAGCAGGGGATATATTTTTGGGCCAAGGGACTTCCCTGCTGCAGACAGCTGGCTGTTCAGTCTACCCTGAACCCATAAACGCTAAACTGTGGCCAACGGGGCTCTAAAAGGAGCTGGACAGCAGCTCCTGCACTGTGGTTCTCCAACCATCACTGAGAATTAGTACCCAGAAGGGGAGGGGCAAATATTTCAGGCCGTGCTGGTGGCTATGCAGATTTACTGCTCCATGGTGTGCAGGGGTGAGATGAAAGAGAACCGTGTGCACAGAGCATGAGTTTGTTTGAAATTTAAAATATTTGTGTAGCATTGGCTCCCTCAGAACGTTCTACCATCCTTTTCTCTTAGCACTAACAAACCTGTATGTTGGAAACAAGGAACATGCAAAAACAAATTGTGGGATAAGAACCTGATTTAGAGTAATACTAATTTTAAGCAAAGGAGGAAAAAAAACCCATAACTCCATCTGACACACACACACACACCCCCAACCAGGGCTTTTGGCTTTGTTTTATCTTATTAGTTTTCTTGGTTTAGTTCAGTCTGATGTCAAGATAAAGTGGGAAGTGGGTATGGCAAGCCTATCTCAGCTTTTTAGAGAAATTTCAGAAATTTCCACACATATTCCTTTTATTGCCCCCCCCCACCCTAACCTATTATTTATTTATTTATTTTTGAGACAGGGTCTTGCCCTTCTCCTGGGGTTAGAGTACAGTGCCTTCAGCCTAGCTCTCTATAACCTCAAATTCTTGAGCTCAAACAATCCTCCTGCCTTAGTCTCCTAAGTAGCTGGGACTACAGGTGCCCGCCAGGACGTCTGGCCATTTTTTCCTATATTTAGTAGAGATGGGGTCTCATTCTTGCTCAGGCTGGTCTTGAACTCCTGAGCTGAAGTAATACACCCGCCTTGGCCTCCCACAGGGCCATGATACAGGCGTGAGCCACTGTGCCCAGCTCTAAGAGCTTTTCATGTATTGACTACAATTAAGTGGCACAACAAACTGGCAGGCAGGTGCCAGAGTTACTCAGACCTCACAAATGAAGAATCCAAGGCACAGAAATGTTAAGTGAACAGCCCAAAGATGCAAAGCTGGGAGGTGGCAGAGGTGAGAATTGAACCCAGGCAAGCTGGCTCCAGAGCTTATTAGGTCACTGGGCCACATATTGATTCTGGTCCCCTGCCTTTGGCCTACACTTCTGGGATAAGTTCAGATCAAATTCAGGCCAAGGCTGATCTCAAATAGGTGAGGGGCTTTGTGGTGCCTGGTAAGGAGGAGCTAACTAAGAAAGCTGACTTGATGTCCTGGCCAAGGGGGCTCTGCTTTTGAAGGTTGAAGGGCTGCTTGGAAAACCAAACTAAAGGCCCTTGTCCCAAAATTCAGGGGAGATGTCTGCCTAGGTCAGGGGTCCTCAAACGTTTTAAACAGGGGGCAAGTTCAGTGTCCCTCAGACCGTTGGAGGGCTGGACTGCGGGCCCCGGGACAAGTTGCCTGCTAAGCAGGACAGGCAGCGGTGGCAAAAACACCCGGCAGGCCAGATAAATGTCCTAGGCAGGCTCCATGTGGCCCGCGGGCCGTAGTTTGAGGACACCTGGCCTAGATAGTGACAATAGTGAGCTTTGTCCAGGACTCTCCAGCCTCTACCTTCTAGACTCCTATAGCCACAAGGGGGGTTCCATGGGCCTCTTTTTCTAGACTAAATGCTTCTAGGAACAGTCTTCACAACCCACATAACAGCTGCCCGTGTCATTCTACCTTGGCTTCACTTTGCAAACAGTACTGGGGTTTAGTTGAGAGTTATTTATGGGTCTGGGCATGGCACCATGCAAAGGACATTGCTAGGAGCCAGGAAACCCGGGGCCTTGCCTTAGCTGTGCTTTAACTTGCTGTGGGATCGTGGGCATGTTCCTTCTCTCTCTCTGGGTTTCTGTCTCTTCATCTGAAAACCAAGGAGTTGGATTATTTGATCTCCAAGATCTCACCAGACCTAAATATTATGATTCTTAATCAAAAAGGTGAATCAGGCTGGGCGTGGTGGCTGATGCCTGTAATCCTAGCACTCTGGGAGGCCGAAGTGGGTGGATTGTCTGAGCTTAATTTCGAGACCAGCCTCAGCCAGAGCAAGACCTCATCTCTAAAAAAAAGAAAAAAAGAAAAAAATAGCCGGGCATTGTGCATGCTTGTAGTCCCAGCTACTCAGGAGGCTAAGGCAAGAGAATCACTTGGGCCCAAGAGTTTGAGGTTGTTGTGAACTATGACGCCACATCACTCTACCAAGGGGGACAAAGTGAGACTCTGTCTCAAAAAAAAAAAAAAAGGTGAGTTAATAAAACTTCTAAACTCCAAACTCCAGGAGCAAAAACCAGAGAAAGTAAAAGAACACAGAGAGAATTCAACCTGAACTAGATCATTTGGAAACAGGACAGGTGGATGAAGTTGTGACATTTTCAGTCTGTGGGAGCATCATTTTGGGAAATGCCTCTCTGCCTTATGGGATTATGAGTTGAAATCCCTTTGATGGGGAAAAATCTCATTGCAGGGTGATTTCCATCCAGAAAGATGGAGATGCAGTCCTCCTGGGAAAATGATTTCATTGACTAAATTCATACTAACATGTAAATGACTAACATGAGATTTATTCCAAAGAATAGACTTTGAAGGATGGGGGCTTGGGTCTAGGAGACTGAAGACAAAGAAAAGAAAGAGCACCCCAAAGGGCTGGGTTTATAAAAGAACCCAGTAACATAATTAGCCTATAGCCTATGTTGCTTCACTCACCACTACCCTGCCCCCAGGAAGAAGCCATGTTGGTGAGATTTCTGATTTGGGGAAGCAGAAAGGAGAGCCCAGCCAAGCTGAAGTGTTGGGAGGTACCTGGCGGAACTGTCTCTGCCAAGCCTGCCTTGTGCCCAGGTAGCCAGCCAGAAAGATGCCCTTGATTCCTCAAGGGGTAGGTAGGGAGACACAGTGCCCAGCTGGTCTGGAGCCTGAGGCAGTGGGACATGTGGAGGGAAGCCAGGATGTGCTGAGCTGTCAGGCTGGGCACTGCCTGTGAGCAGCTCTGCATACATTTTGTGCCTCCAATGCTCTCACCTTGTAGGAAAGTAGTAGCTTGTGTTCTAACCAGCTGTCCCTGGATGTGATATCTCACATTATTTACTAGAGGAGGAGAGCATTTGTTTCTCAATGCAGATGCTGCAAGAGAGTCCTCATGATGAATGGAGGAGCCAGCAGCCCAGAGGCTGCTGGGACCGTGGCCCTGACTGTGACCACGATGCTTTGAGCTGCAGATAGAGAGGCAGGGGGTGGGGAGGGGACAAGCCCAGGTGCCACTCAGGGGAGCCGGAGCTGAGGGTGGAGGAAGGATGGATGGAACTGTTCATGCTTGTCTGTCGGTGCAAACTGGGCAGGGAGCAAGGTAAATCCAGTTGGTGATCTGAGGAATCTGTAGTGAGGCCTGGTTAGCATGGGAAGCCAAAGATGTAGAGGGTACACTTGGCAATCACAGTGCATTTCCTAGCTGAGGGCAAGCCATTCAGCTGTCATTTTGCAGTTTCCTCACTTAAGAGGCAGGAATCATTCATGCTGTTGCCTGGCCTGGTAGAAGACACGTATGAGTGAGCGCTCCTGTCCTGCAGGCGGTCAGGCTGGTGAGAACAGGGGCTGTGGGTGCTCCAGCCGTCCTCCTCCCACCTTCCTCAGTCTCTGATCCATCCCCTGGCTTCTGTTTCTTTCCCCTTGCTCCCCTGAATCCACTTGGGAACCCTGACTTTGCTGTGATTCCCTGGCTGAGCCCAGGGTCACGGTGTGCACCCCTCCCTGGCTGACATTCAGGGTGGTGGAATCTGGTTTCCAGGCAACACTGTCCTTTCAGAGCACTTCTGGCTGATGGGCAGGGGTCTGAAAGCTGAAGTTTGACATTAGGCTTCTGCCAAGGCAGCTGCTGGAAACAGGACTGGGGAATGTCCAAATGGGAGGTGAGTGTGGCAGCCCTGAGCTCTAAACAGCTTCCAGCAGCTGTGACAGCACCAAGTACTGAGGTGACCAGCCATGCAGGTATCAGGAGCTTGATGTGGCCTGACTGTGGGAGATATGTGCCACTGAGGTGGGAGACAGGGGCCATGACCAGAGCAGGGCCTGTGACCAGAGCAGGGCCCCAGGGCCCTTCAGAGTTGGGATTCTGAAGTCATGCAGAGATCAAGGTGGCCCTCCTGTCCTTTTGCAGCCAGCAAGGGAATGAAGCAGGCAGCACAAAAGCAGGTTCCTTTCAGAAGGCTATGCCCAAGGTGGGGATTTTGTCATGAAAACCAAATGAGAGGCCGTTTCCTGTGACCTGGACTCAAGGTAGGGGAACCAGAGCTGGCTTGAGCCACCAGCAGTATCATGGTTCCTTGTCTAGCACCCTCATCCTCCAGGAGATGGAAGGGGCCCAAAGCCTGGGATAGGGCATGTGAGAGTGAGAAAGAGACTTAAGGTGCCCATCGACACAGAGTGACCCCAGGTAGGTTCTGGAGGAGAAGGGAGGGTGGAAGGCCTGGGCACTCTTCATGCCAGCAGTGTCTGGGAGGGAGGTTTGTGATTTTCAGATTGTGCTGGGGAGGTAGCTGGGGAGAAAGAATACTTCTTTCAGGCTGCAAGTGGTACCATGTGGCTCACATGTGGAAGGATAGAAGGATTCTGCCCCATATAAGCAGAGTTGCCGTCTCCTCTCTATACAAGGCAGCTGCTGCCTGAGCCTGGGCTGAGCTGAGATACCCTCTTTGGTCATGCTGAGCTCTCAGTGTTCTAGATAATCCTTAATTATCCCTTCAGATCCCCTACCAATGCTACTTCCTCTGGGAAACTTCTCCTGGTTATGCTCCCTACCCCAAGGCTAGGGAAAATGTCCCCTATCATTGTACTCAAAGTTGCCCAGCTCTATGCTTGTTTATACCATTCATTGCATTGATGACATGACATCAAATCATTGAGAACCCCTGGAGGGACCAGCTGGGGCTGGCTCCTCTTGGGAGAACCAGTGCCTGGGATAGCACCAGACACACGAGGTGTGCTTAATACATAACCATCACACAGACACTGCGGGGAATTTATGAGGAAGCCCTGAGGTGATCTCAACTTTGCTAGCTATGGTGAGATCTATAGTTTTTATTTTGATTCCCAACACAAAGGCCACGGGGTGCCATAGTGCCCTGGACTGGGAACTCCACAGATCAAGTGGATCCCACCTGAGTTTCCACGGAGTGGAATTCTATCCTGCTTTATGTGGTTTCAAAATGAAAGAAGGATTCTTCCACGGTAATATAATTTCCACAGCACAGTGGTAGGAGCAGCAAGAGGCTATCTCCAGCCTCCTATTTATGAAAACAATAGCTCAAGTTTATGGAATTAACAGTAACAGCCACTTCGCTACTCCCACCGCTCTCTCTCCACACGTCCAGACAGCAGACACAAACACAAACTCACGGAAATGTACACACACACACAGATACGTGGGCTCCAAGACACCCATGTGCACACAAGTCTGTGGGCACTCATGCACACAAACACACAAAGCCCCACAGTGCATGAGTATACAGAACCTTGGTTTGGGAAAAGAACACAGACCAAGACAGGCTGCCCTCTAGGATCTGATCTCACTCATACCAGAATAAAGACTCTCAATCATGTTCTGGTGCTTTCCAGCTCTTTATTGGACTCTGTGGGATAAAAGCAAGAGAGACGAGCATCGCAGAGGCCCTGCCTGACTCTGTGTTCCTGGACTGAGAAGGCAGCAAGGCTCTTGGCAGAGGCGAGCTGGGTTGCCGGCTGCAGAATAATTTAAAGTAAAAATAAACTGTTGCTGCCACATGAACAATAAGAAGACTATCAGGACCAATGCTTCTGCCGAACTGGGAGAAATGCATCTATCTGCCTGTGAGGCTGACAGCAGAGCCAGGAATGGTACCATTTTACAAGCCTCAAATCTTAGTCTTTTGGGGCCAGGGTCCTATCACGATACGCGTTCTGGTTTGCTTAGGCTTCCATTTCCAAGATGGAAAGGGAATTGTACCACCCAGGGTTCAGTACAAGAAATAGAAACTGCTCCTGATGTTTTAAGCAGAAAGGGATTTAATACAGGGAAGTTGGTGCTTACGGGATCATTGGAAGTTGTCTGAGTCTCCTGAGGCTGCAAATGACCATAAACTGGAAGGCTTTAAACAATAGAAATTGATTCTTTCACAGTTCTGGGGTCCAGAAATCTGAAGTCAAGGAGTCAGCAGGGCTGCACTGTCTCTGGAGGCTCCTTGCCTCTTCTGGTTTCTGGTGGCTGCTGGCATGCCTGGTGGCAGTGTGACTCCAATCTTTGCCTCTGTCTTCACACCTCCTTCTCTTTTTCTCTCAGTGTTTTCCTCTCTTCTGTTTGTTATAAGGATTTAGAGCCCCATCTGGATAATCTAAGGTGCTCTTATCTCAAGATCTTTAACTTAATTACATTGCAAAGACTCTTTTGCCAAATAGGGCCACATATACAAGTTCCAAGGGGCAGGATGTGAAGATCCTGGGAGATTGCCATCCAAGTCACAATGGAGGGCGGTTGTGAAAACTGTAGGCTAGGTCTCCAGGAATGACCCTCAGAACCCTGTAGGATTGACCCTCCAGGGGAACCACCACCATCTTTGGCACATGCAGGAAATCTAGGAGCCAGGAAACCACTAGTGGGGCAACTGTACTTAAAAACCCACTGCCGGAGCTATAGGCTCGAAATAGGGATGAAGACTCTGCTGCCACAGCAACTGTCTCTGGATGCTAACAAAACTGGTGAGTATTGAGGCTAGGAGTTCAAGACCAGCCTGGGCAACAGAGTGAGACCCTGTCTCTACAAACAAATAAACTAGTGAGTAGACCCTGGAATGCTGCTACAGAAAATTCCAGGTGTTCTTGAGCCCATCGGCTTCCAGACAGAGTTGACCACACAGAGTAGGTGATTGTTGGTTGTCTATCTAGCAATCATCCATTTCATTTCCAGGAAAAGCTTCTGATTTTTATTTAGGGAATGCTTTAGTTGGTTTGTATTGCTATGTGAGAATACAGACCATGTAATTTATAAACAACAAATTCATTTCTCAGAGTTCTGGAGGCTTGGAAGTTCAAAAATCAAGGTGCTGGTAGGTTCAATATTTGGCGATGGCTGTTCTCTATGAAACATCATAGATGCTGTCTTATTGCTGCTTGCTTTGGAGGCGAGGAACACCTGTGTCCTCACATGGTGGAAGGGACGAAGGTAGGAACTCATTACCTCAAACCCTTTTATAAGGCACTAATCCCTTCCATGAGGGGAGAGCCCTCAGGACCTAATCACCTCCTAAAAAGTCCCACTTCTTAACACAGATTTTGGTGGAGACACAAACATTTAAACCACAGCAGGGAGCCATCCTTTATCAGCTCTCTAGCTATTTATGGCTCTGTAACAAACCTACAACATGACTTCAAATAATCACAGTTCATTATTTCTTGCACTTCTGTGAGTTGACCAGGCTCAGCTAGGTAATTCTTCTGCTTTATGTGGTGTCTACTGGCATTTTAGTTCTTTGGGGGCTCAGCTGGTCTGGATTGTTCAAAATGGTCCCATCAACTCGGCACCTGTGGCTCAAATGTCTAAGGCACCAGCCACATATACCTAAGGTGGAGGGTTCAAATCCAGCCCGGGCCCACCAAACAACAATGACGGCTGCAACCAAAAAATAGCCGGGCGTTGTGGTAGGCTCCTGTGGTCCCAGCTACTTGGGAGGCTGAGGCAGGAGACTTGCTTGAGCCCAGGAGTTGGAGGTTGCTGTGAGCTGTGACACCACAGCACTCTACCCAGGGGGGACAGCTTGAGGCTCTGTCTCCAAAAAAAAAAAAATGATCCCATCAATGTAGCTGGCAGATAGTGCTGGATATTGGATAGGAGATCATCTGGGGGAATTGAGCAGGGTACTTCCATTCTTCTCAATATGAGCCTTTCTACATGGTTGCTTGGGCTGCTTCACAGCATTCCTTGAAGGCGTGTTCTAATCATGTAAAAGCAAAAGTCCACAGATTGCTTACGTTTCAGCTTTGAAATTTACACAGTATCATGTCTGCCTTCTTGTATTGGTCAAAACAAGTCAGAAGGGTGGCCTAGATTCAAGGGGATGGGAAATGGACTCATCTCTCAGTAGAATGACTCTGTGGGCAGCTTTAATCTGCCACTCATCCCTAACTACTCTCAAGTCATATGGTTCTGGTGGAGCTGACACCCCTACCTAGAGTGGCATGTGACCCATCACAAGATCTTTTTCTCCAGCAACAGTGATTGGATAAGGGATGGTCCTTGATCCAGGTCAGGCCAAAGAGGCAATCAGACTCACTTTAGGCACTTTTGTTGGAGATTTCAGGAACATATGTTCTTTACTTTCCATGCCAAACTTGAACCAGAGTGATATGAGGAGATGCTGCCCCATCTTGTCATCAACAGGGAGTTGAAGAATGAAGCCAGCAATAGAAGAGAGCCAGAGGCAGGAGGAGGGGGGTGGAAACTGAGTTTGGATGACACAATTTAATTCTTGAATATAGCAAAACCTCATCCAGGTTAGATGGCCCATGAGCATCTCCAAGCCAATCATGTCGCCCAGACAATGTGCCAGGGACACTGGTAGCATCTATACCTGTCTTTCTCTACCACTTACTGCCAGGTGGTGGATTAGAATGAAAGCAACTATTGGATGGAATTCGACCAGCTTTATGATCATTTATTAGGAAGCAGATATGAGGATGGTGATATATGTGTTCCTCCTATAGGCCTGGGAATGTCCTCGCTCTGTCTTCATACCTTCTGATAGGCACTTTGCACGCAGACTTCACTTCGTGGCAGATGCAATGATATTCTCTTGGCAGAATCAGCCAACCTTTTGGGTGGATAAGGGACCGACCATAGTCCTCTGAAAATTAAGAGACGATAGAGGACCAAATGGAACTCCAAATTAGAACGTTGCTTTGAAGGTGTCAAGTGGCTATGCTAGCCTTATTCCTGCCAGGGCATGAAGCCCACAAACTTAAGCCATATATGTGAACATTTCTAAGATCGCTATGCTAATTAAGAAACCCTCTGGTGTATATTTAGATATGGGTATTTGAAGCACTGAGTAGTCACTTCTGAAGTGCGCATTCCTATTAGAGTCTTTCAAATGCTAACTAACCACCCCTAAGGTAAGTAGATTGACATACTCGTATTGCTGTATATAGAGAGATGTTTTAGAGTGCAATGTCACATAGATAATATTCTGGTAGGATGAGATGGCGTTTTAATAAAAAGTTCTCCTGGCTCAGCACCCGTAGCACTGTGGTTATGGCGCCAGCCACGTACAACGAGGCCTGATGAACAACAATGAAAACTGCAACAAAAAAATAGCTGGGCGTTGTGGCGGGTGCCTATAGTCCCAGCTACTTGGGAAGCTGAGGCAAGAGAATCACTTAAGCCCAAGAGTTGGAGGTTGCTGTGAGCTGTGTTGCCACAACAGTCTACCGAGGGTGACATAGTGAGACTCGGTCTCAAAAAATAAAATAAAAAGTTCTCCTTTTCTTTGATTACATTGGGAGGGAAAAGAGGTAACTAACAATGACATTTTTGAGGCAATCAGGGAAGCCCCATGATGCATAGGGACATAGGGATCTCGGAGGACCCATGCTTTCTAGGAGTGCCTTGAATCATAAGGAAATATTTGTGTCAACATATATGTGCATTTGGGATGTGAAGATAGGCAGAGTGTAGCAGCTTTTATCAGATTATAAAAAGTGTCCTGAGACCCAAAAGCATTAGGATTCAACAAACTAGGTATAGTTGGGGAAAGGAGATACAAAGAAACAAGTTGGTTGGACATAACCTGGGGAAAGTTTTGAAACAAGTTGGTTGGGCATAACCTGGGGAAAGTTTTCTTGGAAGTGGAAGGTCTACAGCAGCAGGACCTGTGTTCTGCAAAGAAACTACAAAATTTCATGGAAGATCAGAGAGTGAACTAATAGTTGCACATTTCAGAAGCAACGGTTTTTTCAAAATTTTTTAAAATTATGATAATAAAACATAAAACTTACTATCTTAGCCATTTTCTTACTGCGCTGTTCAGTGGTGTTAAGTATATTCAGTGTTGTGAAACAGATCTCTAGAGCTTTTTCATCTTGCAAAACTGAAGCTCTGTATTCATTAAATGACTCCCCATTTTCTCCTGCCCCTACACCCCTGGCAACCACCATTCTACTTTCTGTTTCTATAAATTTGAGCTCTCTCATATACTGAGTAGAATCATGCAGTATTTGTATTTCTGTGCCTGGGATTTTTTTTTTTTTTTGAGACAGAGTTTCACTCCATTGCCCTGGGTAGAGTGTCATAGCATCATCATAGCTCACAGCAACCTCAGACTCTTGGGTTCAAGAAATCCTCTTGCCTTAGTTTTCCTTTTTTTTTTTTTTTTTTTTTTTAGTAGAGACAGGATCTCCCTCTTGCTCAGGCTAATCTCAAACTCCTGAGCTCAAGCAATCCAACTGCCTCAGCCTCCCAGGGTACTAGGATTATGGGTGTGAGCCACTGCACCGGACCTGACTCTCCTTTGTTTTTAAGGCTGAATAATATCCCACATTTTGTTTATCCATTCATCTACTATAGGTGTCTACTCAAGGTTGTTTCTACCTCTTGGCTATTGTGAATATTGTTATGAATATGAGTGTGCAAATATCTTGTTGAATCTTGCTTTCAATTCCTTTGAGTATATCCCCGAGAAGTGGGACTGCTGGATCTTTTAATGTTTTAAGGAACCTTCGTACTGTTTTCCACAGTGGTAGAATCAACAGTGTTTTTAGCTGAACCTAGAACAGAGTCAATCATAAAGTAAGGAACAGAAATTCTGGTCTCTTTTAAAATAGTTTTGTTGTGCGTGAAGGTGGTATGGGTAGAGTTTAGGATCCATTAGACAGAAAGGGGTTCAAATCTCAGCTTCCCGACCAACTGGCTTTGTGCTAATCTCTTTAGGCCATTACCTACTCCACTACAGATAAGTAATAATAGTATCTATCTTGCAGGACTGTCATAAGGGCAAGGATACTGTGTGACCATTTTTATTTCACAGATGCATATTCAGTGCTTACTGTGTGCTAGGCACTGTTAGAATCACTTCCGAAATATTGACCCTTATAACAACCAAATGATGTAGGGGCTATTGTCTTCAGACAAGGAAACTGAGGCCCAGGGCAGGTCAATCACTTGTCCAGATTCCCAGAGCTGGTAGTGGCAGTACTGGGATTCCAGCCTAGGATGTCCAGCTGCAAGTCCCCATTCACAGCCATCTGCTTAGCTGCTTCTCAGAGGAAGGCAGAAGCATGAAGGACAGACAGGAGTTACTGAGGGGACAAAGCCAGCAGGAACTGGGAAAAGAAGGTGATTTGCCATGAGTGTCTGAAGATCCTCAGATATGCGGGCGCAAGGACCTTAACTGGAAATTGAGAAAGAGAACTGGGGGTTATTTGATTACATGAGCCTGGCACAGGGGAAGTATTCAATAAATAAAAACTTCAGTTAGCCTTATTATCTCTCCTCTAGTCACTTTTTTTTTCCTTAGAGACAGTGTCTCACTCTGTCTAGAGTGCAGTGACATTATCCTAGCTCACTACAACCTTAAACTCCTTGGCTCAAGGGATCCTCTGGCCTCAGCTTCCCCAAATGCTGGAATTAGAGGAAGCCATGGCTGTTGGCCTTGCTTCTGATTGCATCCCTCCCTTGAACTGCACACTTTTTGCAACAAGATTAAAATTTGACTTCTGGTTTCCGCTAGGGTGCCTGGGAAGATAAGCTCTTTTTTTCTCAGATCTCCCTCTAGACTCCACCCCTCCCACCTCTAAGAGAGGCATTGTTCTTGTTGGACCCAAGGGCAGGTGAGTCCTGGTGAGCTCCCAGGACAGCCCCTCATAAGCTTGACACCTATGGGCTGGGGGAGCCTTAGAGTTTGAGTCAGGTGGGATGTGGGAGGCAGCGAATCCCATCAGTGCTCAGATCTTCTTTTTTTTTTTTCTGAGACAGAGCCTCAAGCTGTAACCCTGGGTAGAGTTCTGTGGCATCACAGCTCACAGTAATCTCTAACTCCTGGGCTCAAGCGAGTCTCCTGCCTCAGCCTCCCAAGTAGCTGGGACCACAGGCGCCCACCACAACGCCCGGCTATTTTTTGGTTGCAGC